>NC_088888.1:69773716-70120800 GCF_037157495.1 Lathamus discolor | reverse complement strand
ATATTTTAGATTCCCCAAGGAACTCAGGTAATTGTGTAAGTGTCTATAAGGTATAGCTTTTCTTATTGTCGTTGTTTTTTTTCTTCTCAGCTCAGAACTTTTCTGTTCTGAAATTTATAAAAATATACACTCTACACACTTAAAAATTACAGTATTAGGAATTAAAAAAATCCTTCAGTTTACATAGAAAAAAATATCTTTTCTGAACTGAATGAAGTTTTCTACAACATAGCTGAAGACAGTTGGTGTGCTGCAAGATGCTGCAAGAAACTGTCCACCCATCCACAGCTCCTTCAGTAAGCATCCGTCTTCCTCAAGCAACCTCTTCTTTTGAATGTCTTAACTTTTTGTCAAATACTTTTAGGTGGACAGCTTGAAAACTGAACACATGATTGCAATCTAGACAGTATCTTTGCACACATAAAAATGGAAATGCCAAATTATTCTGGTACCAAGTCTAGTACTTTGAAGAGAAATTACAATACATCTTTAAAAGAAGGAATTGTTCATTTATTTGAAAGGCTTCCTGTCCTACCACATTTCTGTCAATGGGCCAAAGAGATGGATCCATCTGGGAATGATTTGCTTTTGGGACAGCTCTCTGCTACTTCCCCTACTAGAAAATTAAAGAATTCAGCTGTAACTAACTGGTGTCATCTAAGTAACAGTAGGAAATACTGTTCTTATAATACTGTTATAGTACTCATTATAATGAGTGCTACAACGGCAAGTGGATGTTTGCAGCTCAGTTGTGTTCCATCACGTAGTAACATGGGGTTTCTAGTCCCTTGGAGGCCATAATTGGTGGCATTAATGCAGTTTTTAATTATGCTTCTTGAAAAAATGAATTGGAACCAAAACAAAAAGCAGATAGTACATATTCTCGAGGTGTTATGATAGTTATGAAAGTTTTGCAGAATAGATGACTCACAAGAGAAAAATAAGTATATGAACCACTGCTGAATGGCAACTGTTTTGTTTAATGAGTGAAGTATCTTGAAATATTCAGACTATTATATAATTTACAACAGGAAATATATTGCTGAATTCCTGGCAGTTCTTTACCAGCTTCTTGAAGTTACTAAATACTACTTCAGGTACAGACACCTGTAGAAAAAAACAAGGGTTTCAGAGGCTTTTTCAAGACATGGTCATGAGAGTCCTGCTAGTGAAAATAGAGTATTCATGTTATAATGACTCCTGTTAGAGTAGCTATGTTTGAAGCTCAGAAAGTCTGCAGAATTAATTTTGATGATTATCCAGTCAGTCTTCAGAATGAGAGATTTTGGATTAGACTTCAGATACATTCTTACATGATTTTTTAAGCTGTTTTTTTATTTTAATTGGAATTTTTAACCCATCCTGAATTTTGCAAAATGATACTATAAAATCGATACTACAAAATACAATTCTAGGTAAATAATAATACTACTAAATAATAATACTAAACAATGGTAACTAAAAATAGAGAAAGATGGCTTATTTTGTAGGATTTCTCAGCAATACAGTGAGGTGTTATATTTGCATTTTCCTGCAGTGCTTTTTTCCCCAAGACTTGCTCAAAATCAGAAGAAAAAACTGTACATAAGGCAGAAAAATCTAGTTCATTTTTACCTTAGAAAAAACATGGATTTGAGCAAACATTTAAGTCAATTCTCCCTTTTATTCACAGCACTTTCTTCACCTGCTATCGAACATATTCGTTTTTGAAGAAGTCACAATTAAAGGGATGTTCCAGTAGTAAAGTAGTCCTTGTACATTTTCAGACACCTCCTGGTTTATGTCAGAAATGAATGGCTAGTTTGCAGCTTCGTATATTAGTTACATTGAACAATTTCCACCCCTGCAACTTGTGCTGTGAGGAATGCAGTGACAGATAGTTTCTGTGCTGTGTTTGCCTATAAGATGATTTTCTTGAAGTCTCATAATGAGTTGTATTTGGCAGGATTAATGAGTATTATAATGGCAAATGGATGTTTGCAGCTCAGTTGTGTTCCATCACATAGTAACATGGGGTTTCTGGTCCCTTGGAGGCCATAATTGGTGGCATTAATGCAGTTTTTAATTATGCTTCTTGAAAAAATGAATTGGAACCAAAACAAAAGCTAAGTGATCATCTCTCTGTAGTACTGTGTGGTGTAAACATGGGACCATTGCTGTCTCTGATATCCGTGTTTTGAATTAAGCTGATAGAAGAGGAAATGTACAGGATATTTGGCTGAAACTTGATTTGGGAATATTTATATTTTTACATTGTTAAATAGCTTTTCAATTATAAAATGCAGGGGGTATTTTTCACCAGAGAGACTGCTCAAAATAGCACGTTGTATGCTGAACTGCTTGCATAATAGATTTTATTATTCCAATTGTAGCTCTGTAACCACAATTAGTGTCTTTAGGTCTTCATTTATTTAATGAGAGAGGGCGCAATTTCTCCTCAGTTTCCCAGAATGCCCAAACATGAAAGCATTTTGATTAGTGCTGAGTCAGTGCCTTTAGCCATGTAATATGTGATAGGCTGTATTTCTCTGCATGCTCTAGTGGCCAACACTTTTCTTGGTGCACTAGTTCAGTATCTTTCACAAGCAATACTCCCGACATGAAAGACACACCTGCTTATGTAAGAGTGAAAAAAAAATCTAAAAATAAGTAAAAATAATTTTGATCTCTGAGGAAATTATATCGGAAAAGAATAAAATGTAAAAGCCATTTTAAAAGCATGTTACATTAAAAAAGAAAATAAAATTGGAATTTCTATATTGCTGTTGCTGTGGTATCTGGTGGTTCTTATAAAAGCAACGTTGCTACTGTTTCATTCTCATGGAAATATGGATAAATCAAAAGGTAAAACAGAAAGGCTTAATTAAATGTTTAATTAAATAGTTACAGGATATTTATTTTATAATTTATCTACCTTCCTGTCATGCTGTTTAACGTTTTCCTCCAGCCTGCGCACTGCTATAGAAGAGATAATGTAACTAGAATTGTCATTTCTTATGTGATACGTTAAATTAGGATTAACTCCTGATCCAGGCATCCCTTTTTTATATCAGCTTTGGTGAATGTAACTTACTTCTGATCTCAGTAGTTTTCCATTAAATCCACAATATATCAGTAGAGATAGATATGTGTTTCATTTGTGTGGATCCCTACCACTATGTATTGCTCCCGAATCACTAGAATGCGTAAGGCAAAAGTCTGTGTGTGAAGGTGAGCCTTCCATATATTTATCCTGTTAGCTGTGATGAGACCTTTTAAAATCTTACTATTTTGATAATGGAGATACGAGATTGGTCTATGGTACACATGTGAATTCCTTTGTGATAAAGGGGTCATAGTTGGAAAATCAGGTTTCCTTCCTTTTTTTTAATATTTATTTTTACTTTATTTTTGAAGCAGTGTATGTCAGCGCAAAGATACAGACTGTAGTGAAACCAGATGACAATATATTCCAGATGACAGACAGTGTCTGGAAGAACTTGTAGTTCTTAAATTAATTTACTAGATTATTGACTGTATAATGGGAACTCGCACATATTTGCAAAAACCTACAACACCTAAATTTAAGTTTCTTAATTGAGCTCATTCTAAGTAAAATTTACTCACTTGCACCTGTCTTGCAAAACTACCAGTTTCTTGACTGACAGGTAGATTGAGAGCAATCTGAATGCTAATTACTATTACTTAATTGTATAATCACAAGTGCAAGTCCTCATAATTGTGCTGTGCAAGGTTCAAATATGAAATAGCATACAATATAAGGTGAGGTGAGGAATATGAGATGCATAAGAGGACAATGACAAGGCAGTGAAATACCATAGTACTTCAAGATCACGTGAAGCTAAACAACCTACTCCGTTTAAAAATTCTCTATTTTACTGTTGCATTACATTGTTTTGCACTTTAGGGCATTGAACAAATAACTGTTCTTGGAAAATCTACTGAGTAAATGATGTATTGTAGCTGTTTGTGGCTTGCTGGTGGGTGTGAAGTGTCCTCTCACATCCCGCTGCTCTTTACAAGAGGGTATCTAACCTGTTTGTGCAGGAGGAAATATGTTCTCCCAAATGAGTTCGTGGCCACAACAGTTGCCGCACTCAACCCTATTTGGTGAGGTGAGTGCTTATCACACTGGTCTGCTTGATTCCCTCTGAAGAGACTGAATACTCCAGATACGCCATCTTAGAATCATAGAATCATAGAATAGTTAGGGTTGGAAAGGACCTCAAGATCATCTAGTTCCAACCCCCCTGCCATGGGCAGGGACACCTCACACTAAACCATCCCACACAAGGCTTCATCCAACCTGGCCTTGAACACCGCCAGGGATGGAGCACTCACAACCTCCCTGGGCAACCCATTCCAGTGTCTCACCACCCTTACAGTAAAGAACTTCTTCCTTATCTCCAATCTAAACTTCCCCTGTTTAAGATTTAACCCGTTACCCCTTGTCCTGTCACTACAGTCCCTAATGAAGAGTCCCTCCCCAGCATCCCTATAGGCCCCCTTCAGATACTGGAAGGCTGCTATGAGGTCCCCACACAGCCTTCTCTTCTCAAGGCTGAACAGCCCCAACTTTCTCAGCCTGTCTTCATATGGGAGGTGCTCCAGTCCCCTGATCATCCTCGTGGCCCTCTTCTGGACACTTCAGTTCCTGTTTCTTCATTAATTCATCATTTCCTGTTAAATTCAAACATGGACATATAAAAACATACGGACTTCATGCCATGAGATCAAAAGCAAAGTCACAAGAAGTAATAAAAAAGTTAAATATCATTTTAGAGCAACAGTATTGGTCCTTTGATGCCAGTTTGAGCCTGGGGGAGGTCCCAGGCCCAGGAGCAAGCCTCCCTGCAGGCTCTCAGCCCCTCTCCCAGCAGCAGCCCTCCTGCCCTGCATAGGCTTCAGGGACATTTACCTCCTCTTCCTTTCACCCTCTCATTCTTCCTTTAATTTTCAGAGCCTCTTCCTGTCCTTTATCCAGTAGCGATGCAGCTTTGCTGACCTGTGCTTCTGGCATGTCACATCTATTTTTTCTCACTTTCCAACAGAGTGTGGATTTCTCTCAACTCCTCTGCCTTTTGACAGCAACAAATGTAAATGCAGTTGATGAACCTTTTTCCTGTTAAAACAAGGCCGTCACTCTTTAAAATGGTGGTTGTTGTAAGGTAACAGCCACTCAATTAAAAAAAATGTCTGTCTCCTGAGGATTGTCACCCAGCCCCCTCAGCAGGTTCCTGTGTCCTTTTCCAGAGGAACACACAGAGGTGGATGATGCTGGGTTGATTCTTGAAGATTTTCTTGGGTTACTGCATAAATCATAATATCTCTGTTTTCTGAAATATTGAGGGGAAAACACATTTTACCTTTTCTCTTTCCCTTTCTTATCCCTCCTCCCTTTACCCTTCGGGATGGGACAACTGAGCAACGAGCATTGGTTGCTACCTGCTGCTTACTGGTCCATGAGTGGAGAAAACTGCAGGGTCATGGACTTAAGCCAAGCACTCTTCTGCTTTTTCATATTGCTAAATTAAAATAACTTGATGTAAAATATCCTATGCTTAATCACAAATACTGCATTAAGTATAAGCTATTTTAAATCTATAAATCAATAAAGTCTGAAAAACAGCACTGACCTGTAGCATCTTTATAATAAACTCTGGCTCTACCTCAAAGAGTTTGCGGACAAAGAGATTCCTAAGGTTTTGTTTGAAGCAAACAGGTACCTCATTGAATAAACCCCTCTTGTCCAAATGCACCTAGCCTTTTCTCAAAGGTCTTCTTAGACCCCAGTTCTGCCTGCTAACCCAAAAGTCTACACCCACTTCCATTATTGCCAGGGGGGACCTAATGAACCATACCAGCTATGTAAGTAACCACAAAACTGCTATCAGCTTTTTTCTGGATGCGCTAACTCTCTATACAAAAATAGGCTGGTAGCAGAAACTCACTTTCCTTTTACAGTTAATGATACTGTAAAATGCTGAAAGAAGATAAGGTGTCCTGGGTTATAAAAGTGATCAATAGTAAGCAATCAGGAGGCCAAAGCTCTTAATGTTTATTTTACAGGGCGAGAAGTTACAGGGAATGCTAGCTATCTGGATAAAAGCACAATCTAGCTGTCGGGGTGTTATGCAGCAGTTAATTAATCCTAGAACTGGATTAAGTTTGAAAATGAAAAAGTTGCTTTTCTAGTCATGGCGAATGGTTTGTAGGCCCCCATAAATCAGGCAGAAAGCTGCTGAGGGTGGTGAGGCTTATGTATATGAAGCCTCAACCTCATGAGGCTTGTACCTGCTTATCAGAAAAAGAAAAAAAAATCTGAAGTTGAATAAGTCAGCTAGATGCAGAAACAAAATATATGATCTTATGCACTGCAGATAAACAGAATCTCTAGGAAAGAAGTGTTCAATATATGGAGAATATATATATCAGAATGAAAAATATTATCTGACATTGAAAGGGTACTGCAGCAGGATTTCTTTTAAGCATAATGCAACATTAGGTCTTTGGCAAAAAGACCTGCCTTTAATTACCAGTGCCCTAGTCGGTCTGTTCAGTCTCCACTTTACTATGCATAATGGAGTCAAATCTCCACACATCTTTTTTCGGTGGGTTGATTCCATTGTGTATATTTGAGCAACATCAACTGCACATTTTTTACAGTGCGCTGGATCTGTGTGGTCTTTATTCTCATCAGGAAATAAATCTCGCATAGTATCAGTAGAACAGGCTACAGTAGAGCTAGTCACCTCCCATTTGCATTAACATTGCTTGTTTATTTTATCCAATGCCTTTTCTACATTTAGCATATTTTAAAGTATATGTCAGCCGTATTATAATATTTTCCCTCTACACAAGTACCACAGATATAAATCCTTCATATGCTTGCTTTAAACTCACTTATAAATGCCCATTGAAAATGTCCATTTAAATGATGGTAATGATAGTGAAGTCTAATATGCAGGAAGATTTTGTTATTATCTTATTTTGAGAGTATTTTATTAATAACATATTGATATAAAAGATAAGAACATTTTACCTCCATAAATTTGTATATGCAATTTGTTCTTCTCACTGCACAAACATATTTAGGATGCCACTCAGTAGTACTGATTGAATATTTATTTAAACAAATATCAGTATTACCCAACTAGCTGGAAAATCCATGAGTTTGGTTTTGATAGCAGAGCATTTCTCAAAAATTTATGTGTGCATGCAAATGTTGGTGCTTTAGATATAGGATAAAGTATTTGCTTTATATGTATTATTTTGTTTGAATACAAGAAAGCTGGTTTGATTTGTATGTTTCCCCCTTATAGAATTGTTCCAAGGCTCTGTCAGAGATCACGTAGAGTAATTTTTCCCATCAATCTTTGCTGTGCAGCCATGCACGAATGCAGTAGGAAAAAGGGGGCAGAAATCAAATCACTTAATTGCAGCATTTTTCATCTACATCTTTTGTTTTATGGTGGTAAAGGCCCCGAAGTAGCCTACCATGATTCATGGCTGTCACTGCTGCCTTTAGCAGTTCAATCTTTCATTCTAGGCATTTTGGTACTGAAAGTACCTACACAATTACTTTGATGAATATGACTTGTTTGTTTTTTCCCCATTTTTAGCAGAGAGTGCTTGTGCTTAATACAGACATTTAAATAAGATAGTATTCATGCCTACTGCATCTGCCTTGTTTCCAAAGTTGTGTATCCAGTTTATGAATATGAGCATTTTGCCAAAGGATTTTAAGTTCGCTAAACGTACAGATTTTATTAACCCCCCTGGTTAATAAGATTATATCATTAAAAAGTAATTAATGTTCCACACAAAACGAACGATCGCCTCAGCTCTGGCATTGTGAAAACTTGTTTTGAACCTTAGTATTCAATTTTTTGGGGAGGGTGTCATATGAAGTGAAGAAGGACACATAAACAAGAAAGGTTTGTCTTTTGTGGTTTGTACATGTATCACTGAAAACAACTAGCAATGCTTACATATTAGGAGAAGCCTCAGTGATGGCATCAAATATTCTGGGCTATCCAAACAAACATGGATTTCAGAAAAGTGTTGGGTGTTTTTTTTAACTCTGCACCATCAGCACAAGATACACCTTCTTTTGAGACAGGAAGAAGGCATGCTTTGGGGGTTTTATTATTGCATTCTAAATCAAATTCCTAGCTTTGATAGAATGTAAGGATAAGGAATCTTTAAGGATAGAATCTTTAAGGATAGAATGTAATACTTTCTGGTGTGGGAACAGTTATTTGTAGGCATCTTCAGCAAAAAGGAGTCTGGCCTTCATAAAAAATGGTAATTTGAATTTATTAGCAGTAGCTGTGTGCCCTGTCTTATATTTGAAACCCAGAACTCTTTCATTTTTATTCCTATTAATTTATTTTATTGTTCTGTTTCCTTCTAATTACTAGTACAAAGATATTTATGTCTTATAACTGCATGGCTTACATTGTACAATGGTGATAGTGGTCAATGTACAGCAGTACAGTTTCACAATTATGTGGAATACTCTTTTTAAAAGACCAATGTTAGACCAGACTCAAAAACATCTTAAGCTTAAATTTAAAGAACCCTTATAATAAAATAAAAAAACACAAAACATGCATCAAAATCTGGTAACTAAAACTAAAAAAAAACCATTAAAGAAAATTTATCTTGTTATAATGAGAATCCAACAAGCTGCTGTACAATCTGCCAGCCCCAAACCTGTGGGGTGAATATACAGTGGGACAGGGATGCACTGGAAGTTACTTCTCTCAAGATGACTTTCAGAAAGGGCTATTCAGTTTCACCAGCACTGTTACAGAGGTTTAATTATACAGAAGTGTGTAGATTACTGGTGAAATTATTGCAACAGTAAAACTGAGCAAGTGTAAAAGTGCTAACGGAAGCATCTTAGACATTTACCACTGAGGATGCAAATGCCAGTTAAAACGTTTGTGATTTCTTGCTGAAACAGCAGGGGATGAAAATGGTAAATGAGTGCAGATCTCTGAGAATCAGAACTTCAGGGTATGGAAGAAATAACAAGATACAAAGATGTTCACTTCAGATTACATGAGGCAATGGCACTATCCCTCAGATCTACCAAACAACTCTCTGTGTTCTACTGAATTGGCACCCTGGAAGGCATATCCTTCCAAGAAAGTGATTTCACTTTCTGCTTTACCAGGACTCTGATGAATAGATGAGATACTGTACAGACAGTGAAATACGGCTGTGGTAAAATACTGAAATGAGTGGCTAGTCAATCAGATTCAGCATAACATGGTTAGTGTTTGCCTTCCCATTGTTTGATTCACAGCATATTGCTGTGTTTAAAAAAGCAACAGCCATCCCAGTATGTGCACATCACCGTGTGTACACTACCAACAAATTGTCAGGGTAAATGGGCATAGGAATACATGAGATAAAAGTTCATTAATTTCATATTTCCTATATTAAATAAAGCTTTTTAATAGAAAGTTAATAGTATTTTTATGGTACAATGTAACAAACCAATAAACCCAATCCTGATCCTTCAGGGTCTTACCAAACGTACAGCTCTTCCAGACAAGCAATATTCTTGAAATCTTAGTTGTATAGGGATACACGTAGGAAGTATTTGCTGAAGCTGGATCTCAATGGGGCAGCAGTTTAGAAGTAAAGGGATTGAGAAGCTCCTCAAGGAAGAACACTAGCCTCTGCAGATCATACCTGAAGCCATTGTCAGGAAAAGACAGCATTTTACCATAGGATTCTTCACCCAAGGCACGAAAGTGTTAACAGCATCACCACTGAGAGCAAAGCAACACAGGCCAGTCCCAGCCAGACTGGTTCTGACTTGGTCAGATGGATTGTTTATGGTCCGTATGGTGTGATGGAGATGTTTCAAAATTATCATTTATACATTAAATATCTTACATGTGGTGATCTTTGATGTCAGCTTTAAATGCTACTTTAAAATATGATTCTTTGAAGAAAACATGGTAACTTCAAAAATATGTTTTATGTTTTTGCAATACTGTATGCACATCCAAGTGTTAAAATAACACGACAATCTACATTAATAGAACTCTAAATAAATCTATACTGAGTTATCAGTTTGCATTTTTGAGAGCAGAATTTTCTCTTGTGACTCTCTCTAAAATCAATAACCAATCCTTTTTTTCAGCATAAGTTACTTTAGACTTGTTTAAAAAAAACACACTTAAACACATTTGTGGGGAAAAAAAAAAAGAAAAAAAAAGAAGCTTATTTGCTTGAATAATACCTCCAAATATTACTTATTGGACGTATCTTCCCAGCTCTCAGGCAAGCAAGGGCATGTTACTCATATAATTTTCTTGAACTACATGGACTTATTATTGCATACAGTATCAAAGCTCAGAGCACCTTGGGAGTGTAAGCAATCACTGAAGGAAAGCAATGGCAAACCTAGCAAATGATGAAACATACAGGCTGATTAGAAGCCAAAGTAAAGTCAAATAAATAAAATTTTTCATAGTGGAAACAAAGAGTAGGTCAGCCTCCAAAGAAACCTGTAATACAGCTGCAACAGTCTGCAACAGCTTCTTATTGCCAAATGGATTAAGACAATTCAAAGGACCAGTGAAGAGATCACAGCTGCTGTCAGATGTGTATCTAATGGCCCTTCAGGAAAGAGCCTACTAAGGACCTGAGCTTGACTATGTCTCTCTCACACACCAGCCTGGACTCCGCCTCCTTTAATTTGAGGTGGAACAGGCAAGTAGGAGGAACCACAGGAACCTCACTTTAATTGCTCTCATCTGAGTATCAAGTACATGCTACTGCTCTTATTCATGTGCAAGGGAGTGGATCTTTTTATATTTTGTATCCCCATGTAGTTATGAGATGGAGAGGAGGCTCCAGGCTGTTTTCAGTCATGGATGAGAACGGTAACATGGTATTAAGGTATTGAGTAATAAGGTGATAAAGCCAGTGTTATTTATTGGGCTTAAATTCCATGCTCTAGTGATAGTTAGGTAACCATCCACAGAGAGTACCATGTTTGATGAAGCAGCACAGAAAGGCTTAGACTTAAAGTAAACTCACGTTGTACTCAAATATGAGAGTAAGTCAAAGCATGTGGGCTGCTTTGTGAAGCAGATGGATAAAAATGTGGCTAAGAGAGGAAGATGATTTGGATGTTGGAGAGGGGGCTGGCAGGCTGCCTATGTTAGTAATGCTAAGGAGTGCTGGAACACTTGATAATTTCAGAGCAAGTTAGTTTGCCACAGCTTACAACCTGCTCAGGGCTGGGGAAAGAGCTTGTTCTGTCTTCTCATCAGTATGTGATATGGAATAATCACAGTGGTTACCTAACAGTGATGAAAAGCTTCAGCAGCAAAGGGAAAGAGACTGCAAATCTGATTGAATGTGGGCATTTCAGGTTTGGAAATATGTGCTACCTACTAAAATGAGCTATCGACTAATTCTGAAAGAAATGTTATATGGGCTTAATGTTCATCTTCATCCACACTATAATGAGAAGGATTAGACTGGCTTCCATATGTGGAATATTTATTTCAGCAATACAGGAAAATGTATTTCCCTAATATTTTTTCTGTATGCACAAGGCCTTAAATTTTACAGATGTGATTAATGTTTTAATTTGCTGTTCTAGTTGGATACAAGTTTACCATACAATATAAATTACTTACAAAGAAATTTGCTTATATGGAGTTTAATTCATATGCTGTTTAGCCACCATGTGTGGCATAGCTTAGCATTCTCTATGGGATCAAGCAGTTGTGCAATTGATTTGCAAAATAAAAAAACAGTCAGGTTACGCAAAGCATTTCTTAACAACCTAAACCAGAGCATTTATGAAGCAAACATGTGCCATAATTAGTGTTTATTTTAGCATGAATTGGTAAACAGGGTATTAATTGCAAGTTGTGAATTGGATTCCTGACACAAATCATTCTGATTAGCCAATATTTAAAAAAATATTTGTCTTGTCTATTATGTACATTTTTTTAGATCTCATTTGCACAGCAAAATAATGACAATTAAATACATCCCCCAAATTGCTTGAATCAATACAGTTCTTAGATTAATTGTTTCAGGATCCCTGGAAAATGAATCCAGCCACTGATACTGTCTCAGAATGTGTTTTATTTACTTTTCAACAAGTGGCTCTAAATAATGCATTCCTGGGGTAGTAGAAACTGATGCACGCCCTCTGGTCTACATGTGTGGTGAAGATCAAGTCCGCCACTGTTCTTGGGGCACCAAAAGCATAGTATTTTGTCTTTAATCTAAGGATATTGCTGATACTCTGCAAACCCAGGCAGAAGGACTGTAGACAGCATAGGACTGGGAACGGCGTCCTAAAGACAGTATCATTCAGACACAGTGGTTTTGATATGCGTAATATTTAACTAGCTCTGCTTGTGAACAAACATTCTGCCAGGGGATCCAAAGCCTTGTGCTGGTGGGCTTGTGTCTTCAGCAAGTACAGAGAGCTGTGTATCTGGAGAAGTATCCCCCAGTAAGGACTCTTGTTTAGAACCTTATTTTGTATTGTAGTATATTTTCTCTAACCACTTTTCATGTCAAGTACATGCAGCAACTTTCAAATATTATGGGAAATAAAAAGGAAAATTCTGTGGCCTGAAGTGTTGAAGGCATTTCCAGTCTCCTTCTCAAAAAGAGAAGGACAAAATATCACAGTGTTTAGACCAAAATGCTAATTTCATTAAAATACAGAGGGGTCTTACTAATGACTTCAGCAGACAGATGGATTGTTTTATTAGGATTCTCACATCTAAGGGAGTTCACTCATAATCTTACATGGGGAGGATCAGTGGACCAAAGTCAAGATACATCTCATCAGGTAGAGATGATGGGCTGGCAGCTCTGCACATGGAGACAGTGCACTCTGTTTACACTTATAATAACTTATTACTATAATAAGTCTAAAATCTGAGGTAGTAGAAGTTGTCACTTAAATATCAGGAAAGATAAGCATACTTTTAGTGTTATAAGCAAAATTTCTCCCTTATTGACCCACAAAAATACCACTGCAATGCTAGACCGCATGGTGCCCGTCTGTTTTTCTCCATTTCCTCCTTTCAAACAGGGTGTGAACACCATCACGTTCATCTGTACTACAGCCAAGGTAATTTAATCTTATCTTTTCAGTATGTATATGTACAGAGTAATTAAAAAAGCAAATATGGTTATAGAAAATAGAAAACCTTTTGTTTATGTAACTACTTCAATAGTTCACTGGAACTTGTTTTCAAGCCTTGTTCTATGTAATGGAATGTAAATACATTATTCAGCATTTTTGTCTATTTCATTAAGCACTGCTCATTTTAATATAAGCCTTATTAGCTAATTAAACTATTTAATTAGTTAAACTTGAGTAGCATTAAATTGCAATCACTTGCATCTGTTTTAATAGAGGACGTATTTTCTAGGTGTCCACAAGGGCTGGCACAAAGTATTACTTCAGCTAGCATCCATTGTGGCTGGACAGCTTCTCTGAGCATTTCAGCAAGTAATCCTAACTCTTCTAAATAACTGCATGCTAATAATCACCTTGAAGAAATATCATGTGAACAGTGACATGAAAGACTAAGTTAATAGTGATGATGTAGGCTAATGTGGACCAGACTTGGGTTAGAATGGATTTTGCTTCTTATACATTATACATTATATATAGGGATATGTATTTTTATGCCTGAAAATTTATTTCTCCACAAACTCTAGCTTTTCTGTTTCCTAAGCCTGTACTTTTCTTTTTACTTGGGAAAGAATCCAGACTCTTATTTTGTCTGATGGCGTGTTAAACAAGGGAACTTGACAAGGGGTATAAGACAGTTAACCAGTCTGACTTAGTGCAAACTGACTGAAACTCAGCCATGATGTTAATTCCATGTAAGTACTCCCTCTTTTGTTGTCTTATAAAAGGCAGAGGGTTATAGAATCAGCATCATAGAATGGTTTGGGTTGGAAGGGATCATAAAGATCGTCTAATTCTAACCCCTCTGCCATGTGCAGGGACAACTTCCACAAGATCAGGTTGCTCTAAGTCCCATCTAACCTGTCCTTAATCACTTCTAGGGATGGGGCATTCACAACTTCTCTGGACAGCCTACAATATACAAGGAAATATACACTCGGTGGATAAAGAGCTGGCTGGATGGCTGCACACAAAGAGTTGTGGTCAATGGCTCAATGTCCGGCTGGAGACGGGTAACGAGTGGTGTCCCTCAGGGATCGGTGTTGGGACCGGTCTTGTTTAACATCTTCATCGCTGACATGGACAGTGGGATTGAGTGCGCCCTCAGCAAGTTTGCTGATGATACCAAGCTGTGTGGTCCGGTTGATATGCTGGAGGGAAGGGTTGCCATCCAGAGGGACCTTGACACGCTTGTAAGGTGGGCTGATGCCAAACTTATGAAGTTCAACCATGCCAAGTGCAAGGTCCTACACCTGGGTCAGAGCAATCCCAGGCACAGCTACAGATTGGTCAAAGAAGAGATTCAGAGCAGCCCTGCGGAGAAGGACTTGGGGGTGCTGGTCGATGAGAAAATGAACATGAGCCGGCTTCAGTGTGTGCTCGCAGCCCAGAAAGCCAACCGTATCCTGGGCTGCATCAAAAGGAGCGTGACCAGCAGGTCGAAGGAGGTGATCCTGCCCCTCTACTCTGCTCTCGTGAGACCTCACCTGGAGTATTGTGTGCAGTTCTGGTGTCCTAAACATTTAAAGGACATGGAACTCTTGGAACAAGTCCAGAGGAGGGCCACGAGGATGATCAGGGGACTGGAGCACCTCCTGTATGAAGATGGGCTGAGAAAGTTGGGGCTGTTCAGCCTGGGGAAGTCTGCATGGAGACCTCATAGCAGCCTTCCAGTACCTGAAGGGGGCCTATAGGGATGCTGGGGAGGGACTCTTTGTCAGGGACTGTAGTGACAGGGCAAGGGGTAACGGGTTAAATCTTAAGCAGGGGAAGTTTAGATTGGATATAAGGAGGAAATTCTTTCTTGTTAGGGTGGTGAGGCAGTGGAATGGGTTGCCCAGGGAGGTTGTGAGTGCTCCATCCCTGGCAGTGTTCAAGGCCAGGTTGGATGAAGCCTTGTGTGGGATGGTTTAGTGTGAGGTATCCCTGCCCATGGCAGGGGGGTTGGAACTAGATGATCTTGAGGTCCTTTCCAACCCTAACTATTCTATGATTCTATAATATGCAGTCACCATCACAGCAGTAGGCATTAAGGCCTCAGACCAGTTGCATGAATGCAGGCCTTAAAGTCATTGGAGACCCCTGATGGCAATCCACCTAGTCTGCAGCTGCCAGGCTGAATGGCTGTGCTTGTTCATGTTTTCTGTTGAGTATAGGCCAACCCCATGTGCAGTCACATAATGCTTCAATTACAGGTCATGCAAAAATATGTTTTCTGCCATACCATAATTAACTTGAGAAAGACTCATTTGTACTCTTCATTAGGACTAAAGGCAACAACCTAAGTGCGGATCTGGTTTACTTTTTAGACACAAGCAATTATTTTGTTTATTCCTATAATTCTACTGTTATTATATATTCCCTTTATTGAGAAAACTCAGACAAATCATGGTCTTTGAATGAAAGCCATTATTGTATTGTGTGTAAAAAGCTGTTATACATGGAACAAGAGATGCCTGTGCATAACTTCGAGCCTATATACATGCAAAAAGATTTGCACACTTTCACGTCTTATACACTTCCAGAATCTTGAAGTCAAGTGGACATCCTTTTTATTCAGGCCCTGAGAATTTTTCGCCATACCAGTCTCTTTGCTGAGGACACAGTTCATTCCCATAGTTCTGAGTTTTGGTTTATATTTATTCCAGTACAGAGCCTAAGGTCAGGTTTAAAACTGAAGAAGTTTAGGGTGTTTTAAGTTTTCCCATTATTACTGGACAAGTTGGTCTCTGTGTTTTTGATGGTCACTGGTGCCTAGGAGGACAGAGCGAAACTCACTTCATGCCCTCCCTCCTCATCCTTGCAAGAAGGAAACAGAAATGCATGCATCAGGCACACAAGAAAGCAGGAGGCGCAATAAAAGAGGCTAAGAAATGTAGGCACCAATGTGCCTGCAGAGAAGGACTTGGGGGTGCTGGTCGATGAGAAAATGAACATGGGCCGGCTTCAGTGTGCGCTCGCAGCCCAGAAAGCCAACCGTATCCTGGGCTGCATCAAAAGGAGCGTGACCAGCAGGTCGAAGGAGGTGATCCTGCCCCTCTACTCTGCTCTTGTGGGACCTCACCTGGAGTATTGTGTGCAGTTCTGGTGTCCTCAACATAAAAAAGACATGGAACTCTTGGAACAAGTCCAGAGGAGGGCCACGAGGATGATCAGGGGACTGGAGCACCTCCTGTATGAAGACAGGCTGAGGAAGTTGGGGCTGTTCAGCCTGGAGAAGAGAAGGCTGCGTGGAGACCTCATAGCAGCCTTCCAGTATCTGAAGGGGGCCTATAGGGATGCTGGGGAGGGACTCTTTGTCAGGGACTGTAGTGACAGGACAAGGGGTAATGGGTTAAAACTTAAACAGGGGATAAATTGGATATAAGGAGGAAATTCTTTCCTGTTAGGGTGGTGAGACACTGGAATCGGTTGCCCAGGGAGGCTGTGAGTGTTCCATCCCTGGCGGTGTTCAAGGCCAGGTTGGATGAAGCCTTGTGTGGGATGGTTTAGTGTGAGGTATTCCTGCCCATGGCAGGGGGGTTGGAACTAGATGATTTTGAGGTCCTTTCCAACCCTAACTATTCTATGATTCTATGAATACAAGTTCTCCTACTCCCTTAGGAGTTCGCTAATGCTAGATGTGTCCCCTTTCAAAGATAAACGAAGGACTGCAAATTGCCCAGCTGTGTGCTTTGTACCTTTTGAAAGTTTGTAATGTAACATTTCTAGAGAGTAGCAGGGATTTTTCTTCAAGGATGTGAGGGCAATCATCACAACTCCTTCCTAACTGTGAATCTTGTGCGTAATACTACCGTTAACTAATCCTTGACAAGAAGGTAAGCCCTGTCATACACTTTTTCAGCAGGCCTGGTGCCATGGTGTTCTGAAATCACGTTTTTCCAGTACCTTTTTTTCCCAGAAAGCAAGTTAGATGTATTCTGGGTGAAGGTCTGCTCTTTAGCACCCTACCGTAGCAAGTCAAGAAGAATAAGCATTATTTTTTTTCCCCTGAATTTTTGGATTTTTTTTTTTCAAAATTCTATTTCAACTGATCTGAATTCTCTTTTCTGGATTTGAATTCCAAATACCTACAACACCCTATGTGCATTAGTTGACACTGTGTAAAAGTAGTGCATCCAGATAGCTAGGATTTACTTTCAGTATCCTTTTTTTGTAAAACAAGATTGTCTTGGCTACACATTGCAAAATAATTTTTTAAAAAAACCTGTGTTTAGGCAACACCAATGAAGACAAAGGCAGATGGTAAATGGGAGAACCTAAGTACTGGAGATCCACACCATTAACTGTAATCCCTCTGATGATCTACATCTGGGGATCCAAGAGCTATGCAGTCGTCTTGGTCTAAGGGTGATGGAGGAATTTATTTGCACAATGAATTATTAATCTACCTACTAGGCCCAACCAGCTCCCGTCATGTCAGTTGAGGTTTGTCTGCCCTGTGCACTTGCTGTCTGGTTGTGGGAAGAATGTGGGCAGAAAAAGCTTGGATTTTCAGAAACCTATATACCAACTGCACATGTTCTCAGTGTCATTCAAGTCCTGGATGGGCTGGGTGATCTTGGTAGCTGTTTAGGGCAGCTAATGTCTAGGGCAAAAGTTACGTAAGTAATTTCTGAAAGTGGCACTTCTAAAAATTGGAGATTATAGACAGATTTATTGCAATTTATGTGCCACATCTTTCAAAAAAATTAAAGACATCAAGTTGTAAGTCAAGATATAAAGGAGGATTCATGTTAATTGTGGCACAACAGGTATATTTACTACATACTGTCTTGATTTATAAGTTTCAGAAGATCCAAGAAGCTTTGGGAAGGCAGTTATGTTTTGTTAAACACTCTCCCTTATAAGGAGTGTAGTATATTGAAAAGCAAGCACATAATAAGAGATAGATGGTAGATAGATTAGATAGATAGATGATAGATAGATAGATAGATAGATAGATAGATAGATAGATAGATAGATAGATAGATAATAGATAGATCGATCGATCCTGGCAGAAATGTGTCAGTGGATAACAGAGTGTGTACAGCAAGCCAAGAGCAAAACATAATAAGAAGCCTAATGCTGACATGTAGGAGGAGTGAAGTATGTTGAGTTCTTCCATCTTAACAAATGATGACTCTGTTTTCTGACAAACCAATTACAAATGTAAAAGTAGAGGAGGAGCATTCATTCATCAGCTAATTTTTTTCCCTTTGAGAATCCACAAAACAGCATATATATATTACTTCAGTAAATATGTTAGAGCAAATAACCTTCATTCACACTTCTTCATGATCATGTCCTTTTTTTTTGAAATCTTTTTATCTTTACACATCATGGTGGGTATAGTGGTGAAAGAGCAGCTAGGAAGCATCAGAATCCTAAGTGTTGTCTTGAAGATCACAATTAATTTTTATCTGGCTAATTTGCAAATATGTTCAACTAAATTGTCAGTATAGAAGTGACAGAAGTACTGTTGTATTAAATGTTACAAGAATGTGAGGATTCTTGAAATTAAAATGTCCGAGTTGGAAAAAAGAAATCTAAACAGTTATGCAGGTGTATGTGAAATACAATATATGTGTATAAATTCCATCCTGAGTATTTTATCTATGAAAAAGTCATACATGTTGTAATTTATTTCTAGTATTTTATCTCCCTTCTTACCCATATATTTATATCAGGAAATGTTAACAAGATCTTCTTGTTTTTGTTATAACATATTCAAGTCACCAAAATAACCCCCTCTGACTGTTGTGAGCTGTTACAGAATGATCTCAGAAGTTAACAAGACTTGCTTTTAAAGTGTATGAACTTTTGTGAATAAATGCTTGTGAGAAGATGATAATAATGAAAAATCTTTTTACTATCTCAAGAAATTAACAAAGAAGTTTTGTGATTGTTAATTTCAGTAGTGTTCTGCTTTAGAAGAACTCAGAAATCCAATATATAGAACTACCATCAATATAAAAATATGCAAAATATTTGGAAGCAAAAGGTGGATGAAGCAGAATTAATATTACTTCTAAATGAATTTTTCATGAGAAAAATTATGGAAGTAACCCGATTTTCATAAAATCCATGACTATATCCAAATTTGCTGTGATTCATCTGTACTTTCTCCAAAGCTGTTGTTACAAAAATCACTTTTTTAGCTATAATATTTATGCTATCTATAGAATAATACTATATCTAAAAAACTAAAGAAAAAATCGCAGCAATTTCATAATGAATATAAAGCCTCATCTTTCTCATCTTTTCTCCTTGTCCTGTGTTTGTCCTTCCATTATAATTGATACAGATGTATAGGTTAATATAGTACTAGAATTTGCTTTGTAAGAAAAGAATAAACTCTACTGTAATCAGATGAATTGAAGAAATGAAGTTATATAAAAGAACTGTGCACACATATTCTATTCACTACCACCAATATACTTTAACTATGCCCTAGACCTCCTGTGTATTTGTCAGGTCACTGAATAGTCTCTGATCTGTATTGAACTAGTGACTTGAGTGTGAAAAGCTGAGGGGGCTATTACTGATAAACTAACTTGAAAATTCAGACAACAGTATGATTTGGAAGACAATATGGCCCTCTTCAGCACCATGAGGTCAGCAGTAATCTAATGTGATGTCTGTATTACAAGACAGTTCCATTTTGGATGGATCACTGTTTAAAAGATAAATTTAAGTGCTTCTTTATAATGTATATATTCCATCTTCACTAAGAATTGAGTATCAAATATGTTTAATTACTCGTATTTTAAGCAAACTATTTGTTTACCTCCTTTCTAGGTGGATTTGATCCAGAAAAATACAGTTATATTCCAGAGATCACCCTGCTTGGTTTTATATAGCAGGCCATCCTCCCAATCAGGAGGAGCCATTGTGATTTTTATAATTTAAAGTATAATGAAGTAAAGCTGAGCAGTTTATAAGCAACACACAAACTATGGACTTCAAGCATTACTTTGTCCCACCCCCCCCCTCCCCCCCCCCCCCCGATATGTGCTGGAAAAGGGTTGTTGTTTTGGTTTTTTTTTTCAATAAACGTGTCCCTGTGAAAGCTACAGCCTCATTAAATACTCACTGTTTTAGGGAAGAGGGGAATAGCAAAGTCTACTGCTTACTGCCTGGAAGTGATAAATATTCCAGCCTTTTATTTGTTACATTTATTTTCTGGTAACCTTTCGGTTTTTATATCTATCTATCTATATATAAATAAATAAAAACCATAGCAATAGGGCTGCATATGTCTTTCCTGAAAAATGTTGCCTGGTGGAATCACTACTCCAGGAGGATTGTGGTAACATTGCACAGAGATTATATAGTTACTTCAATAATTTCTCAGAGATAGAAGAAAAACTAGGAATTCTTAAATGCAAAAGCGTGTAATGATGGGGCATTGCAATACAGAATCACAGAATCACAGAATCCCAAGGGTTGGAAGGGACCTAAAAAGATCATCTAGTCCAACCCCCCTGCAAGAGCAGGGTAACCTACAGTACATCACACAGGAACTTGTCCAGGCGGGCCTTGAATATCTCCAGTGTAGGAGACTCCACAACCCCCCTGGGCAGCCTGTTCCAGTGCTCTGTCACTCTTACAGTAAAGAAGTTCTTCCTGATGTTAACGTGGAACTTCCTATGTTCCAGTTTACACCCATTGCCCCTTGTCCTATCACTGGATATCACTGAAAAAAGCATACACTACATTATCTACTCTTTTGAATAGGATGTTGGATAATTTATCCAGCACCTGGTGTGTTAAATACTTTGATCCACTCCAGGGAAGGTTAAAAACAAGGATTGGAGTGGGAGTCTAAACATTAGTCTAATAAAGGCCAGTCCTCAAGACTCTGAAATTAATACAATGCCAAACAAACTCAAAATGTTCAGACAAGGTTGCAGCTGGGATGTATGCAGTATGTGTGCATGCAGTACTCAGGAGCCCTGATTCCAAACATAAGGATTGGAGTAAGTACATACTTTATATAGCATACCAGAAAACTTACTATTTTTATATAAGACACCATTTAATGTTCAGGACTTAAGATTAATTATGTTGCTGCCTACACCTGCCTGTTACTGGGCCCAACTGCCACATTCTTTGTCTAGACAGCTGAAGGCTTGATCCTGCAATGATCAGCACCCTCTGTCCTGGCCCCTCTGATGTCTAAGCAATGAACAAGCATAGAGTTGCCAGGCAAGACCCAAGAAAGGTGAAATGTTCCCTCTAACTGACTGTGTGCCCCCCTGTTTTGTGTACAGGAGCATTTAAGCTCTCTCATGAACTCTTAAAATTGCATCCAGAAAATGTGCACCTATAAAACTTATTTCTCACTTCCCTCTGCTCCCTCCCAATTTTTCCATAGCTCTTTTAGAATCATTTTGGTTGGAAATTCTAGTCTAAACCTCCCCTGATGCATCTTGAGGCCATTTGCTCTTGTCCTATCACTTGTTACTTAGAAGAGACCAACACACCCCTAGCTACAGTCTCTTAGATAGTTATAGAGGGTGATAAGGTCTCCCCTGAAACTCCTTTTCATTGGGCTAAACAACCCAATCCCCTCAGCTGCTCTTTATAAGAGTTGTGCTCCAGACCCTTTACCAGCTTTGTTGCTCTTCTTTGGACACAAATTGCTTGTATTTATTCTGCTCTAGCAAAATCTGTCACTAGAGCAGGAAGGTGAGATTTCTCCTGCAGTCAAATCAGATCTGGAAGGCTGCTTTTGTGCTTCCAGTCTTGAAGATGAAGGTACAAGTATCTGGGGACAAGGTAAACGATATCTAAAAGGCCTTTAACTCACTTTCTGAATTAGGGTGGGAGAGGAACAAGGGTAAGCCCTATTTGCTAGTCGGGCACTATAAAAAAGTAATTGCCACCACTCTGTTTCTCTCGGGCTGTTGTAAATTGTGTTCTTCCACTCTTCATCCAGTGGACCAGAACAGACACAAACTGTGAGGGAAAGTGCTCATGCAATTTTACACCATCTGAATCCCTATTATGCAACAGTGTTTCAGGGTTTATTACTTGTATTTGTTTTCTCCTTAAGGACACACTATTTAAAGTAAGTTGATTTCTTTCCCTTTGAAAGACTCCAAGAAGACTTCTCAGCTTCTCAGCCAGGTGACGGAAGAGAAATAGCTTCTTAACATACAAACACTGCTAGTCATTGGAAGGCTTCATGTACAGAATTTTATGATAAAGTCCAAATGCTAATTTGTGTTGTTTTATCTCATACCAAGAATACATGAAGAACTTCAGCCCTACTGCTTCAAGAAGTGCCTGTGTGATGATGAGCAGCAGTTGAGTACCAGTCCTCAGAAGAAGCACTGGGATTATGTCAGTGACAGTTCTTTGTTGTTGATAAAGGCGGTCACTCCCCTCAGGACCCCTTTGGAAGTGTGAAGTACTGATTTACAAGAGCTGGTAGAGCACGTAGGATAGATGTGTGTCCAAGCATTACTTTGAAGCTGAATGCAGTTGCAAAGCTTATGGATGTCTTGTGATCCAGCCAAATGCTACAGTAAGGTCCTTGTGTACATCTGAGAAAAGAAAAGCTGAATGATAGTCCAAGGTAAACCTGTCTATGAAGACTACTGGAGAAGGAGTCCTCTAAAAACTATTTTAAATGTTTGTGTCTGAATAAATAATCAGTTATTTCCAGTGGAATTATTTTTTTAGGTAAGATGATGGGGGATTTTTGATTTTTATTCTTTGCCAGTCACCTCAGAGTTAAGAGTGAAGACAGTCTTTCCAACACAGTTTAATCTAAGACATAACAAAAATAAGACCATACGAAGGAAAGGGAGAATTCTTGCTGAATTCTCAACAGATAAGGTAGATTTTGCCTCTCACCTAGGCTGTTTATATCTAGTATGGCTCAAAGGAATGTTTTCGTTCTTTTGAGGCTCAATTTATGTTGCTGATTTTCAAACTCAAAATACATATTTGGCTTGATCTTTAACGTGCAAATTGTTTTTGCCTTAATCAGGCCTGACTTTGAGACATTATTATGGAAACAGTCTTCTTTCTAGCTAAAGAAGAAAAATGAACTTTCCTAATTGGATTGATAGTGCTGCATAGATTTTAATTTTAAATACTGACAGTGGTAATGCAGCAATGAAAGTTGTCCTACAAGTGTAATTCATCTCTGAAGAATTTAAAGAGACATAACATGAATAGGCTTCCTGACTGCAGACAGGCATGAGATGAATATATTTACTGGTTTTTGCTATAGTATTTATTTGGCTTAGACACTTTTTCTGATATTTAAATTCAGAAAGGTCCACATATTTTAGCTTTTTATTTGGGACATGTTAGTCATTCTGAAGCTTTTAAGTAGAAAACACAAAGATTTAAGCAAAAGTCTCATATTCATTTTTGGAACAATCTTAAGAAGATTGTTTGAAATGATAAATCATATGGTTTGCCTTAAGCTTTTAAAGTAAATTTTAACATAAATCTATGCCTACACTGAAGAAACAAGTAGCTTGGAATACACAGAGTAGACGTAGTTACTTCATTCTCCTATGAACAGCAATGTCTTTTTCTGTAGTAGTACAAAATGTATCCTATCAGGAAGATCCTTCTTGAATGGAAATCCTCTTTCTTGGCACTCTTTTGAACTATTTGTTGAGTCTTTTACTATTTTGCTTTTCTGTGAGCATTAGTTATTAAAGCTGTACTCTACATGTCATGAGGTTGGTAGATGACAATCCTACCTGTGGTTCGATTTACAGATGGCAAGTATAATAATGTGTGTTGTTAGAAAAGTAATTATGGAGGATTACATGTGTGAATGGGATTGACAGAATCATAGAACAGTTTGGGTTAGAAGGGACCTTAAAGATCATCTAGTTCCAGCCCTTCTGCCATCGGCAGGGACAACTTGTGCTAGACCAGGTTGATCAAAGCCGAATCCAACCTGTCCTTGAACACTGCCAGGGATGGGGCATCCGCAAGTTCTGTGAGCAACCTGTGCCAGTGCCTCAACATTCTAATAATGAAGAATTTCTTCCTAATAGCTAATCTAAATCTACCCTCTTTTAGTTTAAAGCCATTCCCTTCCCCTTTGTCCTACACTATATGTCCTAGTAGAAACTCTCTTGAAATTTCTTTTAGGCTCCCTTTAGGTATTAGAAGACTATTATAAGGTCTCCCTGGAGCCTTCTCTTCTCCCAGCAGAACAAATACAGCTCTCTTGGCCGGTCTTCATAGGAGGCATGCTCCATCCTTTGATCATTTTTGTGGCCCTCTTATGGACTTGCATGAAAGTCCACGTCCCTCTTCTGCTGGGGGCCCCAGAGCTGAACACAGTACTCTAAGTGGGTTCTCATGAGAATGGCATAGAGGGGGAGAATAACTTCCTTTGACCTGTTGGTCACACTGCTTTTGATGGAGCACAGGACAGATTGGCTTTCTGTACTGCAAACTCACATTGAATGTTTTCTCAACTTTAAAACTACAAAGCTATTACGTTTGCAATATCCTTTATTGATTAAATAATTATTTTCACATGAGCACCTACCCTTTCTAATCTTCCTTTCACAAGAAGTTCTATAGAGACTTAATAAGCTGTCACTTTTGTCATGGTTGTCCATATTCACATACTGCACATTATTTTCAAAAAAAAAAAAAAACAAACCACAAACAAATAATAATTTCTTTTCTGAAGCATGAAGCTAAAAGTAGCATTAAAAAAAAAAAAAGAAGGAAAGACAGCAGGTTTCTTTTTAATGATTCTTTTGACATAAACTGTTAAAAACTTCTATGTCAGGTAGTGTAAGATCTTTGCTTTCTTGTATGGTTCAAACTATCTCTTCTCACCCCCTCCCCACACCCCCCACACCCCCCCCCTAGTTTCTTTGAATACCCATCTGGGTTTTTTTTTTAGAAGAGAGCTCTGTTGGTTATGGTGCTGCTTGTAGGACTGGGACATTCAATTCAGTGTTATAAGCCCCTCATACCTGTGTTTGAGAAGGGTTAAATAGGTAATATAAAAGGGAAGAAGTCCTCTTATAAAGGTTAAACTTCCCACTCTCAACAACCTGATATGTCTAATGTATGAGGTATCCTCTTTGAAAAAGCTTGTTAAACATGAGTTTTGTTTACATATAATGTCATGCAGTTATCAGCATAATCAAAAACTTATTTAATCCTTTTCTAATTTTAAAGTGATTAGCAAGGGCTGAGAAATCACCTTATCTCACTAAAACACAGGTACGAACACAGAGTAAATATTTTGGTAAACAATTATTCTGCCCTTGCATATTCAGCAGTGTGCTAAATTATGCATAATCTTGCATAAGTAATAAGAGAAGGTAGCTTAAATTCAGGGCTTTTTTACCTGACCTATTTCTTTCAGTGCTGTTAGCTTCTTAAATCATGTATGAGCTTTCCGTAAGGCTTCAATGAGTAGTTCTAGTGGAGAGACTTCAGTAATAAATTTCAGGAGAAGACAAGTTTTTTGACAGGCATAATGCAACACACACAGAGTTTGGAACTCACACTCTGGGAATTTAGAGCAATCCTTGCAAAGCAGCTTTTCCCTGTTACATTAATAGAGAAAATGAAGTATGAAAGTCCTCAGGAATTACTGCTAGGTGTAATTTAAATAATTTACCAGAAGACAGTTCAGCACATGCATAGAACAGGGGCATACAGAGTTTGCCATAAGCAGTTTATAAATAAACTATATTCTGCTGAAGTAAGTCAGGCATAAATTATAACTATTCCTTTTGTGGCTATACTCTGTTCCTCATTGTAATAGTTATTTAAAAAAAAAAATCTGGGTTATGACCTTCTACTAAAAATCATAGGATGTGCCTGCCTTGTACCTTGCTTATGAGCATGGTTACATTTAATAGTTTGGCTGCTATGAGATCAAAGTAAAATTACTATTGCTGTGGGAGAAGAAAATAAAAGTGCATTACATTTCTATAAACAGAATCTAGGTAGAATTTTGTAGCTCAGTGGAAAAAGGAGTGTTCAGTGCCAAAGACCATTGACTAGCATCTGACCATCTCATGAAACCCTTATGCACTTTGTTAATGTATTATTCTATTTCTAGCCTCAAGTGCTGAAAGTTAAAATGACATAGTAACTTGAAAGTACTAATAGAAAATATGAAATTAAGTTACTAGGGAGTATGGTGAGTGTAAAGAATTCATTAAACACACTTGTGAGTACTGGACTACATAGGAATTGCAACCTTAACTGTTAGGGTTATTCAGGACTGTTAGTATTTACCAGCCAGAAATGTTTTCATTTATTTTGTCAGTGCTTAGGAATAAGAGTCCAAGTGAGAGGTCAGATGATCCAGAGGTGCTTATTGATTTTTGAATACAAAATTAAAAATACCTGTAAGTACCACCACATAAAGCAAAGGAAAATATGAACAGGATTTAATGCTTTTTTCTCCTTTTTATATTATACAAGTTAAATGATCTCTGATTCCTGTAGAGCACACATGAACACAAATATTTTACCTCTGGTTTCACCTTCTTGGTTTTTAATATTATGTACTTTTCTTAGTTTACCTTATTAAGTCAACTTGTCCATCTAATTATGGATAAAATATTGCAGCCACTGGAGCTTATGAGCAGTCACAGGTCGGAAAGAACGGTTTGCAGTCCTTTTGACATTTTGAGCAAAAAACTGACTCACATGCTTAACCTTCAAGCAAGTCATTAAAGATATTTTCTTCAGAAAAAATATTTAAGTAAGTTTCTGTAGGAATTTAGGATTTTTTGAATGCTATTTAGTAACCTTTTTTCATGCAGTCATGCATAAAAATTGAAAATCTGAGACATATTTTTGTAGACTTGGCTAAAATATTATATACATTTTCTTTGTTTGCACTCCTATATTCATACATGCATAAAAATACATTTATATTTTAACTAATTATATATGTATATAATCACATCAGTAATTGCATTGATTAAATATATATATTAATACAGTTACACAATATATAATATCTATATATATAACTCAAGATCTTCTCAACCTAGCACTCAACAGATCACACAAGTCCTCTTTGAAAACTCATGCTAGTGTAAGAATTAACATGGAGAACAGGCTAAAAATGTCCTTGGTTTTGCTTCTCTCCTTCTAAAAATATTTATGTAGGGAGGTAAGTGAATCTGCATGCTGTAGAGAATCCTTGCTACCCCTCCCAGACTGCCTGGCAGGGGAAGCATTGTCTGCATTTTACCTGCCTTTATCCACAGCACTGTGGATAATTTTGCAAGTCCTGATTCACAACAGTCCAGCTTCCACAAAGTTCTAGGCTGTGTTGTGCCGTCCCTCTGGAGTGGCACTGAAATGCACTCCCATCTAAGTAAGCAATGCTCCACATGAGTACAGTCAAGTGCAGGACCAGACCTCATCACTCAGATTCTGATGGTCACTCTAGTCATATTCTTGAGATAAACCTTTAGTTTAACTAGTTTAATCATAAGATTATACTTGTTGGTTGCTTATTATGTCGTCATGAGGTTTTCCCAGGGTAGGGTTAATGGTTTTGACATCTGCCATTTGGGATGGAAAATTCTCAGTTATATTGCTGATAAATGAAAAAGTATTTTTGATGTCTGGAACTGATATACATGTGTAAAAATTCCACATACTTAGCCATTTCCCCTAGCTATCCCGAATGTGCTGTAAATATAATTTTCTTTTCTAAGAAAAATTGACTCATTACCATTCTGGTTAATGCAGTTGTCTTTCCTAGCATGGATTTTTTTTCCATTATTAAACTGAACTGTTAGAAAATTAAGCAATGTTAACAAGAAATTTCTCCCTAATATGCAATAAATATAGGTTGTTGGAATGATAAGAACAGTTTAGTTCAAACAATTTAATTAACATCCTTACAAGGATCACTGAAAATAAAGTGCAAAATAAAATAAAATCACTGTTATGATCCTGACCCTGTGTTGCAAACTAAAAACACAGTAAAGTGTCATAAATTTCAACAGCTCAATTTGGGTTCACTTAATAGAACTATGACAAAAGCAAATGTTTTGTCACTTTCAGACTGTTGCCAGGAAAATGTAGTGCATAATTAATGATAATCCACTCTTTAATTTGTATATGTAAAGGCATAGGAAGCTGCCACTGGTAGCACTGAAATAATACCATTTTCAGTGTTAAAATGGTAGAACTGTTTCATCTAAAACAACAAGTCAGGGGAAGGATAATGGAAGGTGTCAAAGGCACAATAAATAAGATTAGAGTGGACAAGGAGAAGTGAAAAGTATTAACTGCATTGAAATTTTCAATTAGAAGGGCAAAGAAAATCCTTTATGAATCATCCCCTCCACCTTCTTTTAAATCTTTCTGAATATATGCAGTTGAATTGCCTGAATACTAGTTAATACAAAAATCAAGCAGTTTCAAATGAATTAATTACGGGTTTATGCTGTTGTTTTAGACACTTAAGTGATTTTAAAGAACACAGCTACACTTCAACACCTTGAACACCTGTGTTTGAAAATGCTAGTGGTACTTAGCTGGTCACCTTCTTAAGCAGACATGAAATAGCAGAACATCAGCTAAGCAATGACAAAATAGATTATGTGCTGGATGCTATGAATCACATTGCTCTCCTATTTTCCTTACATGAACTGTGCTTCTGGCTAACACATCCTGCCAAATATGAGCACTACAGAGAAGCCAACACAAAATGAATGGTTAGGCAAAGAGTTTTCACCAGCTCACCTCTGATGGATTTGTAACACGAGTTGACATTGAATTTTCTCTGTAATGAAGCAAGTTTATCCACATGAGCCTTCTAATTTTGTCCCTCTTTTTTTCTTGCTTAGAAAAAGTGACAATTGTTTCTTTTGTTCGAGGACAGTTTAATCTGTGCCCAGACGTGCGAGCAGGCTCAGCAAGCAACAGGAACTGTGATTTTTAAAGACACTGTGTAACACGAGGTGTTAGGGGTCCAGTTACCATTTGCTATTATACCTACACATCAGGTACTCTCTTTTGAGGTAGCAGTCTTGGGATCGCCATCATCTTTGAGCTGTAGGACTCTGACCCTTCCTCTTGGAGCCATGACTTATACCAAACCTTGGTCTTCTATCTGAGCAATCAGCACACCTGCCTAGGTGTTTTGCCACCCAAAACACAGCCACTCTGTTGTTAGATCTCCTCAGACCATATGAGATGATCAGCTCCACAGTGGAATTTTTTTATAGATACCACCAAGGAGGCTTTATACCTTCCTAGTAAAAGGTTGGATTTTTGCTTTTTTTTTTTTTTTTTTTCCTTTAAATTTTCCGTGATGTCTTGGAGTCCTGAAAATAACTGCAAATTACTGTGTAAAACACATGGGAGTCCTGAGGTGGCAAAATACCCAGTCCTTAACAGGAGTTATCTAGGCATGCCTTTAGCATACTTAATCAATGTGCATGCCAGACTCTTTCCAAGAAATGAAAAAGTTGTTTGGATTGTTTTCTTTATTGGAATCTTTTCATCTTCAGTGAAACTTCAGCTGTATCTCATATTCCCAGGATCCTGCACTGAAAACATGAAATGCTGCTAAAGTTATTATCCTCTATATACTAAGTAATATCCACAAAACTTTCTCTTCCAGCTGTGAAGAACTGAGGTGTTAAACAGATTATTCACAAGACCTGTTTTCCTGTAATAAACCTAAAAGAGGAGACTGAAATAAGCATGTTTCCTATATACAAGACTTAAATCTAGATGGAATTTCAGAGCAGTATTTCATGCCTCTTGTCAACACATAAGGATAAAATGCTGTGTAAGACTCAGCATGGTAGAGAGGTGAAGGTAATAGGCAGAATTTATTAGTTACAGAGGCACTATGACTACATCTGTGCTAATAAACTGAGTGTGCAAATGCAGCTATCCTTAACAGATTTACTGCCCCCAAGCTGCCTACTAGCTATGGTCACTGGAAAGTCCAGTTTCTGTGGACCTAGAAGTCCTTGAGAAAGCACTGGTTGACATGAGCCATTTTTGTAGTTTGGGGTCTGGAGAGCTGTGAGCCACTTCTCAGTAACGTTCCAGAGACTGTTTAATTTATTAGCACACCTGAGTAACCTATAGACCTACTCTTCACATTTTTATATTTGAAGCATAGTGTGCTGTAAGAGGAGCCAAATGAAAGCTGCAAGCCTGGTCCACTTCTACAACTCACCTCACTTGCACCATGGATTTCTCAGCTAGGTTGAATAGATAGATAATGTGACGAGGCACTTCTTCAGAACTCCTCTTAGCACCCAGGAGCAGAATTTACGAACCAAATCCCTTCTACCTCTTATCTCTTAGTTGTCTTCTTTACCAGCATGCACCAATTAGAATCACAAGCAATTAGCTCCATTGTATGCTGTACTTATACTCTTCAGTATTTGTTTTCTTTACAGATGAACCCCTGTGTCAGTTGAATGCTGACATCCACTTTTGACAGGCAGATTCCACCATTCCTAAATGGATCTGTCTCAGAGTATAGAATCATAGAATAGTTAGGGTTGGAAAGGACCTCAAGATCATCTAGTTCCAACCCCCCTGCCATGGGCAGGAACACCTCACACTAAACCATCTCACCCAAGGCTTTGTCCAGCCTGGCCTTGAACACTGCCAGGAACAGAGCATTCACAACCTCCCTGGGCAACCGATTCCAGTGTCTCACCACCCTAACAGGAAAGAATGTCCTCCTTATAGCCAATCTAAACTTCCCCTGTTTAAGATTTAACCCATTACCCCTTGTCCTGTCACTACAGTCCCTGACGAAGAGTACCTCCCCAGCATCCCTATAGGCCCCCTTCAGATACTGGAAGGCTGCTATGAGGTCTCCATGCAGACTTCTCCAGGCTGAACAGCCCCAACTTTCTCAGCCCATCTTCATACAGGAGGTGCTCCAGTCCCCTGATCATCCTCGTGGCCCTCCTCTGGACTTGTTCCAACAGTTCCATGTCCTTTTTATGTTGAGGACACCAGAACTGCACACAATACTGCAGGTGAGGTCTCACAAGAGCAGAATAGAGGGGCAGGATCACCTCCTTCGACCTGCTGTTCTACTACACTTGCACATAAGCACCGTATCACCAGCACTCAGCATGACCTGAGCCATTTTTCCTATTTGCACTCTTTCTGGCCTTATCCAAGTAGGCTTTACTCAGTGTTTCTGCACTAAATTTTCCTGCTGCTCTTTTAACTACTAGGCAGCTGTAAAGCATGTCAGGAAATGGTCTTTTTGCTGTATCATGGCATTCAGGACAGTACTATCACCAACCCAATGGATCATCAGAAAAGTTGTAGTGTATGGTAGAAATGTATATAGGAAATAAAACTATTTTTTAAAATAGCACAACAAATGCTTTCATTAGTATTTATTAGCAGCCAGGCTGGCTTTATAGACAGAGTATTAGTTGACAGTGTATGCTGTTGGTTGACAATATGCGCTCTGTCTGCTGTTTATACTGCAAATCAATTAATTTTTGTCTTGATTTTTTTACCTGAAGACTCACTCACTAATGTTTGGGAAGAAAGGTAAAATAAGAAATTTTGATGCTTTGTTCGTGTCTTGATAAAATATGACAAAATTGATTCCCTGATAAGTAATGATTCAGTGAAGAGGTTTCTGAGTTTATTTTCATTCTTTTCCATTAAAAAAAAAAACTCGCATGAAGCAAGTATCTTACATGCTTTTAATATGTGTGTTCTTAGGTTGCTTAAAAGTGCAGCTACAATGTAGTTTCTTAACACATTTTTTTAAAATATTTATTGTTTGTTGTTATTTATATTAAGCATTTTTAGGTTTTCTTTGAGCAGTTGTGAGAGGGGACATCTTGTGTACCATCCTTACACCAAAGAGCTCAGCTTCCATGTTAATTGTTCTTTTATCTGAGGTTAATATAAAATTCTTACCTGTCTCAAATTTGTTAATAAAGGTATTGAACAGTCTGGTAAAACCCTTCCCTGATTCCTTTTCATTCTGAACTTTTGAAAGCAGAGAGCAATGTTAAAAAACCTGGTAACAGATGGCCTTATAATCTAAATCCCAGTATGTTAAAACTTTCTAAATGTAGAGGAAGAAATAAAATGTGAATTTAATAAATATCTTAGTGCATTCACATACCAAGGCCACTTCAACCTCTATGTGAAATTTTAAGTGGAATGGAGAATGTTGAAACATCCAAGAGTAAGGATCAATATTTTAATTTACATAGGTCATTTACATGGTGAGTGAGATAAATGGCTGGATAATTCCCTTTTTCTGTTAGAGGAACCAACTCAAAGAGACTGGAGTTTAGGCAATTGGTTTTATTGTCACAGGTAATCTTGAAAAGGCACAACAATTTTAACTGCTACCTGTGTCTATCTTCTATCCTCAAGTATTTACTCCAGCATTTTAAATTTCAATTTAGTTGTTCATACATGAAACCACTTTTAAATCATGTGGTCCAAAATCAGTTCTGAATCCATGATATTTCAGTAACTTCTGCAAGTGTTTCTAATTTTTTAGGAAAATTTTTTTCTCCCCAGTGGCATTTACTCTTCTCAAAGGTTCTGTGAGCAAAGTCTCCAGTGGAACTTGCAAGATGCTTGAGCTGTGCAAGGCCCCTTTGGGTTGCAGAAACAAAGAGAAGGCAAATTATTCTCCCCACTTGCTTCCCCCAGCTGCACCCCTTGGAACTAAAGGGTTTGCTTCAGGCTTGCTGGCGTTGAATTGCTGGACTACTGCAGAAGGACCTGGTTAAATACAATGAATCAGCTGCAAGAGTCATCTGATCATAGTGGAATCCATAAAGAAGGAAGGGAACAAGGGGATAATGGAAGGAAGGGAAAGCTGTGTTGATAAATATTCCGTAATACTTTGATAAGCCCAGACAATAAATGTATTCTGTGATCAAGTGTGCTAATGAAGCTCAACATCACAGAAGCTAGCAGATGGTCACTCTACATTCGCTCACCAATTTATACCATGGAGAACAGTCTTATGATGGCTAGTATATAAAAATTAAAAAAGAAAGAATAACTTAAAAACATAGAGAGGGCCTGTGAGAGAGGGCCAATCTGAGAGAAAATGTATGCAGTATTGTGTGCATGTGTTTGTATATTTCGATGTATGCAATAGTTTTTATCTTTCTAAAGTACAAAATGTTTATTACTTTCTTAGCAATAGTGGCATTGAAGATGATTACTTTCTTTCTAATACTTACACTTCTGTTTGAATTATACTGAACAGAAAAGTCCAGTACAGTGTGGACAGAAAAGCATCTTCATGCTGCTAATTTATACATGTGGAATAGGGAGACTTCATGTATTCCAGCTATTTCATAGCACCTTGAATAATAAGGTCCAAAAAAAGTTCACGGAATCATGGGGGGGGGGGGGGGGGGGGTGGTGGTGTTTTCAGGTGTGCATGACTTCTGGTTTTCAAAGATGTGTAGGGCAGTGTTGTTCCCTCTCAATGGTCTTTTGTATTAAACAATAGAATATATTGATTGATGGAAGAAGAAATACTTTTTCCTACAGCTCCTTCCCACCTGACCTGCAAAATATAGGGAAATGGGGGAGAATCCTGGAAATGCTCTTTGGGCTGTATTTTTATTTGAGCTTTGAGAAAAGGTTTATATGGCCTACTCATTTTATACCTAAGAGAGTGTATCTTGAGTGGGGGAAGGGGCAAAAAGGACTGTGAGCCACTTTGAATACTCCTGCTTTCCTGAACTCTGCTGCGAATGAATCTCCTAACAGCACCAGTGTAATTGTGATTGCAGTGATAGGGGAAAGTGAGCTCTTCAGTATTGCTTTAACTCAGTTCCTCCACAGCTTGTTGGTTCTTTACAGACATTGCCAAATGCCTCAGAGAAGCACTGGATTTGTAAATTTTGCTTCTGAGTTTATCCCTGGAATTTAATTGAACGTTTCACTTTCATCATAACAAAGATATTTGCTATACCTTAATCCAAAATCCATATGCTAAAGACTCAGTAAACTACCTTTTTTCCTTGGATATTCAGAAGGATTTTATATCTTTGTGTGAATAATATCTCTCTGCAAAGTGGCTAATAACTTAGTCTGCTTTTATATTAGCGGTAATAATACTGTTGCAAAAGAAATAATTTTTGGCAATACAATTGAGAGTTTTACAGCACTCATAGCTTTTAAGATCCCAGTTTAACACAGCATTTAAGCACACACAGCAAATGATCTGAAGCAACGCTGCTGGTGCAAAAGTAGCAGTGAGCCTTTTAAACAGTAACCCACATACCTCCTTGGAGAATGTCCACTATTTAAAGTGGACATCCTGTAATAATTTGAAATACAGAACTCTTTATTTTGGTATGGTTATTTGATGATCACAAGGATAGCCAGATACAGCTTATAATCCTGAAGGAAAGTGAACATAGACCTACACAGCTTCTCTGGGTGCTATTTTCAAAGATCACACCACAAAGTTTGCTGCTCACCACTGTGCAGTTTTACCTCACAAAAAAAGACAGTATTAGGCAACAAAGCAGAGCCCTGAAACTGGAATCTTGTGAGATTTCCATCCCTTTGCCCTCTGACTTCATTATCCCTTCACCCAGTTTTCCATTTGACTGTGTCCCAAGTCTCAGGAGGTTCTGTGGCTACTTTTGTTGTGGGTCTTAACAGATTAATGACCCCACAAATAGTTTGAACTTTCTGGTAATACACCAAATATTAATGTAAAATATTATGTATCTGTCAAGACAGATGTATATAGGAAGAAGCCTGGTCTGTGTACATATTTGAATATATATACACAGAAAATCATAATGCAGCTAAAGATTGAAGAGCCTGGAGAGTGAAGAATAAGTGGAAAGTGATTAAATGGTAAGTGATATCTTAAAAGCATATGAGAGAATTTAAAAGGATCCATGCAGAAAACAAAGAGCTATTAGTTTAAAAAGGTAAATTGCAGATAGCACTACTCTAATATCAGTCCCACAATAGCCATCAGAGATGAACCAGTAATGTAATTTCTTTTAAATGGATGCTATTCTAGTCACACTTATCATCTGCAGAGAAATATTTCTAATATCTATATCAAATGATAAAACTATTTTCATTTATTATGGTACTAGATTTTTTTCCCAAGGTTCCTACCACATTTCATCTTTCTGCATGTCATTTTTTTACTTCTGTAGCAGACCTTGGTCTTGCAAAGTAGCTTCATTTTTTTTATATAAGGCTCAAACATTAATAGAACTTTAAGAAATTTGAAATATTGTCCTGCTTCAAAAATGAGATAACTTTTCTGCATTTCAGCTTATATGTAAGCTCACATCTAAATGCTCTTCACGTAACGTATATTCATAATGTATAATTTATATATATCTAAAGTGAATATTTTTAGTCATTTCCATAGTAGTCAATGCTCCTTTTCTCATATTTTAACAGGACTATCTTGTTTATTTATTTATAAATTAAAAATAAAACCTAAGTAATTTTCAGAAATGGTTTTCTGCCAAGTTAATGAGTGGTGGATCATGGTGAAATAATACCACAAGTACAAACAGTGGTCTTCTGGGAATGTAGCAGGGTTGTTTGTCCTGGTGGGGTTTTTTTCCATTTTGTATATTACAACCACTTTGTAGATCAGACTTCATCTCCACTCGCAGTGGTGTTTAACCCCACTGTCTGATTATTATGCATCTGACATAAATGCACCAAATGTTAACATTGGAGAAGACATAAATGAAACCTAACATTAGTCCCGTGATAGAGCCTTTAAAAAGTTTGCTGTGTAGCAAGCTGAGAGGAGTCATTTCTGTTTTCCAGTCAGTAATTGGAGAGTAAAATGCACTGTTTCAAGGCCTTGAAAGCTCATTTTAAAATGAGACTAACAAGCTAAAATCATTTATTTCATCTGAGTGAAGGCAGGTATGATTTGACTGTGATCTATGAATTCCTGTGTAAGGAAGATATTTCTGTAATCCAGTAGAATGAACTGTAATGAGATTCCGTGTTTGAAAACTGAAAGCTATACACATTCAGACAAATATTACAAGAGAAAAGTCAATTTACATTGGAATAACTAAGCTAGAGATCTCTTGGATTCTTTGACACTTGGTAGGGTATATGCTTTCCACTGACAAAAAACTGATAACAGCCTTTGCTTCCTGAGGGGTTTATTTTATGGTCTTGTGCCTGTCTTCTCAAAACAAGCAGTAAAGAAGTTGGGCTCATGGGGGCAGAAGAAAATAGTCAACCATAGTCTTCACCAAAGATATTTGGTATTTGTATGTTTATGTAAGATGAATACTGACAAGATATTATTTTCCCTTAACTAGATCTTCCCTGATACCTAATGTATGATTGCAAGTATAGGAGATTCAAATAGAAAATTCTCTGGTACACCAGCATTTCTACTTCATTATTAATTTTTATATCTGGATTTGTTAATATGAGTTACTGCTCTTATTTAAATCAACTACAAGCTTTGATGCTTTAAATCTTTTTTCTATAGAATGTACAAAGAGATGTCTATTTCTGACTTAGTGACTTCCTTAAGGTAAAAAAAAGTAAAAGATAATAAATTAGATTCCTTACTTTAAAAATGTATAGTGTTCTGTTAATGGGAATATGTGCATATCCAAAAAAAGTATAAATAAAATGAGTCTTGAAAATCTATATATTTTGTTGTCATAAATGATCTCAAAATGTTCTCACTTCTCACCTCTCTTTTCAATTTAGGGTCCATATTCTTTAATTATTCTTGTAAAACTTTTCAGAAGGTAGGTGTAAAACATTTTATATCAGCTAAGCTATAAAGAGAAAACAAGTAGAATAATGGAAAAAGAATAGAAATTGACCAGGAATGCAAAATGGAATATTTTTTCAATCAAGTTAGTTAATGTATTCAATTTTTAGAAACAATTATTTTGAGGTCATTAAAAAAATATTAAGGTAGGATGCTTTACTCTGTAAAACTGATATTACGTTTTAGATGAACCATGCCAATTTATTCTACAAGTTGTTACAATTTTTTTTAAATTAGTTACAGTAAATCCCTTTTTCTTCCTTCAAAATCGAAGTGCATCCTATTCCATCTCCCTTGAGCTTTTTATCTTTAAGAAAGTCCCAATCATATCCCACAAAAATAACTCTAGTGTTTCCACTTTCAGTAATTGGATAGATAGAATAAATAAGTCCTTGGCCAGACAACAGTATTTGGTTTAGATTCACTATATTTTTCTCTGGATTGGAATGCCATGAAGCCATCTGATCTGACTATGAAAGAAGTGATTTTATAGTGTTTAAAATATACAATATATCAGTTTCTGGGAGTTTACATTGATCTAATGCATTGAAAATATAGAATATTGTGTGCTGGAAGACCATTTCAGACATTTTACTGTTTTAGCACTTCCACTTACAGATTGTAGTGATATCACACACCTGAAAAACAGATACCTGTAAGAGACCTTTTAAAACATCATTTGAATTTTCCATTAATAAAGCATTAAACACTTTTCTCAGAGTGTTTGCTGAGAAGCAATAGGAAAAGTGACTGTACCTTCTAATAAAAATCAGATATTTCTTGATTCCCAAACCAGTATTTCCTTACAATGCCATTTAAAAAGTCTTAGTGTCTTGAGAGATTAAAAATGTTGTTTCTCAAGCAACTTTACTAGTGGAAGCTGCAGAGCATACTGAAGAGTATCAAAATGGTATCATAAATGATGTGAATGATTTGCAGCAACAGAGAAGAACTTTGCTTTCAGGTTTGCAGGACAAGGACTGGATGTGCTTGGCTGGGAGGGAAGGGGAGAAAGGGGCTGCTTCCCATGCAACCCCTTCACCCTGGATGGGGTAGACACAGGCCACAAATATTTAGGGCTTTCAGGGAAAAGAAACAGACTCCTTTATTTTTTCATATATTGAGTGGTCTCCATCCGCTTCCATTCCATACAGGGTTGAGGCTACAGAAAATTATTGGACTCAGGAAGCATATTTCCACACATGTTTATATAGGTTTCATGCTTCATTAGATGTTTATACACATATGTACACACACAGATGCATGCACAAACACATCTTAAAGCCTGCCACTGAAACCTAGTCAAGCAGTATTTCAGTCATTTTTTTAAGTAAGTGCTTTTGAGTCACTCTGGCTTTTGAGTCACGTCTAAGCTAATTTTTGAGCATCACGTTTAAAAATTTGGGACATTAGAGACACCTTGCTGAAATGCTATATAAACTGCAAACATATCTGCATATCAAAGACCTCATGGCATTTTTGCAGAGAGTTAAAAACACTGGCCACAATGAACTGTCGTATTCCAGCTGAGTAATTCTTTTCTGCTTACTCATTTTTTTACCGTATTCTCAGTAGTATATTTTTGTAAATGCATGTTAAAGCTTTATATTCCTTTTGTGACTCTATTCCAATGACAGAATGGGAAAAAGTAATTTTTACTTTTCTTTAGTGAAAAAATACAAAGCAGAAATCCTCTTTGTTGGCTAGGCACATATGGGCACCAGTTGATTTATTTTTCTCTGTTTCTGAACACTGCTTACCCCAATAGTGCTGTAGAAATAATTAATAAAAGGAAGTGATGTGTTCCCAATTTTTGCTTCTGTTAATAACATTTTGTTTAATGGGTGTGTCAGGCATTCATACAACATCATGAAATATTGAAACACAGATATTGAAAAATGTACCAGTCTGACTGAAAGTTATTTGGTTTGAACAGTTACACATATTAATTTATCTGCAGCCCAGGATATGAACTAAGACAAAGGAAATGTACTTTTTTATTTACTTGATGTTAGTGTTAAGCAACAGAATAGTATTGCTACCTCACTGAGAGGCAAAAAGTTGTTAATATGACTCAATGCAAGTTCAGATGGAAAATAGGAAGTACCCCAATGGACTGCATGTGCTTGAAAAGCAACAAGAGTGCAATTCCAGAAGGATCAGAAACTCTGCCTGAAGTCTCTTGACTCTGTTCTGGTAGGGTATCCTTGGCTGCATCAAAAGGAGCATGACCAGCAGGTCGAAGGAGGTGATCCTGCCCCTCTACTCTGCTCTTGTGAGACCTCACTTGAAGTGTTGTGTACAGTTCTGGTGTCCTCAACATAAAAAGAACATGGAGCTGTTGGAACAAGTCCAGAGGAGGGTCACGAGGATGATCAGGGGACTGGAGCACTTCCCGTATGAAGATAGGCTGAGAAAGTTGGGGCTGTTCAGCCTGGAGAAGAGAAGGCTGCGTGGAGGCCTCATAGCAGCCTTCCAGTACCTGAAGGGGGCCTATAGGGATGCTGGGGGATCTCTTCGTCAGGGACTGTAGTGACAGGGCAAGGGGTAACGGGTTAAAACTTAAACAGGGGAAGTTTAGATTGGATATAAGGAAGAAATTCTTTCCTGTTAGGGTGGTGAGACACTGGAATCGGTTGCCCAAGGGGGTTGTGAGTGCTCCATCCCTGGCAGTGTTCAAGGTCAAGTTGGACGAAGCCTTGAGTAAGATGGTTTAGTGTGAGGTGTCCCTGCCCATGGTAGGGGCTTTAGAACTAGATGATCTTAAGGTCCTTTCCAACCCTAACAATTCTATGATTCTATGTCATCATTTAACTTTTGAGAATACCTAAGGGTCTCAGACCTACGACTGATCCATCTTTGCTACACAGATATTCTCTTGCAACATGACTTTAACACCAGACTGCATGTCAGGCAGAAGCCAGAAATTTTATTCAAACAGGAAACCTTTCCTGGCAGAATTTTTATTAGTGAATTAGAATCAGAATTTGTTCTACTTGCACTGTTATTAGAAAATATAATGTAGAATTTGGAATACTGATAAGAGGGTCAGTATTTACTGTTGTTCTAACTCTAGCATGTGGCTGCATATCGTAGACTCATAGAATGGTTTGGCTTGGAAGGGACTTGAAAGATCATTCGGTTCAACCCCCCTTGCCGTGGGCAGGGACACCTTTCACTAGAGCATTTTGGGTATGTTTGTATTCCATCCAGAACTGCTGAGCTGTCATTAGAAACACTCAATTTTCCTATTACTAGTAGGTAGTATAACCAGTATAAACCTGAAAAGTACATTAAATTATAAGGTGTAATGGGAATCCATCCTAATCAGCATGATCCCTGTGCCGTCACCCTCCAGACCCCCCATTTTGGCTGTGTTGAGGCCACTTGAGGAGCAGGGTGAATTTTTGTTAATGTCTACTTAGGTTTTGCTAGTAAAGTTGCAGCCTTCCATTCTTTCGTGCTTTGGTTTCAATATGCTTTTGCATCAGATTTTCAGTGTTACTGAAGGATAGTATGCATATACCCTTTTTTCTTCCTGAGCAGTAACCCTACAATGTGCCTTGACAAGCCACAGCTGTCCATCAGAGACAGTCAATGCTGACATACTGCTATCAGGTTGTACTAGAGAGCATTCCTCAACACTATGTTATTGCCCTTACTTGTTCCCATTCACAGAACAGGTTGTCACATTGGCCCAAACTTTGAGAGGTAAATTGTTAGCATTTTATTGTCATATGTATTACTCTGCTATAAAGAGTGTAATTTACCTATTCAATTAATATGAGCCATGGTTGTAAGGGCTGCCATTTGATTTTCTAAACTGCCTAAGCATTCATAATCAACTTGTAAAAACTGGGCCATGATGCATTAGGAGCTATTAAGCCACCATTTACAAACACTTTGAAATACTGCTGAATTCCTTTATGCTTAAAAGAGGAAATAACTGATGTATTTCAGTTTAGAAACATTTGAGAAATTCATTCAAGGAAACCCTAAAAGCACTGTTAATTAATCAAAATCAAGCTAATGGAGCAACTGCATTTGTGAATCAAGGGGGAGGGGAGGTTTTTAATAGAGCTCAGGGGAGTCAGAGTCCCAAATTCTGCTGAATTTAAATGGGAATTTACTGCCTTAATGCCTTGGGTGTTTCTAAAAACCTCAGCCTAAGCCACTGTTTGTGTAGCCCTTTCTCATCCTCTTTTAGAAGACACTGTCGATGAAGTTACGGTTGTTATTTATTGGTACGTATTGTGCATATGCATTTAGCATGCCCTATGTGTCATAGGAACATTAAAAGCAAGTGAATTTCACTTTTCCCTAGAGCTCCTTCAAAATAAACAGATTTCAGGATACTCTCTAGTTTTTCAAATATATCTTTCTAAATGAAGTTTATGAGAAAATTCAAAGGTATTTTGAGCAAAGTCATGGACAATAGTGTGAGGAGCTATAAAGAATTCAATGTTTCCTGTGGAACCTTAAAAGAATACTTCCTCTAGTATGTACTAAATACAGATTAACTTAATCTTATCAGGACTTTCTTGCATTAACACTTACAACTGACACCATTATTGGAAAAATATTCATTTTGAACTAAAACCTCCTAGATGAATCTGTATTTGTGATTTCTGGAATTTCTTCAGAAATTGAATCCATTGTTAAGACTTCTTGTACAAATATTTGAGCATGATACCCATTTACAGCTGCCTTATTGATTTTTATTTCGAAAATATTTTTTAGACAGGGTTTGTTGAGGGTTTTTTTCAACAGAATAGTATTTACTATGAATGCTATGCTATTTTCTACTAAAAATTTTGCTGTCCAGCTTAAAAACCAACAATGAAATGTACCACAAAACTGAAAAGTTCATGGCTGCCAGTTTTATGATTGAAAACACAACTGATTTTTTTGATTGCACTGTGGTGCTTGGCAGCAGGAGCAGGGGACCTCCAAATCATCAGCAGAGCAGTCACATTGCCCAGGCTACAACTGACTGAACCCACCAGAAATGCTCTTCTGCTCATTCAGCAGCCCTATCACACTTTGAAAGAGGCACACATTTCTGAAATGCAACTTCCCAAAAATGCAGCAGCAGTTCTAATTTAAGTAAAATAAAAAATAAAAAATAAAAACATCTTGATGAAGTCTTTGTAACCAAAAACTTCTAAACTGCTAAGTTATTTTGTCAAAAAGACTGTGTGGAATAGCATGGGAGCAGCATATTTCTGTTTCCCTTAAAATTAATGGAAGTACTTTATCAAAACTCAATCTACAGAGAGCTCTATTTTTTTCATGTGTGTCCCATCAAGGGCTTTACCCTTGATTTCAGACAAATTTCACTCTATGGCCCCATTTAGATTTTGCCACACAATGGACTACAAAAACTTGGCGGACCACATTTTGTTTTAGTTATTATTTATTTTTACATAGGCAAAGTTTTCCCAATAAATACATGATTACATACATTGAACTTAGCCTGAGCAGAACAAAATATTTTCAGAGTCAAGACCACAGGGCAAAAGGTATTCCATTTATAGATACCTAAAACGAGTTTAATGAGGGAAGATTTTAGAAGTCAAGGGCTATGTGTCTCTCCTAGATCTCTTCCCTGACTCAAGTCCCTGTCAAAGGCATGCAGGAGGCTGAAAGTCACTCATTTTAGATAATGTAGTGATTACTTATTAGGACATTTTCTAAACTAAGTTTTAAAAAATTAAAGTGGTGCACTCTTGAAAGACAGGAGAAATTTTACTGAAGTCAAGACTGGCTAAGCTGTTGATAATGAAAGCTGATTTTAAAGAATGAGCTGATTTTAAAGAATTGGGCTTACTTCATGGCCACTCTAAGGGCAGTGAGAATGTTACAAACACCAAGACAGTGATATAGTTCATTTCCAGAAAAATTGTCTCTAATTGTACTTTATGAGTAAACCACATTGCTTTTGTGGGTTTTGTTTTTTTCTTAAGTTTTTTAATTCAGTAGCTTCCACTGAAATCTTTAGAAATGCTTTTCTGAGCTATTATTCATGGGTATTTAAAGTGTGCTAATATGGCTTTTTTTTTTTTTTTTTTTGGTCAGAGCATGCAATATGACAAGCTTTCCTCTTAGACTGTAGTGGGTGTTTGTAAAATCTAAAATACTAAACCACAAGGTTACATGACAGAGCTTGCCAGAACTTTCTAAGTTGTGAACAAAATTTGGAAGGTTGCTTGATGAAAGGTACTAGCTGACAGCTTCTTAAGACATTTGGAAATAATTTTTGAGAACTGTAGGTGGTGTCTTTTGGATATCACAGAACAAACAAGAAATATGCTGAATCATGTGCATAATATATCCCAGAGTTACATATGTGTTACACTGTTATGCCTGCTGCTACGAAAATTAACTCTGAATCTCTGAACATTTGCGTTTGAAAACCTGAATCCTGAAAAACAAATTGTTCGAATTGGAATAGAAACTGGTTAGGCTGTAAACAAGTATTTGTTAGTCAGCTGGACTATTTCTACAATGCTTTTATAAGGATGCTAAGCAAGGGAATTTGGGATTGATTGTTCACAAAATTGTCTTTTCTTTTTTTCATTTATTATAACAAAATGAAAAGAAAAGTAACCGCATTCAGACTATTCTCGCTGGTTAATTTTGCTTTGGACCCTAGTTAAATCAACAAGTATTGAGTATCTAAATACCTAAATAAAAATACAAAGAACAACTGGGCATTCCCAACAGTGCTATGCATTGAGCAATTTTAAGATTCAGAATTCAGAGCTGTATTTCTAACTTATCATGGATAAGAACCATCCATGTATGATGTAGGGACAGTGAGACGAGAGAAAAATGATAGGTTTAGAAGTTGTTCTCTCAGCCTTCTCACTTCTGTTCAATATCAGGGGAAACTCAGTTGAAATGTAAAAATCTGATGACACTTGGAACAATCGGGAAGAGAAAAGGCTGGGAGGGAGAGAATCGAGACTGAATGCTACAGTATCACTCTGCTAGTTAATGTTCAATGCAACTTTCATAAACCACCACAAATCACTCTACACATCTCATCATTTGAAGTCTTTTATTTCATGTTTTCTGAGCCCCTGAAGAGTCATTTTAATTCCTTTCTTGTGACGTTTTCCTTTGAGACCCAGAAGCAGGAGAGTAAACTTGAAACCCTATAGCAAAAAAAGCATGCTTGTATTCTTTTGTTTTTTAGAGGGAAGTGGATAAAAACCCTAAAAAACCAAAAACAAAACAAAAAAAAGCAAAAAAAAAAAAAAAAAACCAAACCAAAACAATGCAAAAATGTCATGAAAAACAACTAAAAACCAAAAACCAGAATTCTATTTGTAAGAATTGCAAGCCCAGAGAATACCTGCCTAAACTCAAGCTACTCAACTTTTTTCTTTTTTTTGTAAGAATAACTTTACAGACCTTGAGAGCACTACACTGTGCTGTGAAAGCCCAGCAGCTGAATTTTAGAGACTTCTAGGTACCTGTCCTTTAGATATGTATCTATGAAAAATCTTGTATATTTTACTAATTAGTGCTTCCATTCCCATCCCTTCCCCCTTGGACAGAAGAATGAGCTATTGCAAGTCTCCAGTATTCAACTAATTCTGAAACACAGCTGCCTGAGCTCTTCTTTTCCATGGAAATAAATTTTCTACAAAGTAATGTGATTTTCTTTTTAGTTTTGTTTTGTGGCACTTTTTCTCGACTGAATTTCCTAATTGAAAAATCAAGATAACTCTCTTAGGTCAAAGGTCAGACCCTAAAAAATACAGTTCCAATTTGTTGGCTAGCGCTTAATTGGTGCTTTCTCATGATAATCCATTGTGATAAGGCAGTTGTGGGCCAGACCTCTGTTACTTTTATGAGATCTCCAGCTGACTACATTAGTGATAGAAAAATATATATTATTTTTGAGCTAAGCAAATTTAGGGGCACCATGTAACCTAAACTGCCAAAGCAATGTGCAGTCAGCATACCCAGTACGGAAAATAAGAGACTCAGTAATAACTATAGGCAACTAGTATCAATGAAAAAAAATTATCCAACTGTGAATTTACTTAAAGAAAAGCTTTTTAGAGTGGTTAAACACATCAAAATGAAATATTTTAATGCAGTAATGCAAAAAGTTTTTCTGTTGATCCAAAAATGAAATCTAACCTGTTATTTGTACTGTCTCAGGTCTGTGGTGAGGTTGTTAGGTTGTGTCTCCCATAAACAAAAGAGCATTCTGTTTAAATTAAGTGTTATTTGAGATTTCATCAGTCATTCTTGGCATGTATGTGGTGAATTCAGTAAGATTCTGCACATGGAGATGAAGAATCTGGCCCAAAATATTTAATTTTATGACTCTTAATTGAGAGATTCAAAGAAGTGTTTGGCTGTGTTCCTCCCATTACTGCTAAAAATAAAGTCCTCAATCTGGACAACACAGATTCAGAAAAATAACCATCATAATATTTCCAGTAGTTAGAAGACTTGCACCTGAAAATGGGATAAGCCACCTTCTGACCAGAGAGACTGAAACTCTATCACAACAAGCTCCTTTCAGAAGTACACTCACGTACTAGGCTGAGACCACGTTTGGCTAATGTACCCCCAACCGCCTCTCTAGAAACAGGGCTGCTAGGCAGCTCCAAATGCAAAGGCTACACAGGAGGGACAACAAGAGCACAGAGCACACGAAGCTTTGTGATGAGGATGTGACCTGCAAGAGAATGCACTTTTTAGATTCTGCATTCTACGTAAAACAAAAAAAAAAAAAAAAGAAAAAAAAAAAGAAAAGGATACAATTCATAAAGAAGCCTCCTCGCAGAAACTGAATCAGATGATGGCTTTTATATATGAATGTTCCTGTGTGAAGTATCACATACTCTTGCTTGTTTCTCTTTTTTTTGCCTTAGAAACCCTGTCTAACCTGTAGTCTGACAGTTGCGACACACTTTGAAGTGTATGATCTGACTGTAAGTTTATCGCCAGCTGTTTTAAAACAGAAAATTAACTCTTTCTTTCTTCCAGAGGGGAGAATTTATATGTTTAACTCACTGGAAAAGCTCAAAGTATCATTCAGCCTTGCAAAATGAGAGGGATCACATCTCAGAGAGAGCTCAACTCTGGTTGCTGTTGGCAATAGGTGTCCTTATATTCACATATTTGTTGCTGTGAATCCTGTGAGATGAGAAGAACTGGTTTGATTTAGCCTGAGGAAGGCCACAGTGTCCTTCAAATGCTTAATAAATCAGTGCAATGAAAAAGTCAAGTCCACTCTTCATGGGACTAGGGTGAGAAATGAGATATTAATCAGAAAGTTTTTAGGGACTGAATTAAAATGGGTAAGTTAGAGAACCTGCACTACCAAATGCTTAGGGAAGGACAAGAATCTGTTTAGGGTGGTTCAGACATAAAATAGTGCCAGAAGGATCATATGACCTCTAAAGGTCTCCCCTGACCTTTTCCCCCCACTATGTTTCTTTATGTTCCTCTGCTGGGCCTACGAATCCCATATACTATATGCCTCTTATCACTTGAATTCAGAGCATTTCTTTGCAACACAGTGTATGGTACCTCAGTAAGGCTAATTAGCCCAGACAAACTACCATACTAATTTGCCTACACAGCTTCCAGAACTGATGTTATGCTTCTTCAGGGATTCTTGGATGCCACCCACTTTCCTCTGCACTTTACATTTTCTTACTGTTTAAACTTCCACCCAGTTGCCAGCAGGTAATCAATGTTTCCCCACCCTTCCAAGTTTCCTTCCGTACATTACCCCTAATTTTGGTCCATTGACTCTAAAGGATTATTAATAAATATAAGTCATACTTTACAGACTTAGAAAAATGTGAAAAATCAAAGCTGTAATAGTGAAAACATTGACTAGCTTAAATATTTTTCCACCTTTTTTTAAATAATCGATAGATATTATATATATATATGTAAACTCCCTTACATGTATTTTTAGGTGTTAGAGAGAACATAAAAAGGTAAAATCTAAAAAAAAATAAAACTGCCAATTTTCATTTGGGCCCTCGTTAAAAAAAAAAAAAGAAAAAAAAGAAAAGAAAAAGCCCATAGCACTGCTTATTTTCATAAACAATGCTATTTGTTTTGTGCTTTTTATTATTCAGGCTAGAGAAGTTGATTTACATAACTTGATGGCATATGTGTGTGTATATACACTTCATATAGCCATTTGCAAGCAAGCAGTTACATTTATCCGCTAATTGTGAACTGACAGAGGTTACATACAGTGTGTAAGTCTAAAATTACTGTATGAAAAAGCAGCTAGAGGCATGTTCTCATTCAATAAACATTCTACTCTTCTGCATGGAGATTTCTGTGGGTGTTTAGCTTCTTGGATAAGTGTCACTGCTATAATCTTTTAATTAATATTGTGCTGTAGAGTGAAGGCATGAATGGATGCTACTGGCTGTTATTGCCATAGTGCCCAGAAGGATGCTACTGTTTTGCCAAAAATGTTCTGTCACTAATGCGAGGCCTGTTGACAGACTGTTGTTTATATGTGTCAACATGATGCCAAGTCAATTGTTTCACTACAGGAATCCTGGCTTGGCCCCAGTGGCTGTCTGAGGCTTTGTAGACAAAAAGATACTTTTATAGCGGCAAGCGAAAGGAACAGCTTTTTGGACTTTTATCTTGATCTTACAGTAACTGTTCTCTCATATAGATGTTAAGAGGATTAATAATCAGGAAATTTTGCAGACAAATCGGTACATAATTTTTTATACTCTCTGGACAGAGGAAGGACTTAGAATTTAAGTGCGGCTGTTAAGTGAGTCTAATCTAATTATTCCACTAGATGTTTAATCATACTAGTCAGAACCAAGCATAAAACCTTGAGACATGTTTGGAAGTGCATTTCAGTGCAGAAAGTACCATTTTATTTTTCTTTTTTAATTTGTTTCCTATTTACTCAGAATAAGTAAGTAGATTCAGTGAGGGTGGGGAGCTGCACTGAAAATTTCTTAATATAGACCTTGCCTTCTGGGGTCGCTGGATTCCATGCTCAAACTCTGTTCTGCACTTCTGTTTTGGGTAGTATACAGCAAGTAAGAGGCTCCAGTATATCGAAAGAGGAAGCTGATCCTTCCTGTTTCCCCAAAACTGTTGATGTATTTTTAATAACTCCTTTTGTTTGCTTCAGAGGAAGATAACTGATTATTGCTCAGTATGAAAGCTTGATATTTATGTAAATATGTTAATTTAATGGGAGAAATCTTATATACTATTTAGAAAAGGTCATCTGAAGAGCAATCTTTACTATTTCCATCTTGATTTCTTCGCATTGGGTTATCTCAATTTCTCTCAAACTAGCACTACTACTGGAAAAGTATTTTTAATTTCTTGCCCAAACCAGTGGGATGTTTGTTACAAGTAGATTGCCAACTGTCACTTTTGGGCAGAATCCTTAAATACATGGTCCTGTCGTCTAGTCAGAAAAATGCCTCCAAATCTCACATGAAAATGCCAGAAAAATCCATCACAGGGATGTAGAAATTGTGTGAAAAATACCTCCAGCTTTTGATCATTCTGCCCAAGGCTCACCACATGGTATCCCAAATATTCATCGGAGATGCAAATTCTGCATATCTGGTGCTATAAGTCAATGATAATAATGAGGGTTCTGAGACTCAGAAATGTGATCAATCATATTTACATGTATCCCAGGCTGAACTACACTATTGGAGAACAGGCTGACAGTGAGTCTTTCAATGTGTGCTTCACAATGCCATCTAATAATGATATCTGGACTGCTACTACTCACAATAATTTGTCAGTGCCAGGCCTGTATTTCTCCTCATAAAGGTCAGATTTTCAAATATATTCTTCTGATAAAATACACTTCCTCTGTAACCTACAGACACAACTCCACTACTTTGGTCTTTTGCCCCAGTCTTCAGGGAGTAAAAACTTTCCTTCTTTAAATCCAAACAGCTTGGCATGTGAGTGTCGTTTTCAGCATGTGAAAGAGGGATTTCTTAGAACCTTTTGCTATTTAGACAAGTGAGAGCCCTGGTAGCTGTTTCAGTAACCAGTAGACCATTTCCTACTTTCTGCCCCTGAACCCCATCTTACAACATTGCCCATGACTCAATACCCCTGACACGCTTAATGGACAACAGAAGCAGAAAACGTATTGCTACAAAAGCTAAATAAATTTAAGTCCGAGGAGCTTATCACTGTAGTATCACTACCAGCATATTTCTTTTTTTTTTACGTCATATTTGGAGGCAGATAAGTTGCTACAGTTTGTCAGTGGACTTATGTGTCTTCAGTATACTAAGATTCAAGCATAAGATGAGAGGTTTAGTGTTCCGCTTACACAAAATAAACACAGACTGCCTGGGTTTACCTTTCATTCTCATGAAATTTTGATTACAGATATTTTGGTTGTACCTTTTTAAACAAGGTGCGTACTGAAAAAGAAGAGACAATGTGTTTTCCTTCGTATAGTTTGATTCATGCTGTTCTTTTTCTTTAAACACTTCCTTTTTTCTTTGTTTAGATTTTTAAAAACCCAGAACATAGCTTTGTTTTAAGGCTCTAAGAAAATGAATATCTTTTTTTTTTTTTTTTTTTTTTACTTAAATTGTGGTTGCGGAATTCTAAATTATGTATGTGGTAGAGTGTATGTAGTGAGAAAAGAGCAAATGCCAAATGAAGCCAATGACAGTTTTAAAATTCATGAAAAATCCAAGCTAAAATGAGAAGCATGAACACTATAAATCATTACTTCCTTGCCTCACAGCCAGCTATCCAAGAATCTGCATCAGTTTTATTTTGCCAGTTGTGTAATATCACACCGCCATTCAGCTTCTGGGAACCCAACTAGCTAGTGAGGAGTTCGGTTCTGGTCCACCTTTTCTGTGTGCAGAGAATTCTTCCAAGAGGTAAGGTATAAAAATATATTCCTTTTTTTTTTTTAGTCCATTCCTTAGTCACTGGAGTGACTCGCTTGTCTGCAGACCCTGAAACTGGTCAACCTTCTTTTGGCTTGCTCCATGAGACAGGGATATGGTCCCACAGGAGCTAGAGATCTGTCTTCCCATTTCCAGATGCATTCTAGGTATATCAGATGGATTTTCTAGCCTCTTTAGGGGATGAAAATATATGGATATCACATATCACCAGGTTTCTGTTCTCACCGTGACAATGTGACTTTTGCAGATAGCCTGCTGTTCCTAACACGTCTCAAAGAGGAGGTGTTTCAGTCTTCAGAGTGAGAAAGAGTTGCCTTTGACTCATCACTGGCTTTTGACAGTTTTGCTGAACTAGGGCCAATAGTTCCTTATTTTCTACTTGCTTAAAACCACAACATATCAAGTTGCATTTGTGTGAATAACATGCTTTGGAATGCTTATTAGCAACAACTAAAATTTAATGGTGTTGTTAATTTATCTAATGTTTAAAATTATTTACCAGTCAAAGGATTTCTCTCTCAACCAATAGCAAGCAGTTCTGCTTTGCAAGGTAATTTTAGACTATTTATAGTTATTACAGTTTATGTTATTTTCATGCTAGACATCACATAGATCTAAATAGGCACACAGTGCCCACATATACCATCTAGGTAATCAGTCTTGCAGAGATTTCTTGTATAGTCAGATCCCTTAGTCCAGGTGTAGATGCCTAGCACATTAAGAAATAGCTTTTCTTAGACCACACATTTGACTCAATATTTTGAGATACATTTCACACTGAGATTGCAATCTTTATCTTGAACAAATGGAAATCTAATTGAAAATATATTAACTTGTCTTTCAGCCAGCCTAGTTTTGCTGATTTCTGAAAGTCAACAGCTTTTCAGTTTCATCCATCTTAATGGTGGTCTGTTACCCTTGATTCATGCAGCTCCCACAGAAATTAGTAGGAATTATTATACTGAATTATGCTGAAGAAATTAATTCATATCTCTTTTCTTCTGTGCTAGCATGATTTTACCAAAATGGAGCCGCAGAAATTTGTAAAATGCTGTAACTCTTCAATTTTTTTTCTAATTTGATTTAGATATTGCATTGAAGATTTTATGTATAATTTCTATAAAATTATTCTATGGCTCCCATTCTTCCAGATGACTATAAACAGGACTTAATGTAAACATTTGCATTTTCTCCAAATTTTTAAAGGTCTAAGTAGCAGCTCTCTTTCCTCACTTCCTCATAGGAAGAACCGATGGATTTAAGTCATCTAACTTAAACTGAACAGGGTGGATGCATAACACTAGGTGATATGTAAATCCCTCTTTCACTATAATCTGGTCACGATGTCCAGATTGTAGTCTGGCTTCTCTCGTTAAGAGAAGACAGCTCTAATATAAAGCTGATTGAGCTGTCATTTACACCTCAGTCTGTCTGAACATTAAGACAACTATCTAGAGCTACTAACCTGGGGGACCATTTGCAGGTGGAATAAATTAGAGCAGGTAGGAGGGTTAGTTCTGCTGAGACCCACACCAGAAGCTCTGTGGCAACTTTATTTTACACACATGATGCTGACCCCTATCAAGTCATTACTTTTTGTACTGGACCTTTTCCAGTACTTATTATTTTCTCACTTTGCTGTTTGTTTTAGTAAAGGGTTATCAGAGAAGAAAAAAAATGCTCCTAGAAAATTCTGTGATGAATGGAAGTCTAATATTTTCTGTAACTCAGTGTAATTCCTAGGTGTAATTCTGGTGGCAGATCCATACTGTGAGAAACCAGAGAATATTCCTGTAGTTTAAGATTTTAGTGCCGTTTGGATGAGTAGGAATTTTCTTATATGCATTTTTTAAAATGAAATATGCTTCACCCCAGAATAATTCTTGACAGATAAATATTTATTTGCAATAGTTCCTACAGTTTTTCTAGGTATGAATTGTGATTAGAAGAGAAAAATAATAGTAATTTGCAATTGAATATGATAGTGAAATTGAATTCTCAATGGTGTCTTGACAAAGAATTCTCTGAAAGATTACTGAGTTTTCCAGTCTCAAAATACATGCATTTACTAATTACTTCTGCAAGTGGAGTTTTCAAGATTGATGTTTGTTTCAACTCCACATTATGTCAATACTGTCAATTCATGACTAGTTAAAGAGCTGCTGTTAATGCTCCTAAAAAACTCCATAAGTTTGTTGTGAAAACATTGCATATTTGAACACATGTAAAAAGACATGTAATGATAATAGTTGGAAAATCCCAAACCATCTCTTACTTGGTAAACAACGAACTTACAGGCAACTTATTTACCAGTGATGAACACATAAGAAATGACTACTTGACTGCAGAAATGCTCTAATAACTAGATTCTGAGGTGGTTAGTGACAAAATCTGGTCAATTAACAATATTTGAACATTTTGCTTAGCTTAAAGGCAACTGGTTCAAGCATTTACCATTTCTTAACAATGTGTAAGGAGCTGTTGTTTCATCACTGATTGTTACCTTGACCTTTCTGATGAAGACAAATAACGTTACACCTCTCAGTAATATAAAGTAAGGAAATAAGATAATCTTTTTTGACTAGAAAGTTAGTTACTTTGAGCATAGAGCTAGAGGCTATGAAGCTTTCCAGCTTTCTTTGTTGTAATAGTTGTCCATATTTGTCTGAGGTAACAAGCTGACTATTCAAAATGAACTTAAATTAATTTGTCAGGAAGTAGAACTATTTTGCTACATGCTTGCTCTGAAGTTCACAAGTTTGTTTTGATGCATGTTGGACCTACAGTATGTTTAAATAGAATATTCAATTTTTTTTGACATATCGGGCATGTGTGTGAAACTTCTGGCATATATATTTTAGTTACATAGCCCATTACAAACAAAGACTTTGCAGACAAACATCTTAAATGTAGTTCAAAAAAAATGTCAGTAATCACTTTTCAGAGGTACTAGTACTTTAGGGAATTTAATCAGACATCATCAATTAAAAGGATTTTATGAAAAGTCTATAGTGAGACCTTTGTTGCGTGATAATAAGCAGATGTACTGTGGTTTTAAAAAAAAACCAAACTTAATTGTTTAGAGAGTGATCATCCATTCTAGCTAACAGCTGTATCTGTTGTAAGATAAATGGTGTGGCCACAGATTTAAAATTTAAGCAATTAAGAGCTATACTTTTGCTATCTTTTTTCACTGTAGGCTGTAGATAGAACTTAGCTAATATAAAACCCAAGAAAACACTTTCCCTCTTTCTCTAACTTCCAGAACTGCTACTAGCTCTGAGCTCTGAAATCCAGGTTGTATACTCCTTGCTTCACACATTGCCATTTTAACAATAACAATGTTGGCACCAGAGCTTAGCTGGCAAATGTGTTAATGGTGCAGAAAATAGAATGGGAATCAGCCAATTCTAAAACAGGTACACATAAGGATTCTTTAAGGGCTTTAAGAATATTTTACTCAAATTTCTCAGGCACTTTTGGGACTGCTTTTAAGGCTCCCTCTCCTTTCTTTCCTCTACAATTACTGTCATAATCGTGCTTAAGTGGATTGCAGGGTTCTTTGGTTTCAGAGTAGTAGGGGCCAACAGCTGCTCTTTCCTATAATGTTCGTTGTTCACTTAAAAAAACTCCTTAAAAAGGTATTTGTCTTGTCTACTCACAAAGACTTGTTTTAGAAACCTACCATTTGTTCAGAAAGATGCACTTCTAGAATCTAATAAAAAGGCTTACTAGCATTTGTTATGTTTTCTTTTCCTCTTATAAAAATAATTTGCACAGTGGTTACACATGACTTTTTCTCATTTGTTCTAAATTGAGAATGTATTTCATTCATTTTGCCTATAGGTAAGGGCACACTTTTAGTTTATTTAATAAATACTATCTGTATCTGGCATTTCAAAGTTTGGTAGTTTTTAAATGCCAAATTACAGTAAAGTGTTAAACAGGAGGAATTTAAAACCATGTTTTCAATAGAATCCATCACCTATTTTATGCAGAATCCAAACAGAAATTTCTCTGAGAGCATGGGTAGTACCCTGAGCCATCTTGCTGTGGAAAAGCCATCTGGTGCTTAAAAGCAAAGTTTGTTTTAGGAATAGACTAGTAAATAGGAGAAGTCCTGAAGACCGATATTCTGAAGATGGTATAAGCAATTATAGTTCGTTCAAAAGCTGCAAATACACCATCCTAGCCCTGTGAATGTTGTAGAGAGCTACCAGAGCAGTGAAATGGAAAAGTGAAGCTTCAAAGATTCATATCCCAAAGGAGAAGAGTGAACTCAGGGCAAGGAGAAAAAAAATAGGAAAGGCCAATATATTTTGAATTATTCCTAATGGTAGTAGATCTTAAAAGAGTTAACTCAGCAGTCAAGAGTATGGACTAGCTGGAATTTGAGTTGCACTCCAAAAGCAGGTTGCTGCTTCTCTTAGAAACCACTGCACAACGCATAAAATGCACAGAACGGTGAGGTCCTAGAGAACAGATTTCTGAAATACATCACATAGATCCTCTTCTGTGCAGTCTGAATATGATGAATCTTCGGTAATCTCCTGCCCTTTTACAATATTTTCTAGTTTTCTATTTAAACATAATACAGTGGATGTAATCTGTACTCACTTGCAATGGAACAGTAAAAGCAGGAGAATAAGGCTATCGTATATCCATTCCTGTATTACTATAACTTGACTTAGCTATCAAACAGAATGTGTTCTGTCACGATTCCCTGAGGAAACATGAATGAGTGTTTTGGTTTGGAAGGTTGCATTTGTGTTTATTTTCAATTTTCATATTCCTATATGTGGTAAGAAAGCAAGGTCACAAGATTTAACCCTGTTTTGAGTATGGAAACAGGGAGGCAGGGTGAATAATGGGTTAAGTCTTGCTCCTCCATCCAGAGGTAGATTTGGGAATGTTATTTTTGGTAATTTCTGAAACTCCTACTTAGTTTTGCCCTTCACAGCCCAATTCAAGTAGGGATGGGGGATACTGGGAACTTGGCAAGTACAGACAGACCTCCAGCAATGTTTTTGTGCAGTCTGACAACAGATAATAAAAACCCTCAGACCCATTTTGTCTTCCCTCTTTGCTGACAATTGGAAATGTAAGTGACGGAGTTTGAGATGCACAGAGGACTGAAAGAGAGGGACAGGAAGAGAGAGAGTGCCAAGGAAGATCTGAAAAGGACTAGAGAAAGAAACAGGAGGGTTAAAATAATGAGATGAGAGAAGGCTCACACACTAAAGTGAAGAGGAAAAAAAGAGGGCTACAAATAAGATGAAACAGTACATGAATCCTTCTAAGTTCTCCTTAGTGGCATCTTTTTTTCCTGTATGAACAGCATTTAACAAGAATTAATACTGAAATCAATAGGGATTACGTGCAGAGTCAGGTACAACTCAGTGTGACTAATGATGGCAGAATCAGGTCTTGCTTTCTAAAACAGAAAGCAAGATAAATGTGAAAGATGAAAATATATCACTTGAGCTGTACAGCAAGGGGACCTCAGAAGTCCATGTGGGCTGCACAAATCAAGTGACCATCATATTCCATATTAACCATCAGTCTGTGGTATATTCTGCTTTCTGGTTATTTTCAACGGTTACAGAATGTCTGAGTAGGTGTTTAGATTTTCTGGTAACACAGGGAAAGTTGAGGTGCCCCAAAATTTCTAAGAAAGCTGGCAAAAGTTAGCTTCTTGATAAACACTTAGAATTTTATGCTTAAGTTATTTTGACTGGGTTTGCTTTTTGTTTTGTTGGGGCTTATGTATTGTAATTTTTTACTATTATTTATTTATTTGTTTGGTTGGTTGGTTGGTTTTGGTTTTCTTTTTTAAAACTTTCTGTCACTGTTACACAGCCATACTTTTCCTAGCTGTGTTGTTCTTGTCAGAATAGTCCTGTAAGACCCAGCAAATGCAGGTTCACTTTGTTCATTTCTTAAGACATTTTGTCTGGGTTTTATGTATGAGGATTTCCATTTTTTACCACATTTCTCTAAAATTTGTTGCTGTATTTCTTTGTTATATATATTCAGTCATTGTGGTAGATGGTGGTTGCATTTGAAGACTTGTTTCTTACATTAATTTTTAATTTTTTCTAACGTGTCATATTCTGGCTTGACGTTCACTGAATTCTTACAGAAACAATTCCTTCCAATGAAGTCTATTTTAACCACCACCCAAAAATATGTACAATGGGAATGCTAGACCCTCAGCCAATGTTTTGACTCTGCACATCCACTCCTTCTGTGCAGCTTTACCTGATAAAGTAAATATAGTCATTGTGAATGAGAAGAAACAAAAGGGAGAAAATACTCAAAACCCTGCTGTTTTAGGAACATGATCAGTTTAATTTCAGAGAAAGAGTTCAACCGCCCTTTATGGAAGATTTCTCTAGAATATAGTAGAATATTATAATATCCAATAGAATTTCAGAAAGTGCTCTATCTTTGCTACAGAATCCCTTAGGATGGTTCAAAAGCCTGTAGGAAGTATATCATTTTCTCAAATTATGTAAATTATTTCAGAGTAATTTCTATAGGAAATAACTGGTGGTATCCTTATTAAATCCTTCAGGACTTTTCCATAAGGGAGGGATTTCTGTACTTTTGAGATGAAGCTATAGCATTTTATTAACTCTGCTGAGTTTATGCACCTAATACTTAAGCAGATTAATAATGTGTGTGGCAGAGATCTGGGGGCAACTTTGCAGGGACAGTAAGAATAATAGTTAGCTGGTAATATAGCCACAGCATTGAGCCTTTAATTATAAATGATTTATTATGGTAAAAGGTACTAAAAGTGCTTGCAATGATAGTGGTTCCTACCCACAATGACAATGACATTTTATTGCTTTTGTCCCATATTTGGGTTTTAGAACAAAATCCAGTACTAAAGCATTGTAATTTGCCCAGTTCAGAGCTGAAATCTTCAACTGTTTATTTTGTTGTCCTTGAAGTAATGTGAAGAACTTGTAAGAGAATTAAGAATTCAAATTATCTCCCAGTATTTACATAAAAGAGTGTAATTGTGTACTTAGACATTTGTTTTTGTATTATTCCTCAGGTTCGAAGACAAGCCTTAAAAAAAGTAATTTTCCTACAACCTGTTACTCTGACTTCTTACTACAACCTGTTACTCTCACTCCCTAATGTCTAGTTATGTGGGGGCATTTGCCTGACAAACTCCTTTTGTCTACTTCCACATGCAAACTGAAGTGTGCATTGGGGTTTAAACATTAGAATGGCTTTTCCACTTGGATATGGCACCCGGTAGCAGCATGAAATGTTGAGCAAGCACTGGATACTTAATACTTTTCATTTAATGAACTGTTTCTTTATTATTTTGCAAAGCCTACATAAGACGTTTTCATGGTTTAGAAAGTGCCCTGCATCCTACTTCATAGGAAAGGGACCTCATTTAGATTAACCTGTGACTTCAACAGCAGGTGGTAGAAAGAACCAACTGCTTCAATTACTGTTTTTGCGCATGACTTTAATGTGTTGCTAAGATTATCAGAGGAACCTGATTACATCCCCTTAGACACTATTGTTGGCACAATGATTAAGCTGTTATTTTTTCCTCTTTTTTTCCCCCTCTCTTTCTTTCTTAGACTGGAAACCTAAAGAGCTTTTTGGCATGAAGCAAAAGCACTGTGTATAGAGATCAGTAAGATAGTGAGTATCATTGCCCTGTAGCTTATCTCCACATATACAGCTCCCTGGTGGATCCCTATGATAAACATTATTGGAACAATTAGCTGCTGCTGACATAGAATCCAGACACAATGGCAATGGCCAGCAGCACAGAGCCAAATATCATGGAGCCAAAACCCATAAAAAAGCAACACCAAGCTACTCTCCCCATTCAACTGCTGTCATAAAACCCTCCCAGTGCTATGTTTGGATAGCTGGCTTCACCGATATGGCACCGAAACACAAAAGGAGAAGCTGCAGCACTTGTCTTTGTTTAGCTGAAATTACAAGTCATTGAATTAGTATGTCATCTTTATTGCGCTGTCATGCAGCGGAGGTGAGGAAGGCTCTCGGTAATGGATGGAAGAGTTTGATGGCCTAAAAGACAGGCTCACAGATGGTTGTCAATATAAAACAGTTTGCCCTTTTTTAGAAAAAAAGGAAGGGGAAAAAAAGGCTGAATGGAATGGGTCTCTGCTGATCTGAGTAGCTGTGAGTAACAATATTTATGTAAGGCTGATCTTGGAGGAGTCTAGGGCTAGAAGGTGAACCAAGAGTTTGTCTAAAGATTAGGACTCAGAAGTGCATGCTAAGCCATTTAAAAAAATTTAAATATCAGTGAGGCAGCATGACCTGAAAGGTGAAGCGGGAAAGGTCTTGCTCAGAGGAAGCTGTTGCCGACTACCCTTGTGCAGAGAAAGGTACCCTTGTGTGATTCTGCAGCAACAGCAGAATTCTCATCAGCAGAATCAATGGAAATGCAAAACAAACTCAGGAGAAGAAGACGTGATTTGTACGTTTTAAGGAGCACTGTGATATTCCGTTGCCTTCTTTGTTTGAACAGAAGGAAGGAAAAGATATTGTTGAACAAAGTTTGTTATTAGGGTCTAAGATGAATGCTAAACTGTGAATAAACTCTCCCTTTTCACCTGAAACACAAGACCACCATTTCCCCAGTGCATACTTTCTGTTAGTTTCCTCAAACTGATGTTACAATAATACCTAAAAGAGTGTTTTAGGATTAAACATGACCCAAATTTCTGAAAGCCCATTTGTTTTTAAAATTATGCTTGGCAATCTGGTTTTGTACAAACACACCATTCATTTTAGCTAGATCAGTCTTTTCAAGAAGCACAAAGGAAAGGCTATTCAAGCCCTTGCTGAAGTTGTCCAGCATCTCCATTACAAGGTTGACAGTCCTTTGAATTAAAAACTCTTTTACTGTTTGCTTCTACCCTTCCTACAACCAGTAGTTTCCTTGCCACCTCTTAACACTATAGGTAGTCTGGGAGCTGTGAAACAATACCTCCCTAGTCAGGATTGTTTGAATAGTTCGTTTAAAATCTGTTCAGAAGGAAGGTACCACAGGCAGGAGCCACCCAAGGCAAGGGATGCCACCCCAGATGAGTTCAGGCCTGGATGTAAAGGAAGGTGCAACTGATCAGTCCTCCAACTTCCCCCTAGACCATATTTTTCTATTTTCTATTTATATAATTTCTCCTGTATTCATGAGAATAAAGGAGAAAACCAATTGCATGCTATTTTCATACTCCCAAAAGTAACAACAAGGTCGCTAATCACCATTTCAGAAATCTCGAGAAATTAGCATTTCTCGAGATTTCTAAAATCAGATGTAATTTCAAATTGCTGCATTTCCATAGCCTTTTCCTCACCCTGCCTCATCCAGGGCTTTGTTTCCAGGAGCAGGCTGGAATGGTTTCAAAGCAAGCACTCCTCTGTGCTTATGTTTCTTCCTTCCTTCTTGGGACAACTAAAGGCCACCAACGCCTGTCCTCAGGGCTCCCCCTATAAAGGTGAGCAGATGTAAGAGCTGTGGAGATGGAGCACATGAGGCAGGTCTAGCATTTTTAAGGCATCTAAGACACAGAATCATGACATGACAGGAAAAAGTATTTTTATAGTAACAACCTTAAGTGGGATCTGACACTTCTCAGGAGAAAATATTTTCAGTTTCATGTTCCCTGAAATAAATCTTTATCTCCTGGAAGGAAAAATGGGTAATTTGGAAGCCACCTTGATGCCTCATGAAATTTGTGAATACTGTGTTGTATACAAAGTCCAAAATTAGTGCCTGCATAAAGTCTTAGGAATGTCTTTTTAACTTCAGCCAACCACCAGGGTTTAATTATTTGGTTTGGCACGGTTTAGTTACTTTTTTTTAAATAGATAGTGTGTAGCACATATCAAGACATTTGTGTGAACATATTTGAAATGCTATCACAGATCACCTAATGCTTTTTTTTTCTGACTCTCTGACTGAGCAAAACCTAAAATAAGAGATGAAACAAATGAAGGAGACTCTCATTTTTAATTCTCTATTTGTGTTTTTCCTTATTATGCTGTTTAATGTATCTATCAAAAAATGCTCTGTGTTATACAATTCAGAATTAAGACATATGAATGTCATCTATAAAAATTCCTCTGAGATACAGTTTTCTGTTTCAATTGAGGAATCCATCCAATATCAATGACCTTTCCATTTAGGGAATACTTAATGTGGTTAACTAGATATGATATACTTTGGGAATGCTTTTTATTGCATACATTTGAATTAAGAGATACACCTTGTAGGAGAAAATGATGAAACGGCACTCTATTGAGGGTTAAAGATGAATGATGGCTTTTAAGACATTTGTTTTGGTTAAACACAAAGAGGCATTGTCATATTCAGGCCCACAGTGTTATTAAGGCATAAGAGATGAACACGGAATTCAGACTCCCTTAAATCAATGGGAATTTTGTCTGCTACTGCTGCAGCTGAATTTGAATCATTATGGTTAAATGGGCTCTTTTTTAATCATAAAATGCTTTGAGTCATAACAATATGTATTAATCCTTCTCATTAATTCTTAGAGGCTTGTTTACCAGACCACTTTAGATAACGTAGCTCTTCTGGAAACAAAGAAAAGCTGGGTATACTTTGAGAGTAGATTTTAAAGCTACTCAGGTCTTGTATTTATTTTACTTGGTATTATAAACAGTGAAAAGGTATATTCCAGCTGTATCATGGAAGTTTGGGAGTTTTCTGAATTTTATATTTATTAGGTTCTTTTTGCTCTTTGTTTTTATTTGCCCATAGATTTGTGGGAATATTTGGATTATCACTTGTGGGACAGATGAAGTAAACAAACAGTTTTTCAACATGTCTGTGTTCTATTCAGTCAATTTTAGTGTAATTTGGTCTATTTTGGTAACTAGTCATAACAAACAGAAATACCTGAAGTTGTAAATAAGACAAATCTCTTTGCATACCATTAACTGACTTACTGCTTTAGCTTTTTGTTTGCATTATTTCTTGCCTCTCCTCCAGTTTTGACATCTTTTTCTTACAGTATTAATGTTATATTTCCTTTGTAGTTCTACTTCTTCACTTGGCTATGCTTTACTTCTCTCACAACCTTTGCCCTTGACTTTGCTACCTGCCTTGCCAGGGAACAGCCCACAGTTGGGACAGATCTATGTAAAGTCATAATTGATATCTGCTTTTAAGATAAGCACCAAATACATGGATTGGCATGAGATACCAATTAAAATCCTAAAAAACTACTGAATCCAGAAGTGACTTGCTGTTGGTGACTTCAGTTTGCTACTAAGAAATGCCTCCTTCTGAGCAAAATTTTTGTTCAAAATTATACTGGCATCATACTACTGTCAGAATCAAACTCCTCTTTGGGCAACCTTGTCGTGGTTTAAGCCCAGCCAGTAACTCAGAACTACACAGCCACTCTCTCACTCCCCTGCTTCTTCCCCCCGTACTCCTGAAGGGATGGGAGGAGGATCGAAAGAATGTAACTCCCATGGGTTGAGATAAGAGCAGTTTAGTAACTAAGGTATAACACAAATCACTACTGCTACCACCAATAATAATAATGATAAAGGAAATAACAAGGGGAGAGAATACAATTGCTCACCACCCATCAATCAATATCGAGTCTGACCTGAGCAGCGATCTGGCCCTTCCAGGTAATTGCCCCTAGTTTATATACTGGGCATTATGTGCTGTGGTACGGAATACCTCTTTGGCTAGTTTGGGTCAGGTGTCTTGTCTCTGTTTCCCCCCGGCTTCCCTTCCTCCCTAGCAGAGCATGAGACTCAGAAAGTCCTTGGTCAGAGTAAACATTACTGAGCAACAACTAAAAACGTCAGTGTTATCAGCGGAGTTCCCAGGCTGAAAGTCAACAATACAGCACTGCACCAGCTACTAAGAAGGAGAAAAATGACTGCTACTGCTGAACACAGGACAACCTTTTACCTCAATAAAACCTGTTGCATTTTGAACATCATTGGTTAGGTTTATTACCTGCCCCTAGGAAATAATGGAACAGACTGAACAAAGACATTGCTTTGGTAGTGTTGTTTGGCAATTTTTTCAAGTAACTAAATAAAATATTCATAAAAATATGTTGTAGTTACTTAAATATACCAATATCACTTGATAAAATAGTACAAAACCTGATATTTTCTGAGCTTTGTTCATGCAATACCATTAAGATTCACCTGCTAGATCTTCTGTTGTTTAGATCAACCATACTATGATTAGCCAGCTGCTTTCAGTATCCTTTGCTGCTTTATTCTGGCTTTTGCTGGATTTTATTCTTAGTGCTGGAACTATTCCTAAGCAAACTTCCAAAATTATTTGCCTATTGGAATTCACTGTGAAATTTACTGGGATTTTTTCCTCTCTGAAATCATCCAAACCCCATTCTTGCAGGTTAGCAGATTTTACTTATTAAACTGACCTTGAATTTTAGGTAATGGGTTTAGTTTTGATTCAATAAGTTCTGACATTATATATGTTTTAGTGGCATTTGATGCTTAAATTTTACTGCTGTTTCCTACCCATCATTCATCTGGAATGTTTCCAGTACTTGCCATGCAGAGCACTGTTCATTCCCGTCTGGCTGCTTCTACCTGAAGGTGGCTGTGCACTAGGGACTGATTCTGGGAGCACAGGCACTTCTGCACCGTATTTTTGAACAGGAGCCAGACATTTCCCTGCTAAATTCTGAACTTGAAGTTGGCAGTATAGGGTTTTTATAGCGATGATGACTTGATCCAACAAATTAGCTGTCTGATATATACCAGACTTAAAATATTTAGGTTTAATGCAGTATGCTTGGATTTCAGCCTAAACTTTGTGCCCATTTCCAGAATTAGGATCTGCCCTCAAGATTTATCACCCACTACAGCTATGTTAAGCTTCCATCACTAAGTTTATTTGAAAAAACACGCAAATTTTTGATCAACTGAACATAGTTTCTGTCTATGTAATAATGCTCACAGTCTATATGGACTTCTTTCTGGCTTTATTTACCTTTTTCTGTGTCTTTAAGAAAATGCTAGCAGAGTAAAGCTTATGCTAAATCAGTCTATATCTTGCAGTATGTGAGCAAATGACATAGATGTCCAAGGATGTGATAGGGATCAGCTCACACACTTTTCAGCTGAGCATATGTGTAAAAACAAAAACAAACCTTACTTTTTTTCTTAGAAAGCACCACGTATTTCAGGCAGTTAGGCAGTAACAGATGTTGGAGACTCAGTAGGAAGCTAGATGTATGCTGGGATGTCACTCAACTCCCCTTAACAAGCTGCTGTGTTGGAGAACCAGTCTCCATATAGGCTCTGCTTAGTGTCTCAGAAATAAGATGACACTAAAATAACCAGCTTCCCATGAATACCAAGTCTCTTTTAAAGAATACACTACTCAGGGACTGTGAGGGGAGGAGGGGTGCATGTGTGGAGAGACTGTATATATAACTTTGCCTGCAAAGGTATCGCATGAGGGAAAGACTGCCTTTGTTGTAATTTAAGTAATTTTAATTTTGGATAGTGGCAGTATTACATTTGTTATAGAAGTATTTCATTGAGAATTGTTATGAAATATGATCCATCCACATTTCTGATTGACATAGCTTCAGGTAACATGCTGTGCCATGTCAATAAAAATCTACCTAGCATTAAATAACTGCATTTGAAGAGGGATATTCTTCATATTTGAGAAGCTGGTACAAGCATATTAATTCATTCTAAGACCTGAGAAAGACATGCCACTTAGTTCTGATGAGAGAGTAAAGCAGCAATTACAACAAAGTACCATACCAATTACAGAAACTGCAAATATAATGTTAAACTGAGCTGCATGACACGGTATAAACCAGGCTGAAGAAAGAAGGCTGCATATGGCATGAACAGATCTTATTGTCGATACAAAGATGTTTTCATGCCTGGTATGGTAATGAGTAAGGTCATACTTGGCCACATCAAAGTAGCCTGAAGAGTGTAACTGACAGGTACCTATCCAGCTTCAAGGGATCGGGTGCAGTGACACTGGGGGACTCAGAAGCATTCAGGTACTGAGGGTCATAGAAGGACTTTGACAGTCTGAGAGAGAAGCAGGACTCTGGAAATCCAAACATCATATTTTCCAATTTTCTTTCAGTGGCTTCAATTGTTTGGACCTATCTCTGCCACTAGGGAGTCTGGGATAGGTGTTTTTGAACAATTGAGCTTTGATTTTGCTGTGGTATTTTCTTGTTTTTCAAATAAATATTGATTTATTGAAGGCCCTTTTGGATTTTAAGGCTGTTTGGAGGAATATTTACTACAGTCTAGTGCTCAGGACAAGAGAAACAAACTTCTTACCTTAGGCAAAAGGCAGAAGAGAGGCCTGATGGTACCTGACCTGGGGCACTTTGTCACAGGTGCTGGAGGTGTCACCCAAAGGCTGACTGAAGTCAGTGACATGCAAGAAGATGACTGGGTGACTATAAGGGTTGACAAGAGATGTGGCTATCAGTCACAGATCTCTTCCCTTGGTAATCACGAAGGTATGGCAGGGGATGATGGGGAAAGTTACTAAGAGTTCGTTGAGATGAGAGAACGCTTTTCTCAGCAAACCTCTACAATCCCCAATGTAGTAGGATAGCTTGTAGAACCCAAAGGTTTTGTCTTTTTTTTTTTTCCCCCCACAGTTGCCAATATTTTAAACCACATTTCCCAAAGTAATAGGGAGTGGGTGTTGGAGAGTTGTATTTGCTTTATAGTCAGCTTTACATATAACAAATGAGCATTCCATTTCTCCTGGGAAATAACTAAATTGTATTGAAATTGAAACAGTGGCAGAAAAGGAGTAAGTGGTTTGACTTGAACCACAGAGGGAGATTACAAGAGAACAGAGATTAAAATGCAGAAACCCTTACATCATGCTAGAGCTTTGTACGCTGCACCTCCCTCTCTCACTGCATAGAATTGCTGCTTCTTTCTTCTGGGGCGAACCAAGCTGCTGCTGGAAAAATGGACCCTGTAAGCAAATCACAAAGCATCACAGTACCATATTTTTGGACCTAGAAGATAAGGCTTTTTTTGTTGTTGTTTTGGTCTGTGGGTTTGTTTTTTTTTTTGTAATGTTTTTTATTATTTATCTTTATAGTTAAATATTCTTTACTTAAATAGAGAATTTTCTCAGAACTGTGTCTGAGACTCTAAATTCCTATACCCAGTTAATATTTTTCTACTTGTCATATACAAAAAAATCCTCATCCATTGTTTTTTTACCCACTACTATCTCCAGATTAATTGTAGACGGTACACTGGCTGAGTAATAAACTGATATGGAATGAATTGGTCAAACAATTATTGTGCACTTATTCAGAAAATGTGTGTTCTAATTTATTATTGATTGATATCCAGTGAATTCTCTCTCACTAGCTAATATTTTATTGTGCTCTATCAAGCTGTAGCATGTTCCATACAATCATATTGATTAAAAAATGAGACGGATGTCAAAAGATTCCTGAAGAAAATATTCCCATTAGATCTGACTAGGGGATTTAGCTAAATTCTAGATGGCAGTTTTATGGCTTTCGGGAGATAACTATGTGTTTATTAAATGCTGATATTTTGGAAAGCTCTAACTGAAACACTTATATTTTATGAGCTGCTTTGTTTCTATTAAAAAAAAAACAACATGGGAAAATTATTTAATGTAATTAAATTACATTAATGTAAATGGTAAATGTATGGATTTTTCTTTTTTTTAGGACAGTAATATATATTGAGTGCTATGAAAGAAAAGCTTGAATCAAAACTTTTTAAAAGCGGAATTAATTCTTTGAAGTTTTTAAATTTTTTTTAAACTGCAACTTTTTTTTCCACTTTTTTGATATTTGGCAAGCTCACTGGATAATTTATGAATTGAATAAATGAGACTGTTTCAATCTAGAATTTTAAAATAAAAATATGTTTTTAAAAAATGACTAAATATGACTACCTTTATGCATAAGCTGTGTGAACAGACTTGTAGACTGTTAGGTTTTCTGTAATGCTATTTTCATTACAGATATAAGTGCTCAACATTATTCTCAAAAAGGCATTACTTTAAAATATAATGATATTGTGTGATAATGAGCTCTACAGGTGCAAATTGCACTACTCCAGAAAGTAGATGTATTTGAAGAATCATCCTGTTAATTTTTTGCTTTTCAGAGACACTGAAAGTCCCATTCATTGTTTATTCTGAACAAGTGTAAATAAAGTTCCTTATTTACATTTCCCATAGCATTCGGAATTTTCTGCCAGTTTAATCTGTTCCCATCCACTAAGAGTCAGTTTCTTGCATGTCTTTTCACGCAGTCTTTACATCCCTTTTCCAAGGTAAAACACTGAATACCTTCTCCTCTGCCCCAGTCCCTTCACTGCAATGTTCTTTGCCCAGGAATGGCTGGAACTAAAAACAATACTCCTCTTGAGTATGTAAACTGATTTATGAAATGGGGTAGGAATGAAAACCAACAATGAAATGGTATAAAACACCCACATAATTATTATTACTATTATTTTACCATTTTCACTGTTATCTCCCATCTTTCCACTTATACATACATTTGCCTCGAGCTTTTTAGATAATGCCTCAGGCTTTGTCTTAAGTACTTATGGTTAATTTAGAAGGTGGGAAAGTACACATTTTCATCCATGATCCTTGAGATCTTCAGGAAAATATCCTGAATGAGTACATCATTGGAGTGATAGGTAACACGAGCCAGCGGTTAAGCCAACAACCCCTGGTAAGAAAATAAGCCTAACTACTCAGTGATGTAAAAAATGGAAAAATGGTGTCAGTTGAGTAACATATTCAGCAGCTTCGAGAACAGGGAAAGGGTCTGACTCCCAGCTGTGTCCTGTGTTGGACTGGAAAACCGTACACCTTCTTGTGGTTCTGGCTGGTCAGAAATGGACCTTGAGGACCAGCTCAGAGGATTCTTGTGCTCCTTTCCCATGCATGCTGAATGACACCATTCACTTTCTACCATCTCCTCACACCTTTGGTGCACAAAAACCTTGTTGGTCAGCATGGTACTTGAATTTGACAGTCTCATTGCCAAGGATTCACCCACATTGTTAATATAGTATTTGACTGCACTATTTATTTATTTGACTCTACTGTTCATTTTTAGAAAGCCAAGTGAAAGTTGCAACCACAGAAGTGCTTGTGCTTGATTTTTTGTCTTTCTTTGTTCTTTTTTTATAACAAAATGAAAACTGGCATGTAGGAATCACCTAATCTAGAAGAACTGAATTAATATTCTAGTAACACTTGAAGTAATTTTAACACTTCTCCAAAACTGTTTTGGGAGGGGTAGTTTTTTTTTTTTTTGGGGGGGGAAGCATGATAGAGAGAAACTCTTTTGTAACTACACATAAGAACCATATAGAAGCTTTCACACCTTGCAGAGGCAAATTAGAATCCAGTTGGTGTCCGGAATGAAGATGAGCTGCTCTTTTTCTCTCATGTTAAAGCAGATGATAATTTCCTGCAACTCACTTGCAAGGGACAAAGGTATGAATAGCTGTACAGTCTTCTTCTTCCACCCTGGTTTTATTCTCAATCTTAACTTTAAAGACAGAGGCTGGTTTATTCTGTAGAAATAAGTGGGAATGTTAGAAAAGGCTAAATATCATCATAAACCAAAACATTATGATACCAGAAACCCTTAGGAGCAACACTAATGCTTTTAAATGAAGGTTTTATTTGTCTCTAAGCTGTAAAAGGAAGTCACTAATGAGATGTCATTTACATTCTAACACCTGTTAAATGGCACTTTTCTCTTTCCCCAAAGAGAGAGATGTTTATGAATGTTTGAGGTTTTCTGAGTGTATCTACAAAAATTACATTTGCATAAACAATGCTGTATGTTTTTCCTGTATATACTTTAGTTATACCAGAACAACATAGGGAAATATCCGGAGTTTTTTTGTTTTATTAGATTTATTTGTCATTGTTATATAAATCTAACATGGAATGTCTAACTTACAAAGAAATTTCATTAATCAGGATTTAACACAATTGTGTATTTAGGATGTGATTTGCAGCACTTACGCTGCACGAACTGTATGTAATTATACCTCCACTTAAATGAAAATTAAAAGCTTGTGTTGTAGCAGAGTATAAATGTTGAATATATTCCTTTACAGAATAAGCTCTCCAAAACAGAACACCTGAAAATCAAGTTTCAATTTGTTCTGTTGGGGAACTGCTGCATGCTGTGACTTTTAAGATTGGGACTTGCATTAAGATTGACCAGAGGGAAAGATGGGAAATTATTGGAAAGCAAATGATCTATAACAATACAAGTTGATATGCTTCTGTTAGATAAGCATAATGTAAGTTTCTTTCAATCATTTCTAAAGTAGTTTGGTGTATAAATTAACTCATTCAGTTAATATAAAAAGGCAGAATCCGCAGAGGCCTGTGCTGGAAATAAGTTCTGCAGAGGAATTTGAAGAAGGAATTAAATTAGTATTAGAACTAGAATTAGAATTAAGTAAGAGAATATTAGGGAGCCAGTTCACCAAGCACTATGAACAACTTTAGCAGGTGCCCCTGTAGACTGTGTCTCTTGTCCATTACATATGGGGTTGACTTGGTGGGCTTTGTTTTCCAGCTTCCCAGGGCCTGCAGTTGGCACATCTGCTGCTTGGCTTCCAGATGTGGTTCCTCACACACCACTGCATGGCACGTCTGAAATCTTTTGCAGGGGAAAGGAGAGGTGCGATAGCTCTGAGCACACCCTTGGCATGAGATCTTCTCATTTGGCCCAGTACCATTTTATCAATTTAGTTTCCCTGTCCAGCTCAGAGGCAGTACAAGCCCAGTACATGACAGAAGGATGACAGAAGAGGATAACACAGCTGAAATGGCTGGTGCTTTCATAAACTGAGACATCTCAGCTTGGTGAAGTGTGGTGCTATTCTGGAAGCTGATGCCAGAGCCAACAGGAGAGGTGGATATAACATTTAGATCTTGTTAATCTCAATTAGGTGCTTTACCCATGACGTATAAAAGCAGGAGATGGCACTGACTGCTGTCATGAACCATCAGAACAAAGGACTATTTGATTCAGCACAGTTCTGGGGACAGCTTAGGGCAGGAGCTACCAGTGGAAGTGAGCTCAAATGTGCAAATTATGTGTTGTGGAAAAATTAAGCTCTTGGTTTTCTAAAACAGCTCCTGAAATTACTGGACTCTAGGCATTTAAAACTCCTTTTCAATTGCACAGCACTGAGGTTTTAAATGTTGATGGTTCTTCAATGCTGTAAGCATTATTTGTGCCAGTAGGTCCTAAGCAGTGGTCTGGGTTTTTCAAGAAGGTTTTTAGTATCCATATGTCTATCACAGATGTTTCTTGGGATTCAGCTTTGCTTGAGAAAGACCTATATAAGCTGATAGTGTCTCTTTCAACATGCTAGATGTGTGACAAAAGAAAGCAGTGTTTGTAAGTTAAAGTAATGACAAGCCTTTGAACGAAGGTAAGAACAAGTCCTTGTGGGCTAAAACTACGTAAGCTGACTTTTGGATTTAACCTGAATGAATCAGATTTTTTTGAAAAGGAGAATGACTGAGCCCTGATTGAAAGCCGAAGAACACAAGCTTCACAATCCAATTGTTCTGTAATTTCAGGAAGGGAAAATATTTTTTGCAGATATGACTGGATCTTTCTAATAAATAATCTAAAGTTTTAGCTCATGAACCATCTTCTGTCCCATATTTCCCAGTTCTAACATTATTTCCTTTCTCCCTCTCAAGCTACAGCGCATTTTCTGTAATTCATGTTAGTCTTGGATGTTCTGCTCAGAGCAGAGGTGTAGTTTGGTTTTAAATTTACAACAACTTTTAATTTTCTTCTATGTTAGAGGGACCGGTTTTCTCTGGCTTACCTTATGTCTAGAAATATCATTTAGAAAAGTTTGCAGTCTAGAGAACACGAGCTTAATCAGAGTGCTTTGTAATTACTCAGTGGCTTTATTCACGCTGGATGATATATACCTTGCATGCTGCTAAAAGAAATAAGTATATTCATTTCCTATCCAGTTCCCACCTTGCATGATAAAAGCCAAATATCCATTCTGTAAATAGAGATGAATCAGCGATCCATATAATATCTATTCATCATACATATTTCACAAGGAGGATATTGTGGTGGCTGGGAAGTTCTTACAAAAATAATATGGAAATCCGGAACTTGATGTGAAGTGTCAGAGAGCTTCTTACTATTATTTACCTTATCAGCTTTTGCTTTCTGAAATCAATGGAAGGGCATCAAGTTCAGCTAATCCATATTTCTGAGTATGAAATTGAATTTATAGTCTGTAGTATGTTGACTACCGCTCGCATTTAAGGCATAATTGATTTTTATTGAAAAGCCAGCAGGCACATCAAAAATTTCCACGAACCACAAGGATGTTAAATTTTACCCTGTTTAGATAATAGTGTTGCTTTATTTATCCTTTAAAATGAAGTTTTTATATTTATATCAGCAAATGCTGTGGAAGTGTGACTGATGCCTTGTGAAAACATCAGTCCATAGTACTGTTAAACTCTAGAGAATAAAAATAAGCAACTTTTCTGTTCCTAAGGTAAATGCCTATGGTTAGCTCATTTTAAAAATGAACAGAGTACTAAACCTGCACAAAATAAATCATTTTATCTCATGTAGCAGAGTTGTTTTTCTTCATTCCAATAAACAGCTTGTGAAATTACTTTTTCTGTTACTCTCTTTTTCTCCATATTGAACGCTGCTTCTTTCTCATTCTTTTAAACATGGAGGGTACTTTTGTATCTTCTTTTAGTTGGCCAGAAATAGCAGACTAATTAATCCATGTTAAAAGTTTTAGGCATCCAAGGCACTGACTCCATTTCTTTCAGGTGCAAAGGTGATCTTAACCATAGCCCAGATTTTAGTATCCACATATGCTTTATGACAGGTTTCTTTTCAACCAATTAAACAATTAAGCAGATTTCACCTCCCTTCCCTTACTTGGCCTATCTATTTCAATTTGTGCACATCCCTCCACGTTGTCTACTGTATCACCCCAACGCATATGTGTTTTTGATAAGAATTATTTGAAGAAAGGAAACTCAGGGTTGCCCTGCACAGGCAATACACTGTGGTAAATAACATAACTGGGAATTTAGTAAAACCACACAACGAGATATATATATGTGACTCACAGGCATTCAAAACAATTTATCAAATGCACAGAAATACAAATCTTAAGGAGATTATACATCAGTTTCTAGTGTAAAAGCATCAAGAAGAAATGATCTGCCTTTTGCAAAGGCAGGGATTTTCAAATACATGTGCAACAGGTGTAGGCACAAATCCAGGTAATAAATAACAAGATTTGTGCCTGCTCCTTTCTACTATCACTTTCAAACTTCACCACAAACCATATATAGATATTTTTATTTGCTTTTATTTTTCTTCTTGGTGTACATAACATTTTGCACGTACTTACATCTTCTGTATTATGAGACTCTTAATGAAAGCCTGTGTTTTCTTTCTGAAATATGGCAGGTCGTAGTAAAAAATCACTTGTAACTAAAATAACTATGTCACGTCAGTAATACAGAAAAGCAGGATCTTCTCAACCAGTAACTGAGTTATCAGTTGTCCACAGGCATCAGGTCTTCTCAAATAGTTATTCAATAGTTTAATCTAGCATAATCCCAGTAAAACCATCATTCTGGTATAGCTACATTGCAACACATTTATTCACTTGGGTGAAACGAAAACAACACTCTGGTGGGCTGCAAAATAGCCCTCGCATTATTTCCAGTTACTGTGAACCCAGAAAAAATCAGACATGCAGAATTATTATATTTCTTAGCGCTGGAAGAGCCACCTGAGGCACAGAAAAGCCCCAATGCAAAGTGCACAGCAATGGAAGTGTGCCCACACAGTTTGCCACAGAGCGATCCAGCGCTGAGCAATGGGGATGTGAGCCTGTCTCTATCACTTGGCCACCCCTTGCCTTATTTATTTAGCAGAGTTAGAGTGCAGGCTGAGAGCTTTTGTACCTGCCCTGGTAACTGAAAGCATCATTTATTTCCTTACTGTGTACTTTTCTATTCATTCTTACATGTGAACACTGATAACATACTATTGTTTTAGCATTGTTCACCTGTAGTGTGACCGCACCACTCATTATTTCTTCTACAATAGTTTTTTAAGAGCACTGTTCAGGGACAACGATACAGTTACAACAGATGTCATACACGGAATGGAAACACTGACTGCCTAAAATTGAGAGCAGCCAAAAGGGAGGTAAAGAGACAGGAAGGAACCAGACAGGAGCTCAAAGACAAAAAATGAAGCTGAAAGTTTTAGCACTTTTGCACATGCTACTTAAGTGTGGTTTCCAGGATACTTTCTAAGGATCCCTTACAGTGAACATTTGAATAAAAATGTTAAAGGAATGTAGGCTATTGTAGCTAAAATTTAGTTCATTAGTTTGGATTAATTTTATCTAATTTTAAAATTCCAAATTGCTTTTTGTTTTTGCTTTTGTTTTGGATTTTTTTTTTTTTTTTCCCAAGGAGAAGTGGTTCTTTTTAAAGACATTGACCATGTCTTATAATTAGCATTCATTATTCCATCTGTTTTTCTGCTCAGCTGTCCTGAAAAAAAAGACAGTTTTGTGTAAGTGTCTAAATGCTTAAGCAAATTTGTATTTGTTTGATTAAGGAAGGATCTTTATGATCACTACCAACTTTGAATAAGCTTTAGAAGCCTGGTAGTTTAGGACCATGTTAAAAAGAAACACTAAATGCAGTTTACCCCATATACAGTAGCAGGTCTGAGAAGGATGAAAGATCGGTTTGTCTGTCTGTCTCAAACTATACATTCTCTATGTCTAAAAGTCCAATCTTTCAAGTTCACATACGTATTTAGGAAAAGCATGTAAATTTGCATGAGTATTCCCCAGAGTATTGTATGGACGAATCTTGCCTATTAATGGACTCATAATGTCTATTCTCATATGAAAGATATAAAGGGTATTGTTCACAAGTACTGAAATGGGAACAATTCCATTACAAATACATGTAATACACTGAAACTAAGCAGGGATTGCATTCATGTATGAATACAATGTAAATGTAGCAATTTTGTGTAAAAGAGAGATTTTATTTGCATTCATATTCACTGAAAATTACTTACACAGTGAATTTAGGCCCATAATTAGACAAATTTTTCTGTTTTTAAATAATTTTCTGGTTTTGAAGAATTAGAAGGCTGTTGGTTACAAAATATAGTGACATAGGTGGAGATGGGGGTTTATAAGTGTGTGGGAGAAAGGCAGATATTGGAGATTTGATACAGAAACAAATTAACCTTTTCTCCCTCACATCATGCTCTTATTTGTAATCTTCACTTTAGAATTCCTGATCACTAAAGGTGTCATTCTTAAATGCTGCTCTTCTCTCCTCAGTTGATTTACCTACTACATACAAAATCATCAGTACAAAAATAATGCCTTGGTTATTTTACTTTCCGATTTCGAACACATAGGGTTTGGTGCAGATAATTTGGTGCATCTATCAATTAGACTAATTCAGTGTCAGATTTTAATTTATCATGAAGGGGAGGCTGAAATGTTAAATGAGGTTCTTGAAAACATGATAATTATAAATTTGGGTTTTACTTTAGTTTGTTCCTATTGCTTCTGTACTATTGTCAATCAAAATAAAAAAAAAATAAAAAGCAAACAAAAAAAAATCCTTTGTATAATTTTTAATGGTAAAATGTTAGAGACTGACCAGATCTTCTTACATCAATTTAACTACACTCTTCGCACATGGACATATAAACAGTCATAGAGACATACATTTTTTATTTTCCCCAAACAACAGGAGGTACCAACTTCATATAGGTTTAAAGTTATAAAGGAGGATCTTTCTGTAATAAATAACTTCTGAAGGCTGTATCAGACATAATTTTCCCCAGACCTGTTTCAGTAATACCTACAGTTTGATCTTCAGAAAAATAGCTGAGTAGCCGTACAGAGACCTTAGCAATGTTTTCCTTAGTGTTCTTAACACAGAAAAATATGCAAGTCTCAAAAACTACTAACTACATTGTTATGAGTAAAAGACAAATCTAGATTTACTACTTCAGTAATAAATTACAAGATTTATTAATTTCCCACATGAAGACCAGTCTTATCTTCATAGAACGTTTTGGGAAAATGTTCACAAAGTTCTGAGTCTTCTTGTAAGATATTTCCATCAATAAGATGAGATTTGGGCTCTTATACTGCAGTCTGTTTCTGAATTCATAACTTCATACTAAAGCTTCCTTTTTCTGTTTCAGTTTCATACTATGCTATTTCAAAATATTTGCCAAAAAATTGTTATTCTTGAATTGAGGGAAAAACAAAACTCTTCAAAATCCTTCAGAATTGAGCCAGTAAATAAAATTTTACTTTTCCTAAATTTCTGTGTGTAAGGTTACATTGCATATTAGATAGCATCAAATTCACCACTTCAGTAAAATACTTTTATACCCCTCTAAAGCTACTAAGATGCCTTAAAAATTCTTGACTAGCACAGAGTTACATAGGAACTCTTGTACTGCAGCAGAGGGATATGACCATCTATGTAGCCTCAATATTCTTCAGTGGGAATTAAACAAGACTTATACCTACACTGATTTTTCACACTTAAAATAAAATTCCAAGCATAAAAATGAATGACTTTTTTTTTGCCCTCTATGGTGGTTTCATTTTCTCAAATATCTTTAACCAATATTTTCTCTCCTTCAGACTGTACCAAATTTTATATTCTGCCTCTTCTGTTCTTCTAGGCTGAAAAAGAAGATCTTTCTCTGGGACCTACAGAGGAAGATGTATGATAATGTAGAATGGAAACAACACCTGTAAGAGACAGAAGCTAAGTTACATGTAATTTACATTGTTTAGAGATTGAATCATGTTGATCTATACTTTGCCACCCATGACCTGTCTAGAGCCAGGATGCCTTTTATCAGGTTACAGCCTCATAAATTTACCTCTTCATAGACAACAGAAGACACCTATGCAAACAACAGAATATGCAAAACCAGAGGTTTCAAAATAGAAATAGTTCCTACCAGATCAGACACCAATATATCCTCTAAAATGCACCTCTTGGTTCATAGGGAAAACAAAATAATATAACAAATTTATGATGTTAACAGCAACAATAAAATTTGAATGCTGGGTGGCATTTTTATTCTTTAACCCATTGTAACTACTTTTCTTAAGACTTGAGTAAGATTGTGAAAGTCCAATAATAAAAAGGTCTTTCAATAAATGGAAACAAATGAGCCTTTTCCTACCACAGATTTACTTAAAAACAGTCCTTCTTGTGAAGCTAATCCCCCGACAGATAGCACTGTGAATTTCCCCCCCTCCCCTTCCTACATGCTCACAGATGGTTTGCAACAGAAAGATGACAAATGAGTTGTGTTTGGCTGGATTAATGGGCATTATCATGTTAATGGATGTTTATGGTGTAGTTTGGGAAGTTCATGTGGCTTTCAAAAAGTGTTGGTGTTCTGGATAGCTGAAGTCTGTGTCTGTGTGTGTGTGTATGCATTATTAGCCTGCTTTTTATTCATATTGTACATTTTTGGTCTCTTTAAAAGGTCACAGCAAAACTGGATGTGAAAGTGCGGGCCTTATGCTCAGATCTTTCATGATGTCATCAGGCATCACATGTAAAATAAAAGTGTCTGAGACTTGTCTTTCCACAGTGTCTGTGAATGCAGGTGCCTCATAATCCCAGTTCTACTTTATTGCAATCACTTTTAAAATCTGACATATTGATCAGGAGTTTAGCCTGAGTAACTACTGCACATATATCAACTCCGGTTGGAGGTGTCAGGTCAAATTTGTTGGCAAGGTAATCTTACAGCCAACCAGGATAATTCCTTCCACTCACATGAACCAATGCTCTTAGTCTTATTTGGCAAGGACAGTGTATATTGCACCAATGGGGCATGAGAATTTTGCACGAAGAGGGGCAGACCCCCAGAAAAATGTCTCACCAAAGGTGTCAACGTGGAAAAATCTGCTGCTTCAAGATCAGGAGGTGTCAAAAATGTGAAATCATACAGAAATAAAGAAGCTTTTGCTCTGGATTTTAAAAGTTGGTTTTCTGTGGGGTTTATTTGTTTGGGTTTTTTTTCCTCTGTTGAAAGTTTCTTGTGTTTTGAGAGAGACCAACTTTTACATATTCTTGTTTGCTCTCCTTTTTTCTGCCCACAAGTCTTGTTTTCTTCTTACTTTTAGTATTGTTTTCATAGTCTTTAACTCAAGCTGATAAGCTTCTTTCATACTAGCTACATATAAAGGAATACATATGTCAGACACTTATGTGTAAACTTCTGCTTAAAATCCAAAATGCTTATTCGAATGCTAAAATGCATTATTTGCATGGAGTATTGAGAGAGTTTTTCACGTACAAGTACAGTTGTGTAGGTATTTAGAGTCCGGAACTGACATGGAATACCCTACAAGAAATAATAGAATCTTTATCAATTAATAAATTTATTGACTCAGTGTTAAAAACAATGAGGCTCTGAGGTGTAATAAAAATATAGGCAACATTCTGTTTCACCTAATTTATAAGATTTCTAGGGTTTTTTTCTAAAATTTGAGACATCAGATTTCCCTTTCAGAATAGCATAATTTTGAGAATAAGACAGTGAATTTGATCTTCTGAAATCAGTACCAGAGGGGATTTTAATGTACTGAAAGTGCTTGCCTTTTACTTGGTATTCCTCCACCATCCACTATAAAATAATTCCTTCATGTCTTTTCTTTCCTTAAGAATTCACCAAGCGTATGTGGACCTCACAGATGCAGCTTTAATTGAAAGTAATGTCAAAACCAGTGTTTTGATCTGTTTCCTTTCTTTTGACATTCTCTGGTTTTGGAACGTGTTGAGTCTGTACGACCATTCTCTGTTCAGAAATTCATCTGGAAATTTACATATTTTAAAGGCTTCTTGCTCTATAATACAGCTGAGCATAATAGTGCAAGCTACACAGAAATTGAGGTGTGAAAGAGAAATTTCCTGATTTCAGACCTTAACTGAAATATAAAAACAATTCTTCACCATCTGGGAATTACTACACAAGGCTTTCTTCTGAGTAGGCTTGCTAGAGGGATAGAGTTCATATGATGCAGCAATGGATAGGCTGTATCTGGCTTAAAAATAAATAAATAAATAAAAATACATATTTTCTGTAGATTTGTTAATTTACAGCACTATCATTGAAATGCACAGGGTGTTTCATACATTCAGAAACACACTGGAGTACATTGCATCCAAGCGAACCTCTAAATTTGCAGAATCCAATAAATTACATATTATTCTGCAGGATGATAAAGTCTGTCTCTGTCGAAGTAAGTAATGTTCATGAAAGAGAAAGGTGTAAATCCCACAGGAAACATTACATATCAAGGATGCTCAGCATTTTACTGGATTATGCCCCAAGAGAAAGAAAGACAAAAGAAAAGAATAAAGTAAAATAGACATTCATAAAGCTCGTCCTTTTTTTGTTCTTTCCTACCCAACAAATAATATCAAGAAAGGTCTTAGCCTAAGAAAAAGACTGTTAGCTGTATATAATTTTTCTTCAAATGAATTATGAAACCACCTACTGTTAAGAATAAATTGAATCTAAAGGCAGTGTACATGTACTCTGTCATTTATAGGTAGGACTAATTCTGGCAGTTCTGTACCAGATGCTGTGGCTATGAACACCTTTCAGATTGTACGGGGCTATTTATTCTGCAATAAATCTGCAACAACAGGAGGTGTATACAGTGCTCAGATCATATTGGTGTCGTCCACTTTTCATAGCTGAATTCATTCCTTGCTAGTTACTGAACTACAAAGGATAGGGAGGAGACACCTTACCAGCAGATAAAATCTCAAAATAGTCAAAACTGTGAAATAAAGCACTTCTAAGAACACCTACTTTCCACCTATAGGGATTACATAATCAATTTGAAAAGCTCTACTTGCAGAAGGAATAGAACTTATATACAAAACTCCATAAAAACTACCTGAGCTAGAAGTGCTAAACATTAGCAAAAAATAGTAGCGTAAGAGTACATACACAAGTATGCATTTTCTAGGTGTATGTGCTCAGGTAAATATAGGCACAGGGTGCAATTCCTCCTGCCTATGTGAGTTCAGATGACTGAGGGCACATCCACAGTAGCTCAGGCTTGAATCAAAACTCTCTTAGCACCTAGAAATTTTAGGTGCAAGATTAATCCATAATGCGGGCGACAGGCGGGGGATCAGGAGTCCAAGGATATAACCTGCTCTCTGGCCCAGCAACCAAAACTACAATGCAGAGGGAGCCTTGATCTCTCTGATCCTGCTTCGCATTTTGAACATACTGACAGCTACACTTCCTTACTTCATTGGGCAGGGGTATTGGATAAAAGCAAGCTGTTTCTTACCACTTGTCAGGCTACTTTAGGTTGACCAAGATTATTTGAAATAAATAAATGTTCAGATCAAGAAGCCCTGTGAGGCAAGGAGAAATATTGATGTTATGATACCTAATTAGATGCTTTTCAAAATTAAAACTCTTGATTTTGTATTTTGCAATGATGTTTTCAATGCTGTTAAATTTACAAGTTTAAGCATGCAAAACAAAAACCTATTGTTGATCTAAGTATTCTGTTCAATATGCATTTTTGTTATCTATTTGGGCAGGGGGAAACAGACCCCTTTGGCACAAGCTAAATAATTCCCCTATTCACCAAATTGAAAGAATCAGTATTATTGAGGATATATGCAGCGCACATAGCAGGGGAACCTCTCACTGAGATGGTATCAGGTAAGATATCTTAAAAAGCAACATACCACCTTTTGTCTCTTTCTCTGAGACAGACGCAACATCTGAGTTGACGGGTTGGCTTTGCTTTCTGGATGTAGAAGTTGAACCACTTCAGAGCATACTATTTGTACTACCTTCTTTTTTCTTTTCTCTCTCTCTTTTTTTTTTTTTTTCTTTTAATACATATTTATGTAGTATTTTACCTCCCTCCACCTGAAAAGTATGGAAGTGGCTCACCTTCTGTCTCCATTCAGTTACCCTTTTCTGACTGTTGGGGTGATCTTGCTTCTTCTACACTACTAAGCTGTGACATCTCCTGTGTCCCATTGAAGGTCTCTGCTTGTTTGTACTTGTCTGCTGTGCACCCTGCTCCAGTGATGGTGTGCTATGAGAAAGGATGAAAATTCTGGAATTCATCCTGGATTTTATTGAGAGACCAAAGCGAGTTCTTGACTCCATATAGGTTCTCGGTTGTAACAGGACTCTGCAGAAAAACGGATGGGTAAAAGTTGTTCCATGTATGCAGCTGTTCTCCTGGTGACCAGGGCTACACTACTTCTTGTAATAAATTTGTTCACTTTATTTGCAAAGCATCAATTTTCAGTCCACCAAGCATTAACGCTGAGTGCATTGTGCATATATATTCAAATCGATAATCGCAGTGTGTTCTTGCAATGCCTCTTTAGGAATGGTTTTCCTGTGTAATCAGATGAGGCATATGTCAGGAAGATCACAACGGAAGCCTGTGACAACTTATATGTGTTTTTAATAAAAAATTAGAAGGTTTAAGTTTGCTGCACTTGTGAGTCTCAGAGTGTGAAATATTCTTCTGTTTTTCCTGATAAACAGGCTATTCACAGTCTCTGCTTTACATGGGCAACAAGGATTTTAAATGCAGCCTGTCTACACTTTGGCTTTGCCAGTGGCTTATCTTCCAATAGGTAGAGTTCGTCATCCCAGGCCTTAGGTCCTCCACTTCATCTGTGCTGTGCATGTGCATGCATGCATGTGTATGTCCTTGTGTAAGAGAGATGAAGAAAGAAACCCACTGCAATTAAAGTCGAAGACTCTACTATGATGTGTGGGGTGAGCAAACCAAGCAGGCTTTAGAGAAAGCACAGATTCCTTCATGACATGTACACTTTCCAGCCCCTCCGTTTTTCCAGACAAGTGTTATTTTTCAATATTTTATTGTACCAGCAATAGGAGAAATCTTGTAATAAAATCATATCACTGTTTCATCCAAGGCAAGTTTAGATCTTATCATAGTGATATGCTTTGTCATAGATTTATTATTAAGTTGTTCCATAATGTAGTTCCATAGAGTTATAACAATTGTACTCTAACAAAATTTTAATACAAGATTGTGAAATTTTAACGTGAAATAAATTTCTACAATGACAGACTCTTATTACCTGCAAACTTCCAATGACAAATCAGATAACTTAATGCAAAAAATGCAATTTAACAGCATTTGTTATTATCTATACAGCTTTATTATTGGCTTTTTATTATATTCATAATCTGAAAATAATGTAAAATAGATATATGGCTGATCATGTAATGACCAATGGCATATTGTATCTTGTTTAGTAGGTGGCTGTCCTCTTGTCTTGTTTGGGAATATGCGGTTTAACAAGATCCTTGCCATCATTTTCTTAACAGGGATAATAAACAGAACAATTCTGCATAAAAGCTCATATCAGCTTCTTTCATGCCTTTTCTTTTCAGAAGGCTGCCTAAGGGTTTAAGCAATTTAGTTGTCTGACCCGCATGCTTTCTCTGCAGTCTGCAGTTCTTTTGTTTAACATTAGTATGTGGGCAAACAGCATTCAGAGCTGTTCAGAGCTTATCAGCCTGTGCTCAGTTGACCAGAACCCCATTCTGTGTATCTAAGAGGGGCCACGTTTAATGCCTCACAGTAGGAGCATCTGCAGTTTCCAAAAATGACTTGTTTATCAGATAAACTCTGTCCTTGCACTGACACATAGTGGCTCTTCAATATCATACTCTCCCGTATGAGAACTGAGCAAAACAGGGTATGCGCAATGCATAACAAGTGAAATTTATGCACATGATATGGTGACATAGGTACCCTGTAGCACCAGCAGAGCTTCTCTGCCATCAGCTCAGTAATTACACCGGGAAACTTCCTCATTACCTTCCGAAAATGTTTTAGTTACTCATTCGCCAGGTATTTAGAGCACATGCTCTGAAGTCAGTAAATGCTAATTAATTTACTTATTTTGCTTGGAATTTAATTAGAAGTAGCACGAGGGGCCTGACTTCTACGGCACAGAGAGACTCAGAACAAAACCTGATACTGAGGTCTGTGGTGTGTCTGTAGGTGTGGCAGCCTCTGAGGGTGTAGTTGGGACTTCCACTTTTGAGATGCAGTGTTTCAGAAGTACTCCTCCACATCACCATAACTCAATTTGTACAAGCTATCTGCCCTACACTGATTCTTTTATTTTTTTTTTTAGGGCATCAATTAGACCCCTGGGCACTAATAAGCACATTAGGTAAAGAATCATGAATTTGTGTTTAACAAGGTCTTGCTAAATATTTTAGATAACACAGAGGTTAGCCAGCAGTTTAGAATTAAAATGTTTATTCATGTGAGCTCTTTTCAGGCAAGTGTAGCTGGTCTCTCAAATTCTTCATCCAAAGGAACAAAGGAAATCTTATAAAATGAGCTGGCTTTGCAAGATTTCTGGACTGTTCTGGAGCCTTTTCCACCACATGTTGATGGAAATATCTATTTGACCAGTCACAAAAAGGGCAGGTATATGGGGTAAGAACCCAAGGTTTGGATGCAAACCAGTGCCACCTCCCTGCAAGTCAGGCAAGCCTGTATTCTGGAATGATACCCTTGACTAATTATAGTGATTTTATTATATGAAATTGATATTACATTGCAAACGGCTATGGCCCAGAAGGAGCCTGATAAAATTAATGTCCTCATCTGTACAATTAAGATTTTTGGTATAAAGATGAGAATATGGTGAGTCTGTCAGCTGTTACACTTTCTATACATACAACAGTTCAATGCTGAAATGCTATGCTGGGAGCAGAGGCTTGTATTAAGCTTTCACCTTTCTTACCCTCCCCTCCCCATCTCATCAGTACATGCTGGCTGGTCAACTAGTCAGAGAAAAATTGTTAATGAGGTTTAAATGGAAGTTATCTATTAAATGTCATTCTAGGATCAAGACATCAGAGCTTTATTTTGAATGATCCCCATATTTTTTCTCTCTTTTCTTTTTCCACCTTCTCCCTCCCCCACCTGAAAGAAAATATCCAGTGGATGCCTGGCAGTATCCTCTGATTGCTCGCTGTTTTCCTGACACTAAATCTACTGTGTCATATTCCTTACATGGGCTGCAGATTTTGGCCTTTTCACCTGCTGTTTTGGTTGGCTTTAGATGCAAAGAGAAGAATATGAAAAGGAGAGGGGGAGGGAGGGAAGTTGGGAATGCTGGAGCAAAAAAAAAAAAAAGAAAAAAAAAAGGCAAATGTTTTTAGCGCCTTCATCTAGACATGTGTCCCCTCACTCTGTGACATGGCTGCTCCAATGTTGCCATGGTGAGGATTTCTAATCATCCCTACACATGACAGGCTCCTATTTGTCTGCACTCCCTTGGGTGTAAATTTCTAGGCTTAAAAAAAAAAAAATCCATGTGAGCGTATCATCCGCCGTGCAGATGTTTCACTGCTTTAGAATATCAGGCAGCTGCTTGTGCCACCGTCGACAGCTAATTGGAGACTGCATCGCAGGAACAGAGGCGTAATTATGGCATAAATACACATCCTCTGGTGCATCATTGTATCTCTATTAACAGAAAATTTTAAACAGTGTTCAGAGTGTAATTAGTGTAGTTGATAAAGTTGTAAAACATGTAAATAAGGGAAATAGCAGGTACGTGGCCAATCCACTACCCAGCACTAGGGGATGCAGATTATTGCCTATTTAGAAATAATTAGCAAAGCTGCATTAGCAAAGCCTGTGTCCAACAGAAGCAATGCAAACATTTATTCTGGTAACAGCTCTTTCTGTGCTAGCCATGAAAATCTACTAATATTGGTAATTTAGCCCTCATTACAGAGGATAAAGCATGAAAAGAGCTCAGACATGAAATATGACAAGTAATATTAATTTTTATTCCAGAGGAAAGGATGCTTTCTTGGGTTGCATGCTGATTTCTCTGCAGGGTCTCGGTAGTGTGTGAGCAAGCTGCTGGTTGAGGATGTGGCTCTGGAGATGGCTCCCTGCTGGAGGTATACCCCGGGGTACCCGTGACAGGAGCTGATGAGGCATGCCGTGGTTAGTGCCCAGCCAAACCTTAGGTCACAGTTCAAAACGAGCACTCGGGCATTAAACTTCTCTCCTTACAGATTTGAGCCTTTAATTTTGTCCTCAGCCTCACTGCTTGCCACCTCCAAATGATTTTGCCAAATCACCTGCTCTGCCCCCAGCTGTCCTCCCCAAAATGCATAACATGCAGCTGTGTTGGGAGAGCAGAGCTCTGAATCAGAGCATAAGCTGTTACTCTTCAATTTTGTCTTGTCCCCTGGATGAGAAATGATTGCTTCACCCTCACTGTTTATGTTTTACATTATGTTACATGAAGAACATTACCCTGTGACCATAAAAATAAATGCCAAAATTTTGACTTTGCTTTACAGATGTATTTTCTAATGATGAAAAACGTGAAAGCCTAGCTGGCACAGGAGGCATAGATCATTTTGTTTAAAAAATGAGGATAAGAAGGGCTGAATGTTCTAGAAAGAGAAGGAAAAAAATTGGGTGGTTTTTTTTTTTTTTTTTCAAACACTTCTGATTTCTTCCTTTCTTCTTTCCACTGGGTGCAGATACAGAATGAATAAAAACTCCAGCTTATAGTGTCAGCTAAGTTTTGCTGCATCCTTAATAAGCATGCACGTGTGTGTTTATGAGAGAGAGGGGAAAGGGGGAACAGGAGAATTCTGCTTGACAAGTGCCAGTGTTTTACAAAGAAGTCTAAGAAAGATGTTATCTCTGGCTCAGGCAAATAAATTTCCCCACTTAGCCAGTGTTTCCTGAACATTTTCAGAATTCAGCTCTCACCACAGACTGCATAAAATCCTGCCAAATAAGGGCTGAATTTCATGTAATACAATGCTGTAAAAAGGGAGAAAGAAAGAAGAGGGGGGAAAGGTAGAGATGAAAAGAAGCTGGACAAGCTACTGTCTGAAGTATTAAAATGTAAAATATGCTTTAGAGCTGCAGCAGGGGGAAAAGCCTTTTACAGATCCAAAGCGAACACTGTGTATATTTTATCACCCACAATGACATGAAAATTGTGAAAACACTGAACTTGTTGATTGAAGAGGGTTTTTTTTCCACACTTTAGTGGAGGTTCAGTACTCATCCCAGCACCCTGTTTAGATAAAAAAACTAGAGAGGGAAGCTCAGTCACTCTTTTGCCTGTGGTAGAGCCAAAAGCACACAAAAGCTCAGACAATACTCACCTCATCTGCTATAATGTAAGCATCCCATCAAGTTCTAGCATGCCAATTTTTATAGCCTTAGCATATATTTTCTGTGCTTAAGATTTATGTAGCTATATGCAGATGCGCATTCCTCTGGCATGCAATAAGTACATAGTTTATGCATATATACACTTTATGGGTAAGCTGTCTGTATGTGATCAGGATGCCTTGTTAGATACCCTGGTATTCTCTGCTCCCATGGAGTTCAGTGAGGCTGTTACAGCAGACTTCCCTGGAAGAAGAGCTGGGCCAGCTTCTGCTGCTTTTCATAATGCTAGCACTGTGTGGCTCTGTGTGAATCCTGCAGCATATTTGCAGGGCTATATCCATATACAGATGATGTTGCAGTGTTTGCATGTGCATGTGTAAGTGTGTGTGTGTAGGCACTAATTTTGATATTTGGGTATGTGTGTATGTATTTGCGCGTGATTGTGAATGCTGAATAGTAATGGATCAGGAAAACCTGCCAGTCAGTCTGCATGTCAACATATACTCATATATGTAAAATGCATACATGCATCATAGATATGTGCACTTACATAAGAGATGTTTAATTTATGTGCTGTTAATGTTCCCTAAAAAGACCCCACAAAAAACCAAAAAAACCGACCCTTTCTAACTTCCCCTCACAAATTGCCCCACATTTTTTTATCACAGTGTATTGCTTGGATGTATTTTTCACTGAGGCCGCTGGACTGCTTTCAGAAGGCTTTTATTACCCATCCACAAGAAAGGGGGGGGAAATGCTGTTCTGCATCGGGAGCAGCCGTCTCTTTTCCCTCTTCCCTCTTTCCCTTCAAATTACATAAGTAAAGTGCATGTTGTTGGCAAGCCTGAACATATTACAGTATTACAGGCAGATCAGGAGGATGGTCTGAAGACTGGGTGTGTAGGAAGAGGTGTTTGGAGATGGAGAGAGTTAGGGTTCTATAAGTACAATACACACACAAGGTGGTCCTGAAATTATTTTAGGCAGATTAAAAGTAGTTCATTTCAGGGTGACAGGGTCATCACTCATTTGCCATAGAAAATGACCTGACAGGTCATGAGTATCTGAAAGTAATTTCAATGTTGGCTGTTTTTTCCTCAGTTTAAAAGCTTATGTGCTATTGTTTGATATTAATGAACAGGTTTTAATGGTTCCATGAGCTTTTTAATGGGATGAGCACTAAAATACCAGTTTGAAGTACAAACATATTAATATATATATTCTGACTAAATTATTTTAAGGTCGTGTTTAATGTAGTTCTTATGGGCCTAATTTAGTACTGTGTAAATTAGTTTAGACCCATTAAAATTAATTGGAGTTGTTATCTATCACACTAGGCTGGTATGAAAATCAGTGCTAGCCTATATGGCATTTCTTTTGCACTGAGCAGTGCGTATCTGTGACAGAAAAAGTCATATTTCTTCATTTTTATCTCTGTGGAAATGTGTCCCATGGCAACTCTGTGGGTTTTGACTGAGAGGTACCCACTGTCATACACTGCTTGCTTTCTGCAGTGTGGGGGAGACCTGAAGTGGTTAAATTAGGGGTGCAGAATAGCATGGGTTGGTTAAACAGACTAGCTTCATACAGAATGAAAGTTGATTAATTAATTGGGCCAGGAAGAAATTAAAATCAGAGCCGGATCTGGAGACATGAGAAATGGGATCTTGCACACAGTGGGTGTTTTCCCAGAGAATCACAGCCACTTCATAGGTGTGAAGGCTACAATAGCATTGACCCAAAGCCCATCTAATTTGGAGAGATACCATTTGATGAAAAGACGTTAGCAGAAGAGAGAGTGGATGGGAAAAGCAATGTGGAAAAGTGGTTGTGTTACTGTAGATCTCATAACCATTCACCTTTCATTTTCTGCTCATTTATGCAATTCCCGTAATGTTGGCTCTAGGTGGGTATTGAAATAAAATGTTTTAACCATTTTGTAGCTTAAAAATAAAGAAGATAATGAGTTGAAACTTGTGATTGATTTTCCTTTGAATCTATTTGACTTATTCTCTCAGCTCTTTCCCTGCATATACTTTTGCATATATTTTCAAGAGGTTAAAGCACATCAGGGGAGTGACTAAGCAGCAGGATATGCTGTGGCTCACAGCAGCTATGTTGCCATCAGCAAGTTGTATAGCCCAGGAAGTATAGATCTATAGAGTGAAACTTCTGGTGCTGAAGACCTGGTTTTCTGCAGGGTATACCCTGCAAAGTTTTACTATGTGCTACTTCTGTGCTCTTGTGAATCAAACATCCTGTAAGAGTTGGAGCAGATAGGTGTGTGCTCAGCTTACTTGGAAAACAACACAGATATTCTTAGACTGCTCCATGATGTAAACTGAAGCACAGTTAAGTGGAGAAGTTAGGCAATTCAGCTCAAAAGCACACTCCTGCTCTGAACTAAACCATTAGTATGGATGTACTCTATGCCTGGAGGTCTCTGTTCCCTGTCAATTCTAGTACATTCACTGTACTTCAGCAAATGTAATGCTTTCTGTCCTCTGAATTATTGTTGTATCTATTAGTATGACTCTTTTGTCAACAGTTTGTGCTTGGTTTTCCCTGGTAGAGGTTGGTGAGCCACTGTACAAACTTCTCGGAGGAATTCAAACTATTTATGATCCTGACTGGATGGGTTTCTGCTTCGGTTTCACCTTGCTATCCTAATATGCAAAATAAAGCTAAAACAATGAAAACAGCATAAATAAGAATTATGTTGTCCTGAAATATTATTCGGAAGAACACTTCTCTATAGCATTATATGTTTTTAAGGAAACTCAGCAGACGCTGAACATGGGAAAACCAAGTTTTGCAAGAAATTAGTCCCAATTTGCTTCACTAAAAAGAAGGCAACTTTGTTCAGCATGGATAAGGAGCACATCACTTCAGTGCCCACAAAAACAGGACACTGAAGCACTCGGCTCTGGTAGCGAGGTCAGGGGTTTGGTTATGTGCCTGCTTTAGAGCATTTGTTATTATTATTAAAATGGTATGTTCATCCCACATTGTCAGGTTTGCTTGCTAGCTTAGGCAACATCAATATTAATTTTGTAAATATTTATCTCATGTAATGTATATGATTAAGACTTGTTTGGATGTTTTGTGCTGATTAAACTGAGACCTTTCTATGCCAACAGCCCTGTGGCATTGAGTTACTGTGAGAAAAACAATGTGTGATGATGTTAAGGGAACATAAGTGAACATAAATACTTTCTCTAGTGAACTGGGTTTTCTCTAATTGTTTTTTTCCTCTAATTTTGTTGCCCCCGATAAAGCCGTATGTAGAACCAGATTTAGATTATCAAATGTCAGTATATTTTCACCTACTGAGTCTGTAAGTGACATGCCATTTATGACATCCTTGGAATAATGTCCATTTCTTTCAGTTACACATTCTGTGAGGTGGTAGATGTTTCCCCCTTGTCTGGTAGCATTAAAATTGCACTTTTGGGCTCATGTGACAAGTGCTGTGAAATGCTCACTTTTAGTCAAGTTTCATTTTATGCTGAAAATAATGTAGGGAATTCACAGGTTCCTCAAAATATTAGTTCTCTTTGGATGTTTTGGTAAATGAAAACTGCAGATCTTGGACCAGGCTCACTCTTTGTAAAACTGTGCATTGAAATTGATGAGAACTGACCTTGATTTCATGGCATAGTCATTACCCTCTGGTAATCTAGAGATGTGAAAGGATTTGGGAGGGAGGAAATATCTCTCACTTTTATACATGTCACATTGCTGCAGCATACATGAATCAGTAGCCAAGAAAAACATTCTTCTACTTGCTTGCTGAAGTGATACAAATTAATTAGTTTTACCCCTTTTGCTAGACAAGTCATGAAGTCTCATAACCTCAGCCATGATAAAGATGTTCTCAGATGCTCTTGAGTGTACAAAAATGTTTTGCCGTTCAAGTAAACCAGTACTGTAATCTAATCCTTTGCATTTTTGAGCCCCCTGCTTGCAGAGGAATGGGTTACTCTAGTTTGAGGAAAACTGCAGTAGCCACTGTATGGGACTGAAGTGGGACTTCCAAGTCCTACTCCTTTGTTTGGCTTGTGGTCCAGGCCTTAATTTGTTTGTCTGCCGGACTTCTACTTCTCAGTTATCTAGTGTTTCTCAAGCATATTGAAATCCATACACCTTAAGGCAAAGTATGACTGAAAATTCATTAGTATTATTGCCATTATTATTAAGGTTTCACGAAGTTAACCGTGACTTAATTTTGGAATTTTTTACTGGTTTTATGGGTTCTTATTTTTCCTCTAAGTTTCTGCTTTAAAATATGGTGACACTTGATTTCTGTTACACTTTTAATTACAAATGATACCAGCTATTCTGCATTACCTATGACTTTTAGAAAAATAACTGATGAATTTGTTCATAGAATCACATAATCATAGAATGGCTTGGGTTGGAAAGGACCTTAATATCATCTTGTTCCAACCCCCTTGCCATGGGCAGGGACATCTCACACTAGACCATGTCACCCAAAGCTCTGTCCAACCTGGCCCTGAACACTGCCAGGGATGGGGCATTTGCCACTTCTTGGGCAACCCATTCCAGCGCCTCACCACCCTCACAGTAAAGAATTTCTTCCTTATATCTAACCTGAACTTCCCCTGTTGAAGTTTGGACCCATTACCCCTTGTCCTATCTTTACAGTCATCACAACAGTTACTTTACATGTCCAGTTTCTAGTCACCCCTGCCTGTTCTGTATAAAAACACTGTGTGGGAGTATGTGTGTGTATTTGCAGCAACTGGACATTTTTATTTAGTGATGCAGAGAAACTGCACTGTGGGTTTATAAGTAAAGCAACAAAAACCGCAGGACCCAGTAATAACTCTAACACTTAGTGTGACCACTGTGCATGGGTAGGTATGAGTATACTCTTTAATTTAAACTCACCAAATCATGTATTTTTACCTGCTGCAAGAGCTCCTGTGTGACTGTCTGCCCATCAAAGGGCCACATGAACAGCCGGTTGTGAGACACACACCATGTGCTGTAATTCAGGTGGTATTTATGGAAGAGCTTTCCTAAGAGCTGACGCTGACTCTGGGATTACAGATAGCATTTTAAGACTCATTGTAATAGAAACTGTAAGATAGGCAGAGTAAAATAAGTATATCTCTTAAAATGGCTGTTCATGTTTACTATTCAGGGTGTTTTCCTAGGAGAGTTCGTATTAAACTTTGCCTGTAAAGAATTCAGGCTTGCCTCCACTTTCAGAAAAGCTGTGCTGCGAGTGCTTGCAAAGGCGAGCGTGTTGCACCAGATGGTCTTTTCCTGTTCCTGAATCTTTTCATGGGTTTATGCACTATCAAAAGTGAAAACTTCTCAGCAGCCACCAAAGGGTCTGGTATTATTTTGGCTATTGTAACAGATAGTCACATAATATAGCATAACTAATAGAAGAGAACTTTCACATAGACCAAAATTTTACTGGGTGTTAGGACAGGTGATTAAGGTTAGCTTGTGCCCGTTAGCACAGGTTTCACTGAAATAGTAATCTAACCACTATACAGTCCCTTTCATCTACGGGATCCTAGAGTGCTATGCAAACCTAACAAATTGGTATGAAAAACTGTATGGTGATCACTTTATACATGCCTGCAGTGAAATGCAGCAGCTGTTTGACAGTAATACCCCCAAACTCTTTAGAGCAGACAGTGCTGAATGCTGAAAAATCAAAACCCAAAGATTTTTTCTAAACTGGTGTATTAAAATTAGCTGCTAAAATAACTTTTTGGTGTCTAAATCCTAGTAGGTGGGCCTGGCTTTCGCAGGCGAAGAGGGCTGGCATCTACCCTGAAATCCATGCAAGCTGCCAAAGCTCATTATTTCATTAAGAAAACCAGATCCAGGCATCCTGAAATTCTGATCTCAACACTGCTAATAACCTTTAACATGACATAATGTCCTTCATAAGATAATTCAGAAACATATTCTGAAAGTTTTAACCTTTGTGTGAAGTTTACAGGCTCTTATATGCCTATGTGGAGCTTTTATTAACTCTAAAAGACGCTTTGAACCAGAAAACACAGGAACAACAAAAATCCCCTTGGAACATGGTTTCACAAGGCTCTCACTTTAGGGAAGAACGATAATGGGGAATAAAAACGTATTTTTCTCCCCTAGATCAAATCACATTAGGGGCTAATCACAGCATTTTGTTTGGTAGTTTGGTTTGAGATTGATATGCAACATAGCATGAGAAACAAGAGTCCTTGTTTGCTACCTAGCCCTACCAGAGTTAATGATCTCTCCGTTACTCGGTAAGCCCCATGATCACACCATGCATCTAGCTCATGGGATGGATGGGTCTGTTCTCTGGTCTTTCTGAATGGTTTTGAGCAAGCAATCTCCAGTGTCCCAAGAAAATGCCATTGCTATAGGGATAGGTTATTTTCTTTTGACTGGTGACATCCTCCTTTCTACTGGTGAACCACAGAGGGAGAGAAATTGTTCACTTTATCAGTTAGGCAGAGGATGAAATTTAATACAGGAACTGCTTTCCTTAGATGAAGGACTTCCACCACAGTATCCCCTTCCATTACAATAACATTTTGTAAGTCTAATCTTCTTCTCCAAGACTCTTATTTAAGGAGCTAAAAGCTAAGCATTTTTGAAGCATCACATCAGACTTTCCTTTCTAGTTAATTATTTCATCATTTTGATAAACCCTCTGTCATTTCTATTTTAGCAGAAGAAGTTCAGTAATTCAGCCTAAAATCAGGAATAAATGCAGTTGCCTCAGCTAAAGGGAGAGCAGAACTACACCAGCCCCCACCTAGAGGTACACCTTGGCAGGGTCCGGCTACTCCAGGCCTGAGTCTGAGCTCACTTAAGGGTAGGACAGCATGCATGAAAGAATACAGCTCTGCTGTATAGGGGGAAAAAGGGAATGTACTAGACTGCTGGGAGCTATTTATTGTAAAATTTAGTTGTCTCTGCTTGACTAATGATAACTAAGGGACAGAGTCTAATCTGAAATGTGCACTTGTGTGTGTCTTGAAAAATACACTACAATGAAGGAGTGCATTTATCAATATATTCTTCACTGTTCACCCTACATTTGGTCCAGGTCCAGCTTAGCTTGAGAAAAGATCTAACCAATAAAGATCTGAATATAATTAGCCTGGAATTAGTGAAATAGTTACAAAGCAGGGGACCAGTTAATAGTCTGGTTTACTGATTTATCTTCCTGCAAAATCAATTTTGAGCTTTTCTTATTAACAAAATGTTCACTTCTAATCAACAATAACTAGTGCCAGCAATACAGTGTTGAAAGACTATTCTGTAGGCAAAATAAGCTGTAAGCATAAGAAATATTATAGCACTTTGATGCAAATAAAATGTTCCCTTAATAATTGATTAGTGGATGATAAGAGAAATACACATTACATATTAAATGTTATGACTGACATAACAGCTAAGTTCACTACTGTGAATGTATCATATATCACTTAATTTTTCAGTCAGTTAGCATCTTCAGAAAGAACTTTCTGTGTGCTAGAATAGTTAATGATTCTCTATGAAGCATTTCAAAACAATATTTAGTGGCAAAAGAAAGCAACAAAATATCATTATGAGTATTTCTACACATGTCTCTTAGTTTAACATTTTGTAGAAATTTAAAAGTATGACATTCATAGCACTGTAAAACACTTTGTTGGGGACACCTTTTAGCAAACATTTTGTCACCCAGAGATGCAGCTGTAATTCTTGGAGAATATTAACACACAGGCTTTATTCTCAAGCCTGGGAGAGTGTCATCCTGACCTCTGTTTACTGCTATTAAACATAGAAGATTTACTTCGAAGCATTCATTTAAGGAAGTGAGTTATTATTCCTTTGCTTGACCTTAGCCTATGGCATATATATCATGAGGTTCCATAAGACCATCACGCACAAGAAAATTAGTCTACCAAAAGATAAAGTTAAAACCAATCTTAAAACGTTTTAAAAACTGGGGACTGGCATTATTGTTCAGATGCTCATCACCTGTCCACTAAATAAGTATATATATATATGCTGGAAAAATACATATTTAAAACTTGTCGTTATATATGTAGTAATCCCTGACACAAGTACCTTGAAATGAATCCTGTTGTTGAAGCTAATGTTATGTGAGCTATTGCTTATATTTATTACTGGGAAAACATTATTTTTAAAGCATATGAAAAAATAGTTTTCAAGCTGTTTCCTTAATGAACTGGAAATAGTAACCCTGTCAAATGTAATACAAAAATAGTGTTATAAGCCTATGGCATCTATTTATTACTGGAGAACAAAAGCCTTCATCCATTTCCTTTAGAGAATGACATTTTTGTAATTCGCTGCCCATTTCATTTGTTCTAAAAGGACTTCGTAGGTTGACAAATATCCCACAGAAATGGCTTCTGATGCTTGATAGGATAATGTGCAGCCCCTTAGGACAAGGGCAAAGGCAGCAAACTTATCATCCTTTAGTTTAGCTTAGCATGGGTCAGTAACAGCGCCAGGGGTGACAGAAGATGTTAAAGTGTGGGAAGCAAGAACTAAGAGCTGTAGGAGGGTAGTTTTTATAGTTTATCCTTTCTTTCACCATGATGCTGCAGAGACAGCTTGAATCACATTGTTGATTTGGTTCACTGCACGCCACACTAACTGCTCCAGTAGGAGGGAAAAAACACTTATGGGTCATTTTCTCCAGTAGCGTGTGACATTTCAGCACTTATCCTATAGGAGGAGGAAACACATGTTTAATATTTTAGCTTGAAGTTTATATTTTAAAGATGCATTATCACACTTGGAGGTCTGGTGTGATAAATTTGAAGATTGTTGTAGCTCTACCAATGTGGTGATTTCGGAGGAGAAAGTCTTCTGCGTGTTTAATTGTCCTCTACATTTTGTTCTGAATTTTTTTCTTTGGCAAGTCAGGAAAAGAATGAGCATTTGGCTCCTATGGAGTGCACATTTTAAAAACAACAAACTAGACTTTAAAACAGTGATGATGGCTTTCATTCATCAAGAGCTGGAAACCATTTTAGAAGTGTCATTTTAGAAATGTGTTTAACAGATCTTCCTCAGTGGTAGATGATTACTCCTCAGTCGTAGTTCTTGTAAACTTTGTGCTGATCTAGCAAAACACTCCACACAAAGATTTTCTGCTAAAATCAATTGGAGTGACAGAACATAATGAGCAAAATCGTGTCCTTGTTCCAAAATTTGCAGCTGGTCTTATACTAACTAGGCCAGCTACTCCAGCAAACTATTCTTCCACTGTCAGGTTCCTTAGTTTCTATTCAGCACTTTGAAGTAATAAAAATTATACTTGCTTCTGTTCCCTGATTAAAAAAGTTTTCACAAACTACATCGAAATGCAATTATATTCATAAAGAAAATCTCATACACCTGTAAATTGACCCTGATTGTTTTGGATGAGGATGCATGGAATTGTAAAGTACTGTGAACCCGAGCGCCTTGGGTTCAAACCAAAATTTTGTAATTTGGTTTATAGACAGCAGAAGCAAATCAGTCTCATGCAGTTTACTCACCAGCTCAAATATGCCTTGCCTGAATGAAGGAAAAAGAAAGATAACTTCATCTAACTCTAACCAACATTTTAAGCATGGATAACTTTGGAGCTTTTCTTCTAAGTAGTTTTTTCAATTGCCTTTAAAGATCTTTTCAGAAACAACTTGAACCCAGTGGTTCTGAATCATTTGGATGCTGGCATCCTGATTCCTGAACACCTGCTCAGGTTGCAAACTGCCATTAAAATATCTGGAGGTTCTCCTGGGCTGGGACTCAAGGTCTTCTCAAAAGTTCTGATCAGATTTAATGTGGTTGAGGTTTGTAAGTACCAGGAACACCTCTGATAATGAAATGTAGGTTTCTAGGCCACAAAGCAACCTCTATTTATACTAACTCTTTTTTTTTAATTATTTTTTTTTAATATATTATTTTCCTAAAATGGCTCTGAAGGATTCTTTCTTACTGAAGGGGGGAAGTTTTGGTAAGTCACGCACTGGTTTGGGGGGAACCTGGTCTTTGATCTTTTTCTCAGAACTTTTGCAGTTGCAGAGCAAAATTGAGGTAACACCACAGCGGATACTTTGTGCAATTGTGGTAAACCTTTCATAAGGATAGCAAAACATTTTTACATTTCTACTGCACGAAATAGATTTTCTCAAAAGGTCTGCCAATAATCATTCTTTAAGCGCTACCCCAGAGACCAGCTTGCAAACACTCCTTGCCTGCACTAGACACACCCACTATATATTAATTACAGAAACTGTCTTTGTGGCAATAACGATTCTGGTTGGATCAGACCTGTTTTACAAAGAAAGTGGAATAATTTGTTGGTGTAATGTATGATCTGAATTAATGTATTTTTAAGAATCAAATTATCCTGATGTGAGAGCCCCTAAAGGGACTGATACAGTGGAGAAGGACTGAAAGTTTTGACATGGTTTAATGAGCTGTATGCTAACTCCACCTGAGTAATTAACAGTCTTGACAGTCCTTTTGAACAGTGATATTCTCTGCAAAGATGTTTAATGCTCTGAGTATCACAGTGCAAAAGCCAAGACAGAGGCAGAACTGACTAGGGATTTTTTTGTCAAAGGAGTTTTGACTACATATTATTTTTTCTTATGAATCATTAAGACCAACACTTTCAGAAGCAGTAGCTAATTTTTCAGTAGTTCTATTTTTGAGTGCTCAGTTACACACCGCTTTCTCTCACAAGTTGTAGAGACGTCAGCCTTCCATTCCTTGAAGATGAAAATATGGATGAAGTGGCCCCATCCAACACAACCATATGCAAACACTCTTCTGTGAGTAAAAGATAAATGATTCTGTGGCAAGCAATTTCAGTTCATGCTTTGTTGTAATTGTTAATATGTGCTAACATGCATATCATCTTATAAATCATTCTTTTAGAATTTAAAGAAATTGTTTTGTATCCAGAAACAATGAGGTGATGATATGATTAAATGCAGAGTCCATTGCACTATTAAATTTTTTTCTTAACCAAAGCAATACCCTGAAATGCCAGAGCACAAATAATCTTGGGAGATTTCTAACAAATACAAAGCTTGAACAGACCATTAACAGTTAACCAGTGTCCAAGCCCAGGTCCCTCAAAACTGCTTGTCTTCTAGACAGAGTCCTGAACAATTCTTTTCCATGACAACAAAAAGAGAGAGGAACAAAGATGGAGCTGTTAGCTGCAGAAGATAAAGAAATGAACCTTAAGAAGTACCTGGCTTTTGGGTTTTGTTTTTTTTCTTGGTTTTGTGTTGTTGTTGTTGTTTGGTTGGGGGTTTTTTTGTTTTGTTTTTTTTTTCATTATTTCTCGCATTTTTCACTTTTTCTTTAATTTTTGTAAGCTAAAATTCTTGATTGGTTGTATTCATATATGATGTAATCTGAACATGTTGATGGCTGTAACTTTTCTGCTTAACAGATTTTACTTCTTACTATGCCTGTCACTAGTTTAAGCAATCTGTGTGTAATTGATTTCTTCAGTAAAACAGATAACATTTGCTTAAAGCTGTTCTGATGGCTTTACAGCCAGTACATTAGCAACAGCACTTCCGCCTCCACTGGCATTCCAGTAAAATATAATAATTATATATCCATCATAGACAAAAAGATGAAAAGTGAGCAGGGAGAGTCAGTGCTGCATTTTCCCTGAGTTCAGCACAGCCTGAGCGTCAGATTGTTCAGCTCTTACTGTGGTTGCATTAAGTGACTGCTAAGGGTGTCCCTCTCCCTGGCCCAATGCCATGTAGTTTTCTATTCACTGATTTAGTATCACAACTGATGATATTTCTGACTCAGAAATAAATAGGGCTTTAATTGCCTTGCAGGTAAATTGACTTATTTTTAACTTCAGCAGAAACATTTCTCTAGCCATAAATAAAACAGAATTTATTTTGTACAATGTAAAATAATGTATTTTACATGTAGTACTTCAGATAATTAAAACAAAATATAAAACCATCCCTCAGGAAAAAATGTTTTTGCCTAGAAAGGACATAAGAAAGGGAAATAAGACAGATGCATGGAGGAACTTAATTGTACCATACAGAGAAGACTCCAGGGACTGCAACGTGGCCTCTCTTCTCTTCTCTCCAGCATTCTGTGGATTGCAATTAGGCACCAGTGTGCTGGACAGTGGGTGTATCCTACTTAGAAAAGAAAGGCTGCACACAAGAATTTTTAAGTGGTTGTATTATTATATCCATAACAATCACTACAGACAGATTTCTAAAACAATGAACTTCTCCAGTTTAACACATATGAAGACATAATATTTCCACCTTCCAAGGATAAGCAGATGTGTGAGTGACATGACAGGTCAGGCTGCAACAGACAGTGCATAAGCTATATTCTCTTTGCTTGTAATCTACTCAGTTTTAAAGAGGAGAAAAGTGTATTTCCCCCTCACACCTTTCCTTGGAAATCAGAAGTAAGGGAAAGCCTTCTTGTTTGATCCTCTTTCTGACCCTAAATAATAAACATATCTGTGATGAGTGAAGGTCATTCTCATCAGGCACAGAATAAAAAGCTCTTGGAAAGTAATACTACTGCATCTGAGCTGAATTCAAGAAAGCACAGAAATGCACGCTTAACTTAGGTATACTCCTCAGCAGTATAAATGATTTCTGGATTGGGGCCAGAGTGCTCAACACCTTACAAGATCTATCCCCGGGTGAATACCCTGGGGGTGATCACCTGAAACCAAATTCTGCTGTATAGCTCATTACCGGTATCTCAGCATGTTCCTGCTGCTGGGTGCCCAAGCCTGGATTCTCTCCTCAATCTACCCAGGTGTATGCACACAGGGCAGTAATAAAGGCACATAGGAGGCAGTTGCTCTATGTGTGTGTATATGCTATGCAAAGAATAAATATTTACAGCTCAGGGAGTATCCTGCAGAAACACCTTCACTTCTCCCCCTGCTTTGCCTTTGTTTTTATTTTTAAAATTTAAGCTTTCTTGTGTGTGTTTTAAAGGAGAGAAAACTGAATGCTGCAAGCCCACAAACTGATTATTTCTCAAATCCAGGATGTCAAGGGAGAGTGAGGATTCTAAGCAAGCTGAATAAATCGAATATGCAGAATGTTAAAACAAAAAATGGTGTGTTTCATATTGATGTGGCAAAACCAGTCTGGAAAATTTAAATCCCAGCTGAGATCTGACTCTTGTGTGGCTTGTAGATGCACTTTAAGGCAGAGCTACTTTCCGTTTTTGTAGAACAAATATGTCTGATAAAAACATTTGGAATAGTCACTAGGCTGGGAAGCAGAAGATGGAGCTAGTCCAGCACGTAATATTTTGCATTTTGTTTTTTGCTTCATTATTTAACTGTTCATTCACAAAACTAGAAGCAAGAATCTGCGCTGGTTAAAGTATTAGTACTTTACTTTAAATAGTAAATTTTTCTTGTTTTTCACTGAAAAGATGACTGATGTGGTTTGGTGTGATAAAATTTTACATCCCAAATAACTTCTTAGGGAAATGTTATAGGCTGGTTTAAAATGGCAGTACTGAGGGTGTGTTTTTTTTCCCTTCAGCTTGCAGAAGGTGCTAAAACAGTGATCCTCAGCTGTGAGGATCTCAAAACCTCTTGCTCAGAATTAAGATTCATGGCAGTTTAGTGAGAGCAGAAAAGATCTCTGTGTGAGAGGCAGCTGATATTTTTCTCCCACCATAAATCTTGATTTCAAAACTCTGATTTCAGAAGTGGGAAAACTGAAGCCCAAAGAGCTTAAGGGGAAAACTTAAAAGCACTTATTTGGCCTAGATTCAACAACATTAAACTAGCTTAGATACTTGGGCACCTAAATAACACCAACTCTCGGAGACTTTCATATTATGAGCTCTGAAAAATTAGAATATGCAGATTTGATCATATTGCCCCTTTGGCAAGGAGGATTCAGGCTGAAAGTATGTGAGGGGGAGAAGATGGCCAAGATCTGATCTGAGCACATCAGTGTAACTAAAGACGCATTTTAAAACTGATTTAATTATATCAGTTAAAAAAACTTGGCACAGTCTCAATTCATCTTGCTTCTATTGACTTAGCTAGAAACTGTAGTCTTAGAGTGTATAGAGCTGTTTGGTGTGGAACCTGCCTGACTTCTCCCTGATTTTTAACAGATTGTGCAAATGATGCCTCCTGGACCACTATAAGCGTTTCCCAAGGAGCCAGGCAAGGCTTCCCTCTGCCTCTTTCTCCTTATGCCTGAAATATATGTAGTGTTGGACTTGCCATCATTTTATGGTTATGTTAGCAGTCCTGAGACAGCAGCAGACAATGCAATGATTTGCTTTTTCTCCAGCACAGGAAAGGAGAATAGAGAACTCCACGTATCAGAACCCATTATTGCTGCTGCCAAAGCATTTCCAAAATGTTTACTTACAAAAGAAAGGGTGCATCTACTGCTTTGTGATTTCTGAGCCACACTGCACAGCAAATATGGTCACTTTGGATGATCTAGTCCTTGGTTTGGTTTGATCCTGCTCCATGCCCTTATCTGCAATGCACTTGTCTACCACTCACTCACATGCTTTAGCATTAGCTAGAAACAGTCACATGCTTTAGCATTAGCTAGAAACAGCACCCCCATATCAACAAAGTGCTGCAACTGAAGACCCTATGGGATGAATGTGCAAGCTCTGTATAGCCTTTGTCACAGATTTCTCATCCTTATTTTAACGGATATGAGTAGAAGGTGTGAACACAAATGATCAGTTCATAAGGATGATGGATTGTATTCTGCATTGCCATTCATAAGAACCCTATTTCCAGTAAGAATCAAATTGAAGTATCAAATCTGAAAGTAGCTTGTCACTATGACCACACACTTTTTAAACTGTTTAAAATAGTTTTATTCTGCCTATTAAAAGATGCCTTAGGCTGGAACAGTCAATGTGTACTTTAATCCACAGAGCTAGCTCTGTAATGGATAGCTGCTCTCACATTTTTTACTCTTATTCCTAAATGGCTTACACAAATCATAGCTAAGGAAAGACATTTCTGTGTATGTTAACTTGCACCTGATTCTCACTGCTGAAGAAACACCTTTCCTAAAATTTGTGGAGCAAAGCTGTCTCACTGCCTCTGGCTCCCTGCAGCAACAAGGGCTGTCGCTTTCCTTTTCAAAGATGGGGAAAGAGGCCAAAACATACATGACAGCTTGCTTAAATGGGACTTCAAATATGTTTAAGGTCATATTCTCTGTTTTGAAGTAGTTTTATTTATATAAAAAAAAAAACAAACCAAAACCAAACGATTTATCGAAATCATAAGGCTTCAGCACTTAATTACTAAATTCTTTCATGAACCTAGAACTGCTCCAGAAACATATGTTTAACTTCTCCCTCGCTGAGATACTCAAGAAACATCTTTTCCTAGACTCAGAGCTTTTTCAGTCTGTTTAATAATCAAAAATGTAGCTCTGATGCTCAAGCCCGGTTCCTCCAGAGGGTCTGTAACCAGTGAGTACTTGCTGCTGGAGAATCAGTCCAGTAAATAAAATTTCTTAAAGTCTGGACACTGTACAGCTTCATTTCCTTCTTGGAAACAGAACTGAGAGTTTCCATGAGATACCGCAACTAGTGATGACTCTTTCCCTTTTTCCATTACGTTTTAGGACTGAATTATTCCAGGTATCTCTTATCTCTTTCCTGTCTTTTGTAATTTCCAGGAACTAAAATGGAAACCATAGAGCTGTTCAGCATTTCATACGTAACTGGCAGAGGAACTTACGCAATAGAATCATTGGGAAGAAATTTTATTTCTGTGTTCTTTGGGCTTACTTGTTTTGGTTGTTTTGGTGTGCTTTTTTTTTTTTTCAAGAGAAAAATATCTGATACCTTTATTCTATTTATATTTTTTAATTTAACAAGGAACTTTTTATTTGTTATGTATTTCCCAGAATAAGCTCTGAGTAATGCCTGCTATAGTAGAACCTGTTGCTAATGTTTTCTTGGCCTCCCTTGTGTCACAACCCTTATTATCATCATTCATTTTCTTCAATTCCTCTCACCTGTTACATAGTGATTTTTTAAAGCAGGACTGACATGTAATGTATTTTTTTGGTGTCTCATCAAATTGGGCACTTAGCCTTAGATAGGACAGGAATATTAATGTTAAATAACAACAATAGAAGTCTGAAGTTTGGCACTTCAGACACTTTTGAATTATGTCCACGGGGAGGGAAAAAAAGCCACAACTTGTTTTTTTTTACTATGTTGTTCAGAGAAGTTGAGGGAATGAGGATTACTTTTTAATCTTCTCATAAATCCAAAATGGCTGAAGGAATTTTGCTCAAACTTTAAAAAAAATCACTTTGGGAACAAGTCAAAGTGTGCTTTTTAATAGTAACCATGTAATTTACCTTAAAGAGTTTGACAACTGAATTGAGAAGTGGAATTAAATTTAAAAATGTGTTTGAGTGTGCTATCTTTCTCTGCAATGGCAAAAATTTTTTTCATAGCATATGTCCAATCTTTCACTTAAAAAGGCAACTAGTGTCGAACCTGCTATTTTCTTGATGAATGAAAACAGTTTTCTGCTGTTGAACTGATAATAGGCTTTTATTATACTAACATGAAGACATCTTCACCAAATCTATCAAGAATCCAGTGTGTAAGCAGAGTATACAAGCTATCTACTGGCACTTTTCCCAGGAAACTGATTTATCTCTTCAGCAACAAATAGCTACTGCTACTGCTTAATCGGGCATTATTTGTGAAATGTCATTTTAATGGGGACACATTTGGTCAGTGTCAAGTGACTTAAGCAATATTTTAAGTATGAAATTCCATGCTGAGATTCTAAACTAAAGAAGTGTGACATTTCGGCTCTGGTATTTCAAGATGGAAACTAACACTTAAGTGTACCATGTACTCAACCGTGCATTGGTGCATCAGAACTCATTTGGCCTGCCTATACAGTTTTTAGCTTCTGTAAAAACTTGGCAAAAAAATGTCTTATGTTTCATAACTGTAAAATAAATATGAAATCATTAAGGCTGATTAAAACTCAGTTTCTGAGTCTATATTAAAACTGACTAGAAGCTTTCCCAGTCAGGTGTTACATCTGAGTTGGGAGGAGATTACAAATGACTAAGCACTGGTCTGCACCTATGGTCTTTTTGGAATGAGCAGTGGTCTCCAGTGCTTTGCCTTATGAGCTCTGGGCTGCAGCACTACTGCCCGTTAGGCTGCATGAGGTAAGTCCTAGGGTCTGGTAAGTATAACAGATGAACTGATCATGCAGATGTGACTTATGAGTGGAGGTTTTTACAGTTGTTTCATGTACAGAATAAAGGAAATATAAATTATCTCATACTAATTTATTTAAGACAAGTAAAACAGGAAATAAACCTGAGGGGATGTGATGAGGACTTGTAAGACAGTACTCTTGCACAGCGGGAGAAGAAAATTCATGCTATTGCAGGCCTCCTCATAGGCGTATTCAACAAAAACACTTCAAGTCTTTCGTCAACAGAAAACTTTATATCCCATGACATATTACACTGATACTGAGGGGTCAGAGTTAAAGTTGTTGTAAGGATCTTTCATGAATTTTTCTAACACTTTGATTCCACGGAGAATCAAGATCTCTATCATAACCACCTCCTCAAAGGCGAGAAAATACTTTTTATGCTCATAAACTTAATTGCGTTTTGGGAAAAAAACAGGGAGCTGATTATGCAAGGAGTTAGAATTTAACACACAAACCTGATACTTCAACACTGGTTTTTTTTAAAAGTAGATGTATGTTATTATTTAATGAATAATATACATGATCAAAATATACTTGGGTTTTGCTGTTTTTTTACAATTTCTCTTAAGGCAACACTATTCTACAAAGACATTGTCAAGAGCACTGTTATTAAATAATTCTATAAAATTTGTGACATAGATTATCTCAGTAGAATATTTCATGCTTTGTGTTTTCCCTACTTCTAATACTCTAAGGTGCACTTGTTAAGATGAATGAAACCTAATTTTCTGTGTTTGAGATAATGCCACTACTGTATTTTCCACTGTGACAACAGAATTAGTAATACAAACAAAAATATTGTTAAATAGCAGATCATGAGGCAGAATCCTAATGCTGTGAACTTACACACTAAGGTGACGGAAATACAATGCTACAGATACTGTGAACATATTGAAACAAAAACTGTATCCTCATCATAATATTTTAGGACTTACTGAGAAGACCCCGTTAAAGTAAAAAGGCCTCCCGTGACACTAAAATTGATATCCCTTTTAAAGCCCTTTGTTAGTGTTAGCATGTGTAAGAAAACATCTTGATCATAGATGACAATCAAGTCCATAGCATTCAGTTTGAATCATTGTGCAGGAAGATGTGTATTTTATGTAGGCATGTTAAAAAAGCTGAGGTATAAACAAATATGGTTATAATTTTTAATGAAACTTTCTTGAGTGAGAAGAGTTGGTTAAATAGCCTAAAGCTATGAAATGGGGTCTTTTCACTCTGTCTTTAAGAATGCAGCTTGTGTACTGCTACATTTGCTTGATTTCTGCTGATTTTATTATCATTATTATTTTTATTCCTGAGAAAAGGAGGATGGAAGATTTTGTTTTTTCTGATGTTTACCAACCAACCAATCAGCCTCATTTTGATCCCTGGGAAAATCATGAATCAAGTTCTCTTTGAAAACTTTTTTATGCTTATGAAGGGGAAGATGGTGACTGAGAATAGACCACATGGATTTACCAAAGGTAAATCAGCTCAAACTTCCCTGATTGCCTTCATAAAACGACTAGGTCTGTAGATGACAGAATAGTGATGGGTGCTGGCTATCTTCGCTTTACCAAAGCTTTCACCAGAGTATCCCACAGCATCCTTGTATCTGAATTGGAACATTCTGATCTAGACAGATGAACTATGAGGTGTATGAAAAAGTCTGTACTGTGGGGCAATCAGTGCACAGGTGGAGCTCCTTAGGGACCTGTTCCAGAACCTGTCCTGTTTAATGTTTTTTTCTAAGACCTGGAGACAGAATGACAGACTGTGCACACTCACCTAGCCTGCAGACAGAAGTAAATTGGGGTATGAACTGACCTGCTGCAGGACAAGGACCCTTTGGATAGGCTGGTGGTAGCCTCATGCATTCAACAAGGACATACCTGTGATGGTAGAACTGCCTAAAGCGCTACATGCTGGACACTGGCATGCTGGAAAGGAGGTTTCAGGCAAAGGGAAGGAAGTTTTAGGTGACTCCTCTAGCAGTAAATATCTGGGAAGGACAAGCTTTGTATCTTGAATGATTGTAAGAGTACAAGAGAGAATTATGAACTCTTTATGGAAAATCTGGTCTGGAAAGTAGGATAAGATTCTAACCCCCTGCTTAAGACTTTGTTGATATCCCAGTGATGGTAGAAAAGACTTTTGATTGCTGTTTGTTGCCGTATTTTAATTTTATGATTTAGGCTTTTGCAGGTGGCCTAAAAGAGTAACAAAGTAATTCTGTAATAAGAAAAAATGTGTTTGGTTTGATTTGTTGAAGAAGTAGACCCTGCTTTTGCCTTTTGTCAGATCTATATGCTTAGAACTAGCCTGATCAAAAGTTTGAAATGTGGATTCATAATTCAAACTTCTATTTCAGGCTGACAGAAAACACTGGAATTTCCTTTTTAGCTTTTCCTTACCATGCAGAAGCAATTAAGTTACTGGGATTATCTGTGCATCAGCATCAAACAAATTCCCTGCTATCGCATAGTACTGGATATTGATTTCTCTTCTCCTTTTCTGTCCTTTTGTGGAAAATTATTATTTGCGGCCTTCACTCATTTAAGTATGAAGAGAAAACCCACCTACTTTTCTCCACTTCATAGGGGAATTTAGGCATTTACTAATGATGATTGGTACACTAGCTGCCTTAAAATTAGATTCAGGTTAAGTGCCTAACCTGGGTGAACTTGATCCCGCCCTCAGTCATTAATGGATTACAATGATATTCATTTTACAGAAAAGCTCACTTAGAATGTGTGTTAGCAAATTCTATTTGAAATTTTTAAAAGCAACACTTTCATGGCTGTTCTCGCTCATTCAAATGAACTTACAGGCAGCTGTCAAAAATATTAAGGACAGAAGTCATAATTCTTCTGTTTCTACAGTGCCTTGGCAGTGCAGTCTTAACCTGTGACTAGGCCTTCTGTTATTTTCTTTTCAACATGTATAGTACTAGAACTCACAGTAAAAATAAGATGATAGATCTGTTTATTAATGGATGAAATTTTTCCTTCTATCAACTAGTCAGGCAAAATGGAGAATACAAGTTTTTTTAATAACAGAGAGAATAAGCACCAATTTTTAGGTCATTAACTTTGCTTTACATTCAGGTCGTTAGCATATTTTCTGCAGTTTGCAATTTGAGAAACCAAAAGTTAACTTTGTGTCTGAGGTGGTAACTTTGGCTTCCATATTCCTGTAACATGACTAAAATATGTCATGCAAAACTAACTTAAAGATCAATGAGATTAGGTATTCTTTGATTTGAAACTATTAACTGCATTTTTTAAAATTTCCTTTACTAGTGCTCAATTTGGACAGTAGCAGTTGAAATAAGGTATTTATACTTTCTTTGGTTCTTTGTTTTTTGCCTTGTATACTTTCTTCCCTAGGATCTAGGAAGTCAGATGGAGACTTTCTTCTGGTTTCCAGGGCATCATATCTTTTCCCAAGTGAGATGGTAGTCCAGGAGATGGGAGAGGAGACACATATCAACAAGGTTAAATGAAAAGATGGGTGAATTACCCTGTTATTTCTTGGGATTTTCTGCATAAGTGATTCTCAGCATAACATATGTACTCTGGAGGTAGTGTGTCGCTATCATGAATCCATTTGGCATTCATTGTAATGGCTGTGATTGTCAATCTGATTAGTACTCATATAGATGTCAATGATGTTCCATTACAATTTATTATTAGTTAATGAACACCTATATTAGGCTTATACTACACTCATTTTAAAAACTGCTTAAAAGGTTTAGCCATGAAATTCAGTGGCAGCCAAGTTCTGTCTCAAATCAATCCTCAGCTTCCTGCAAGGCTTACCTCCAAAAACGAAATCTTACTGCCTGTAAGATCCCTGCTAGGGGACAGTGATCTCCCAGCCCTACTTTTGGCCTGGGAATGATACAAAGACCACTCAAAGAGTGCTCTCCAGCTCCTGGCTTCCCCTGCCTTCATCCTCTGCCTGCCTACTTAGCCATAGGCTACCAGCCTGTGGCCCTGTATGTTGTTTTTCATGTAGTGTTAGGCAGGCAACAGAACTGTTTCCCAGGAGGAAGGACAGGAAGGACTTTGATTTTGTTCTAGCAGTTAGATATAACCAAGAAGCCAGCTGCTGTGCTCACCCAGCATCCAGTCCAGCTCTTCCTGCTATGTCCTTGTTGTAGGATTCAGGCTGTCACTGACAGAGCCAGGAGATACTGCCTCCAGAGAAGTAGCTCAGTTGTCTCTAATCAAGTAGGTAATTCATAATAGACTTTTCCTCATAGAATGCTAAGGTCTCTCCAGTCAGCTGGTCAGCACTGGCTTGACTTTGTATGGTGGTTGCTCCTCCCTCTGATAGAAATTGAAAATCAATAACAAAAGAAATAACTTTTATATAATCTTAAAATAAACCCTGATTTACATTAATTACTCTTATTTTCCCCTATCTTCTTGGTTTTAATAATTTATTAATATTACTATTATTTTCTCTCCTGGAAAGCTATCTTTAGGATCACTGGACTACTACAAGTCTCTTTCAGGCAATAGTTTTGAATGGGAACATAGGCAAACAAGTTGCCACAGGAACTGCTTGTACATTTAGTTTGTATCAAAATAAATGGAGAAATAATAAGTGATGTTTGCATATCACTGCTGATACACAAATCGTCGTGCGTATGTCTGCTGATACTGCACATGAATCACTTTGCGTGAAATTATTAATGCTCAGAAATCATGACAGTGAAAGCATCTGTGGTTTTGATAAGAAAGCAGATGAGGTTGAGGTTGTTTCACAGAGCTTGGTCAGGCTGAGCCCAGGGTGTTCTGTGGATGTCTCCCAGCTGCAGCTTTTCTCTGCTTCCACTCTGGCCAGCACCCTAGGACTGCAGGGGCTTTACTGTCTCTAAGGAAGTTCCCTACCTACTTCTTTGGTATCACTTTCTGTATTCCAGCTATTGATATATGGCACTCTTCATTTATTTCCAGCTGTTGTTAACTATTAATTGTGGTTTAGCATCACGATTTAATCTTTGAATACAAGTCTTCATTTGCCCTTGAACTATTTCTGCATTACATGTCTCCAGCAAAACAACTAAACATGGTCAAAATGATTCTATGATTCTATGGTTGTATGATTCTATAATAATGTATTTTTCCTGAAAGGTTTTTCTGTGTCCCTTTATTACCAACACAACCTCTTTTCTGTTTAGGTGTTGGTTTTTTTTGTACCCTTAGACAAATACATATTTGTCAGTCCACCCCTTGCTCCACACTTTTCACTGGTTCTTACCTAATTCTCAATTCTAAGGTTTAACATTTTATTAGTTAATATTTTGTCCAACTTCTTTTACAATTTTTGAGACATTCCTCTTTGTGGTTCTCCACACAATTTTTTTTTCCAGATCCTGTCAGTTCAAAATCCAGCTTCTAAATCCTCCTTTGGTTATCACCCCAGCCATGCCAATTATCCTGGTTTTCACCCTTCAGTGAAATGTGAACTTCTCCTTGGTTGCCTTTGAGATCCTTCACAATCATACTGCTGAGTCAGCAACTTGCCTCTCCCATCCTCTTTGCTTTGCCACCATCATTCCCCATGCCTTGCATTTTAACCATCACTGTGCTTTTGTGCCTTCTAACACCATCAGCATTGTCTCAAAGCAGATCCACAAGGCTGCAACCCTAACTTCAGATTCTGACCTTTTGCAATACTTACCGAAGGACTTTAGGACCAATACTGAGAGAAGAGCAATTTAAATTTGGCTGTGAATTAACAGGGGAGGGTGCAGTATCATTCTCTTTCTTCTGGCTCAAGCAGATGTCCCCTCAGAAGGAAATTTCTTTGTTAAAAAGACCATGTCTCCACCACACATCTGGACAGCACCCAGCACACTATTGGTGCCAGTGGAATGTAATAACAACAATAATAATAACCCCTATCAAGAAAACCTCATTAAGGACCTCAGGTATCCCTTGAGTTAGGTATTGATCCATGTAAGGGATTGCTGTGTCATGCACTTACATGAAAGGCCAGATTTAAATCCTCCAAAAAGCCACAGAAAAGCTCACATTACATCTCCTCAAGAAGCTCGATTAAATGTGAATTTAGTTCAAGGTCTGAAGTTAGATATTAAAAGACCAGAGGATCTTTTAATCAAAATTTGGACCCTTTCACATGGTTGAATCTGTGATTTTTGTTAGGTGGTGTTGACACAGATTGTTCACTGATGCATTGTGATTCCATGCCTTGTGACCATAATATTTGCACGCGAATGATTAATTACAAGGTGTACTTGATTTTTTTTAAAGGACTTACCACATTTCTTCTATTTCTGCCTCTGCAGTCCAAGATTGAAGTCTAAGAGGCACACGCCCTTAATGTTTTGGTTTTGTTAGAATTATGTCAGAAGATGTAACAATTCACAAGCTATTTAGCCTTTCGATTAAAACAGGTAATTGTTGTTTGTAAAATATTATGGCTTTAAGTCTATAGCAACTTTAAACATTTCAGTGTTTGCTTCAAGGCATGAGGAGACAGTGACACAGCTCATTTCCTCTGCTGAGCTCTCTTTGCTGCCTTGTACAACACTTATTTCAAAGCACGCCACAGCTTAAAACTGTCGTGATCCCCATTAATATAAAATCATTGACCTCTGCTCCTGCTGGTGCGACTAAATTACATTCTGCTGCTCAGCAGCAGCCACATATGGGGCCAGCTCTTTTAGTCATGGCCAGGTGCCTTGATGTCAGTGCTGCCCCTCCTACGCTCAGGGTTTTCCTTTAATGAGGATTATGCACCTTCAAAGATTGAGGAAACCCACTCCCAGTATGGCAGCGTTTCTAATGGCATCTGGTCTCATCACACAGTAATGTGGTGTTGTAGGAAGCTGTGGAGTGAGGCTTTATTTTTCCCCCTCAGTGAGGTATTGTGAGAGTTCATGGCTTGGTAACTGTGTTCTCCCTTGATCGACAAACCCAGGACACTGTGAACAGAAATATCACATTTTTATGAAGCCCTGTAATGCTGTGTTAAAACAGTATCCCATATCATGTCTAAACCCGGGTGGGATTCCTCTCACCTTCTTGTTCATGCTACACAAAATTAAAGTGCACTTTGCGCAGTTTTATAGTCTGCATGTTATTGCGCTCTTACAAAAAAGAGGGGGAAAAAAGATTTTATAGGATTGATTAGGATTCATACAGCTTCTGAGTGTGGTCAGCTTTCCTCACTGTGTGGTCTTTTTTGCTGTTTCTTCCCTGACCTTTTTCACCCACCCCCACTCCCCCGAGACACTGTGCTTTGTGAACCATGGTGCATTTTTTGCCTGTAAGCTCTGTTCACTACAAATGGGCCTGAGCAGAAAGTTTTTATACCAAATCTTCCCAAACTTGGTATTGTTCAACAAGGAGATATTTTATGTCCCGGTCTTGCAACAAATTAAGCATTTGTAGTCTTTGGCACCTATCAGATAGGCTGGATACTAATGGTAGTATCTGGCATAACACTTAACTGCCACAGAAATTGCCATTGCACTCATTCTGGGTCCAGTCCCACCAAGTAGTATTCATCACAGCAAGCTTGTGGTGATGTCAAAGTGAATTAGAAGTGATCATGCCCTTCTTGATGGGAGTCAAATTATTATAGACCTTATCACATGAGAATAAATAACAGAAGAACTTGGCACAAAAAGTTTTTAAACAAGAAAACGAGAAAATGTTTTATGGAATGTGTACAAAGACATCTTTCTTCTGTTATAAAATATCTCTGTCAAAGACTTCAACATCATTGCTTATCATCTGATAACTATTTTTTCATACTTTAAGCTACTGCATGACTTTATTTTATTTTAATTTTGCATATAATTTAAATCTGGCACTATCTATTCTTTTTACGGACTTCTGGAATTTTGTATTCTTTGTATAAAACGATCACATAAAATAACTGTAAGTTTTGTTGTTGACTGTAATAACCACATAGTGCACGTTCTTTGTCATATTCTCCCTTGTGCTCCCAGGGAAAGCTAATGCTGACCAAAAAATGATCTGTAAAGGAAAACTGAAAATTTAGAATTTTCTTGTTGGCATGTACCAGTAGGCAAATTGCAGATAAATCTTTGTAATACAAAGGAACAATTCCTTCTTTTTTCTTTTGTGTGCACATGTGAGAGGGGGAGGAGGAGGTTTTTAATTTTGTTTTGTTCTATCTGAAAGGTAACATCTGGATTAACAACTTGCTTCTGAAAGCTGATACCCAAACAGAGTGCTTTCTTTGCTGAGAGATGTCCTAACCCCAGTCACACGACTGCTAATTTGGCTTTTCTCTTAATCTCTGCAGAACTTGCTGAACAGAAGCGAAACTATGTGCATGCTAATGGCTCACTTTCTGCATACTCCCCTCTCTCCCTCAGAGTGTCTGGTGTGCAAAGCTGAGCTGGAACAAAGATACACTAATTATTCTCCATTAATTTGTCTGCTTGAATGGTCCTAAATACCAGAGTGATTAATTAGTGCAAAGCAGCCAGGGCAGGATGTCACACCCTTCTCTGCGTTTAAGTGTCGGCAAGGTTGTGCTCAAGTGTTGACAACAGCATATCTTTAATTTTCTGCAAGAAGAAAAGTTTAGTCAGTACAATTAATTTGAGCTTGGCTAGCTTGCAGGAATAAATGTAACATGTGGAATAATACTGCTGCTTAGGCAATTTTTTCATCCTCAGGGTACAGTAAAACTTTTTGGCACCTCAGTTATTAAACATCGTTTTTCTATAGTTGTTTCAATTTGGTTTAATTACTTTTGTGCATTTTGCAGCTAAAAAGTGGATCATAAAGCGGTTAGAAATTATTACCTTTCATGACTGGAAACAGGATATACGTGAATAGTTTGATATGATAGATGAAGTAAAGAGAGACAAATATTGTCAGTTCAGTTTCTGAATCACCTTAATTCAGGTTTTTTTCATGTTGACTTGCCCAAAAATGTATGTCAACATCATTTTTAAAAGTACAGACTACTTTGTAGTACGCCAAGTAAATTAAGCAATATAACTTGAAATTAAAATAAACCTAGTCCAGTAATATTTCACCTGAGATCAGCACTTGTGCTGTCCTTCTGTTGTCATACGGAGCTGTCAAAAGAATAGTTAACAATACAGTTTTCTAAAATCAGTTGCACAATAATGGTAAGATTTATATATACAAATTTGTGGACTGTATAAGAGAATTGTTTGTGTTTAGAAAGCATAGTACATAAAATAAATCATCAGTTGTAGCAGCACTAGTAATTGTAAAACTTACTGCATTCTCAAGTCCTTGTGCTTTGTTTGGATTTTTTAAACCACTTCTTGGAGCATAATTTTTTCCTTGGGGGGAGGAGTTATAAAGCAAAAGAGGCCCTAGACATTAGACAATGCTTGTGACCTTTTAGCAGCTAGCTTCATATAAACCCCTAAAGGGGCCATACCAGAAGCTACAGAGAGCTTCATCTCTCCTTGCATTGTTAGTTGCTATTGTTCTCCTTGTCAATTAATTCCCCATAATAAATGTTTGACTATGTTGTGGCTGATACAAGCCGCTTCAATGTATGTTGCTTTCCACCAAAAAAAGACTCTTTATCATTCATTGAAGTGTTTCAGCCATCAGTGTATATTTTACTTTATAAGTGAATTCTTTATTCAGCTATGTGAATGCACAGAAGTTCTCATGTTACAATGAGGGTTTGGGGAAGGGTTTACCTAAATGAGGAGCTTAAATTGACAGAGCTTATGCATATCAAGTTTTGCAGAAAGATGCAAATGCTAGGATTCATAGTGAAACATTCAGGTACGATTAAGTCAGGTATTGCAATCATTATGGCACCTACATGTAAGAAAAACAAGACACTTCTGACAAGAGCTACCAGTTGCTGGCTCCCTCTACGGTCAGTAAAATTAAGTAGACACAAAAGACTGTGAATAGGAGCTGGAGGTCTTGGCTGTAAAATACAGATGATTAAACTTTATTAAAAGAAAAAAAAAGGTAAAGAAAACGTTGTTAAGAAGCACTATGCTTTTGCTGCTGCTTTGTATCTTGAATTATTCTGCTTTCCAGGTTGCTTGAGTAGGAATTTTTTGCATTAGAAGTCTGTGATTGCTCAGTCTCTTCTCTCGTCAATGAACAGTGCTGAGAAACTCTTATCCCCAAATCCTGATGTTCTTTTAGTTCCCTTGTCCTAAAAATAATTCCCTACATTTTAGATTCTAGGTCCTTGCTGATACATAGTGACTTGTAAGATTGTCAAAACTTGGCTCAAAACCAAGATTTCCCCATTTCTTCTCTTTTAATCATTGAATGTCCACACAGGTCAGCACACTGTATGCATCATACCTGTGGCTTCCAATAAGACAGCTCTATAATCGAACACTTCAAATCAAAATGTCCAGACAGGACATTGGGAAAAGAGAAAATCAGAGTAGTTTCAAACTCTTAGGTAGTTGGTTTGACCAGAGAAATGAGACCCAACTATTCAAATGCACTCCCTACTCTTATGAATATTAACTTTCGAGGTTTGTCCCAACAGCCTTGTCGTAGGCAGTGTTCTTCACACTCTCCTACTTAATCAAAAAACCAGCATCCATCAAGCTGTTGTGAAAATGAATGAGCTGCTTTGTGGGAGAATCAATTCAGTGTACTATTACAGGGCCATGTTTGTTGGTAGTGATCCAATTTGGTTTTCTTGAAAGTTGCTAACTCTACAGCTAGTACCACTGCTCTCAATAGGACTAAACTAGTAAGTCACAAGTTATTAAGTCTTCTAAAGCTGTTACAAAACTTCTAGTACAGAATAAGACATGAGTTCAGCACATATACCTTGCCTCACTCACTGTTGTCTCACTCACTATTGTTGGCTCTGAAATATTATCTGTGACAGAGTAGAAAGCAGTTTTTGAAAATCTTAATTTTCTTAGCATGAACCATGATGTTAATTTCTTCCTTCAAGTTATATAGTAATGATTTTTCTTATAGAATCATAGAAAGGTTTGGGTTCAAAGGGACCTTAAAGATCATCTAGTTCCAGACCCGTTGCCATGCAGGGACATTTTCCACCAGACCAAGTTGGTCAAAGTCCCATCCAACTTGGTCTGATTTTTAATTTTTTCTTGCCTTTATATCCAAAGGGATCTATGTCCAAGGTATTTGCCCAACATACATTGTTATTGAAAGAAATCTGTTGTATATTTGGTGCACTGGAAATGTTATTTTAAAGCAAAAAACTTACTCCTGTCATTTGGAAAGGTCAGTGGTGATGTCAGTTTACCTGCTATGTTGGCTCTGGTCAAATGAATCCACCCTGCATGGTGAGAGCAGATGCAAGCTGCTTAGGTGACCTGTTAACTGAACTGTACTAGCTGTTGCACCTCTTTTACTTCACGCCTGTCTAACATTTTCATTTAAAACATCTTGCTTCATACAGCAATCAAGTGAAAAGTCCATACTACACAGAGAAATACGTGACCAAGTTCGGAGATGCCCAACATGTAAATGATACGGAAATTCACTAATATAGCTTTTGTACTTAACATTTTATGAGTTGGGTCTCTCCTTATCCCCCAGCAACTGATCTTAATTATTTGCTGGAGTCTGTGGTAAATCAAAAGCAAAATGCAGCTGTGCTTCTGGCAGATATCTGAAGTGCATCTGAAGTTTGGCTGTTTAAAAAGCCCTAGAATTCTGTTGTACAGCAATGTATAAATGTGAAGCATGGGCAAGACAGGTTAGCCCTTCAGTTTCCAAATCAGGCACCAATAAGGAACATCTAAATATGAAGCAGAATTCCAGTGAAAATTGGTATAGGGTCACTGATTGCAGAGAAACTGCACTGATTAGCAATACCTGTTTGAGTCCACACCTGCATGAGAGCTCTGTTTGTCACAGTAGGAAGATTTTGCGTATATGTATTTCAATAGAGTGAGCTCTGGGAGCTAGAGAAAAACATCTGCAGTTCTCTCTTGTTTCATTCAAAGCCAGGCTCAGTGGCTACTTGGAATTGACAGCTCCAGCTGGACTTCCCCAAAAATTAGGGGCTCAGCATAATTTCTTTCATTGCAACACCTCCATTAATCTGTTGTCACCAGTTTTCCCTGGTGAGATTCAAATAGGGGGTCTGGTCCTTTTGTGCTAAACTTACACAAAGTTGAAGAGTCCTTAGAGCAAGTGGTCCAAGCTCATAAGGATGAGACAAAGTAGAGTATGTAAGTCATGGGGGGTAAAACAAAAAAAAAAGAAAAAGGAAATTGCAGACTATTGCAGGATCCCCTCCCATTATGGAAGAAGCTAAACCTGGATGTGGAAATTAATTCAATCCCTTCCTTTCATGAAATTCATATTTTTTTCACTTGCACCATTTTAATTTTTTAGCAAGATGTAGTCTAAATTGATGTTGTCATTTACCTCCCTCCCTCCTTCTTTACCTGCTACCTGCTGTTTACCAACATTTGTTTTCTGGTAATGCTAGAAAGATAGAAATTTAATTTCAATCCAATTTCTGAAACAGAGCCTGAAGTGTTCTTAACTTTAGCCAAGTAACGTGTATTTCTTCTCATTCTGAAGTTCTAACTCTGAACAATTAAGCCAAGTAATGCAAAACACAAGATATGAGAGGCTATGGGAGAGAAAAATGAATTCTCATGGACTTCTGAATATCTGATGCTGTGATTTCTGAAGGACAGAGCTGCAGTAGCCTCAAAAACTTTCCTGTCAATAGAAGGTCTATGGGTGAGTTCTTGGTCTAAGAGCATCATCTCTGAGAGAGGAAAAAAAGGGTTTGGTAATATATTAGCCTTTTTTACAACATATCCTGATGTACAGGAGAGAGAAAGAGATCAGTCCCTTTTCCATCATGTTAGCATAATATGGCATGCAGGTATCATAGATGTAATTTGGACAGGATTTGATTCTTATGCAAGGTTACATTAGAGAAATACTAAAAAAATCTATCTAATTCCTGCTACCTGTTTGTAATCCTTTTATCCTCTGTCACATGACAGTCCAAAATAGATATGATTGTATAAAATATAAATCTCTAAAATATGAAGACTTTATGTATTCTGTAAGAATTTCCGTAAATAATAAGAATTTGGAAAACTGCTGATTTTTTCCCTCAGAAATTGCTTCATTACAACAGTTCGAAGATGTAAGCAAGAAAATTATTTTTGATATTGATGCAGAAGCTGAGGGCAGGGTAGATCATCCAAGTTTCTAGGATCCTAGAGGAGAATGTATACAGAGGAAAGCAGAGTGCTTACATACACAGGTCGATGATACAGCAGACTCAATTGTAGCATGTCCTCCTGGCAGCATGTAACTTTGACCTCAGTGTTAGTCGCATTCATTCAAAAGGGAAATTCACAGAATAAATTGCTCTGCTGACTCACAGCCTTATGTAGGATAGCAGCTCTGGCTGAATCTTGTGGACATGGCTCTAAATTCTCAAATGTGTGCACGTGTGTGCACATGTGTGCATCTGCATGCAGACACACATAGAGACAATGGGCAGACCTGGCAGCATCCTGAGGGAGTAAAGGTCTGCTCCAAATCCTGCCAAAACTGGCAACACTCTTTTGGCTGCCTTCGGTACGTATTTCTAGACTGCCAGCCGATTTACTTACCCCCCAGTATGTGCTGTCACTCCTGATCACTTACTCACAAAGTGCTTTCAGAAATGTTTATAGAAGAACCTCATTCTGACTTTCATATTAGTGCAAATTAGTGGGAGTATTTTCATTGGAAGTGCTCTTGGGAGCCATTTTGGAAAGCTCTTGTTATTTGCTTGCTACTGTAAATTAATCCCAAATGTTTGCAATTAGTCATGAGCCTAAAACTCAAACAAGCCCTCTCCCCATATCTCAGTGTTTATATAGTTTCCACAACCAGTTAAAGTGAATAGAAATAAGATCTGGGATGTGGCCCCCCAAATCCACTGCTGCATAAAGGACTAAGCTAATATTCCTCTACAGTTGGACACATATTTGCCACTCAGTTGATATGAGATGTTTCCCTCTACCTTTACAGATAGGAAAGCTGTACCACAGTTGTGGCAGGACAAGAGAATGACTGTGGGTAGCTTGTTCACCTTACGCTCACTTTCTCTTGCGTAGTGCCCATCAGCCACACTGGTGGAGGATTAAATGTAGGCACAGATAATATTAAGGTAAATACTTGAATAGGTGGTTTTGACAATATGTCATAGGGTAAATTGTTTTTGAGACTGAACCAAAATCCTGGGGACAAACTCTATGGAATGTCTAGGTCACTTTGAAAACTGTAAACGAAGAATATACCTATTAAAATGAATATTCTGAGTGGTCATCAAAGTGAAAAAAGCATCCTTGCATTACTGCACTATGCAGAGATCATTATAGTCACAGAAGTTAAACTGAAAGGCTGTGGAGTTTTTAAAATTTGGGGGTTTCTTCAGCAAAATGAATTGCACAGAAAGAAGAGGGCCTGTGCGCTACAACATTCTGACTGAAGTTCTTGTGGAATAATGTCATTGCTATATGAGAAACTAAACAGAAATGTTCGATAAAATGTGTACATCTGCACAATGGAATAGTCCTTATATTTTACATTGAGCTACCTCAGGGTCATGGAAGGTGTTTTATTAGCACAGTCAACAATAATAGCATGACTTTTATTAGTAGGAAAAGATAGAGTGAGAGACTACTAATTATTTTTCAGCCTGAGGGGCATTTTTCCAGAAATGACTGTTAATTTGATCATTGTAGTGCAGTTCACAGATTTACATGAACTTATTTCAGTGCGACACATGGTTAAGAACTAGACTAAAAATGTTGCTTTATTAATGGTTTTCAGCGAATGTATTAGAAAGTGCTAACCATGTGGGTATAGGAATGATATTGATAGTACTTAGAAGGTTGAATCTTTTTGGAAGCAGCTAGCCTGAAGCCCTTTCCATGTGATATTTTTTGTTCATGCAGTGAAATATTAAGCCTACAAGAATGAAATAAAATCCCAGTGAAATGAGAATTTGTTGGTGTTGTCTTAGATCTATGTTCAGTGACTTTTCTAGAGGTGGGTTGTTTTTTTTTCTTTTTATTTTTATTTTAACTGATCTGACAGGTCTAGGAGCCAATTACTTTTCTAAGTAATTATTGAATCAATACATACAGCCTAGATGTTTATGTATGTATGTATGCATGTATAAATATAAATACACTGTTAACAAATCTTCCACTAGATGTGACAAAAAATTCTGGGAATACATTCCAGGTTTTAGCATTTTTAAACACTTTGGCATTTTTCTTACCTCATCTATTTCGTCTCCTTTTCAGCCCACATACACACATCGTTTCAATCCTGAGGAGAGTCATATATGCAAGCTGAAAGGCTTTTAGTTTAGATTAAGAGAAACTGCAAGATGGAAGGGAACAAAGGCAAAGTCTCCACAAGGACAAATAGTTTGCATCTTCTTTGTCCCATGCTGCCTTCACTTGTCCTTACAAAGTGATAGCTTCCCTTGCTGGTGGGGATATTTTAGAAATGTGAAACTTCAGCATGCAGCAGTTAGTCCCTATTGCTGTGTGCAACTGTCCAGTGTATGGACCAGGAAGACGTGTTGCGCAGCTACATCTTTCATCCTGCTGTAGTAGACTCCAACACGTGGTACAAATGAAATACTCTCACATGGTCATATGAACATTGCCTGAGTTGCAATCTGAAAAATTTGATCTTTTCAAAATTCATTTCATTGCCATTTGTGGTAAAAGTTGTAGAAGAAACTCTCAGCCTAGGGTAGCAGAGATTCCAGCTAGCTGGCAGAGTATTTCCTCACTTTTCTCTTCAACACCATGCATGTTTAGTAATTATTCACCTTCTCACCTGGGAGAGCACTGACAATAGCGTTCCCCAAGCTGAGGTGACTCTAGTCCAAGACATTCACCTTCTTTCCTAAATATCTTATTTACTTGCATCTCAGTCTGAATTAGGGGGTGTAAAGCAAATTTCTGCCTAGATTGCTAATTGCCACTCCTCTGCAACCCCCTGATCTCTTCAGCTACTGTAGATAACTGCTGTCTTTTTGACTGCTTTGAGGTCCCGGTTTTGGTCCTGCCTGCCTCCAATCACTTCTTGCTCATCAGCAAACCTAAAAGTAATATTTCCTCTTTGTAGGAAGGCTTATTAGGTACTAATTGCCTCTCGCAGTATCAAGAGACAGAAGTATTTTTATCTGCCTTTTTCTGTCTAGATTTGGTGAGGAAGAGGAACACAATTATGCAAAATAATGTTTAGCAAATTCCTTACTCCTAACAGAGACAATTATATTTTCAATGATATTGTATAACTGTGAGTTCCTATAAGAAATTTAGACTGGACTTATAAAATCTTTTAACTGAGATATTTGAGATATTATGATTTACTATGACACGGATGGTTAGATCTCAACTTCCAATGCACTGATATCAGAAACCTGCCCAGAGCCTCTGTCTGGAAATACGCTCAGACAAAAAGACTCAAGTAGGCAGAAAGCTAAAGGATAAACTATTGTACCCCTGTTGCAGAAGCAAATAACACCACAGGTCCACAGAAGCAAAGGAAAATACAATAGCCCAATCCTGCTGGGATAGCACAAAGAGGTAGCACCCTTGGTAATGGTGCCTGACCCTTACCACCACTTTTACTTTGCTATAGATCTTAATTCTGAAGAATGAATGTGATGGAAATACTATTTAGAGTTGCCCTTCTGTCTCCTTTTCTGCCCTAAGTTAACCTTTGTCATAGTTGACAATTTTAGTTGGTCATCTTTTCAAGTTCATTGGTGGGCATCCAGTTATCTGCAATTTATACAGACTTATCTCTTACTGAGGTCTTAACCATGAGACTGAGATGGATCAGACTTAACAAGCAGTTTTTGCTGAGAGACAGTGGCAGACTATTGGTTGGCATGGCCATTATCATTTTGTTTCATAAGAGTTTTGTTTGTGATAGAAATTATTTATCTCAGTTATGCAGAACTGGAAAGCTATTCAGAGTCCATTATGTCAATCTGCAGGGAAAAAAATAAAAAGTCTAGGAGAGAAACAAACACAATCAGGCATTACAAGGCTGGATGATAGTTGACATGAATTCTCCATTTCTTGTGCTATGGTCATTCTCTAAGGACTCTCTATGATGTACCAATAGATCCTGACATGCACCTCCATATCCTAGACTTTGAACTGTCCTACTATCTATAGTAGCCATCGTGATTATATGCAGCCTCTTCTTTGATATGTACGGTCTAAATAGCAAGGTCACATCTGAACCTTTCAATACAACTTTTTCTAAGAGACTTTACTTCAAATAAATTAGTTCGCTTAGGATTTGAACTATTTGAATTATTTTTAAGGAGTGTTACCACCACAGAATTGTGATATACTAATAAATATTTGATTTTTAGTAACTTCTTAGTCTTTTATATACATACATCAAAAAAGTTAAAGTTATTACGTCAAGAAACAAAGTCCATTTATTTCCCTGTAACATTTCTCTCATATTTCAATATACACAAAAATAGAAGAAAGTTAAATGACGTTGCTGCTTATAACGGCTTTTCCTTTCTGTTTTGAATAGAAAACTTTAACTGAAAATCCTGCTGCTTTAAACTAAAAGGAATCCTATCACCTTTAATGAAAAAGAAAGAATGAAAAAACACATGGCTAAATTTTTGCTATATTTGCCTTTTTCAGATTCACAACATCAAGAAACACTGTTGAATGAGCAAAATAGCACTCTTCATCCAACCATACTTTTACTTAATCAGTACATACTTTTACATTAATCTAACATAAGGTACCATTCCACAGTAATGTCTCTTGTGATACGTTTCCACTTCATAGCTGAAAGAGCTCTAGAGTATTATGGGGAAATTATGAGCTGGGCATATATAGGGCATGGGATATCTAAAAGCTCTGACCCTGTGAAACTGTTGGATACTTCAACCATTTCTACTTTGTCTGAGACAACTGCAGCTTGAATACTATAAATTGAATTGGAACAGAACCTTTAAATTTTAAAGGGGAAAAATAAATGTTGCTTATTAAAAATTTTATAACTGAGTAGACTTGAGGCTATGAAAGATTGTTTTTAACAGAAGTCTCTTGGCTGGAAGCTCAATAACATCTAAAAATGTGGAACAGTTTCATGCAACTAAATGAGAAGGAAATGATTATACAAGAATCAAAACAATATTGCTGTTTGTATGTTCTTTAAGGCTGTGAATAGCCACCTTTGCTTTAAATTTCACATTTTTGAACTCTGAAAAATGTTATTGAAGACAATTTGATGCTGTTTTTTCCCTCCAAAGCCATATGGTTGAGAGCATCAAGCACTGTCCTGGGAATCAGAACATTCTCACTCCTTGTCTCATCTTTACTGCTGATGGGTCTTAATACTTTCTATTTCTTTAAACTTTGGAAATGCTATTTAATTATGCTATGCAACAACCCAGTTTGCAAACATTAATTAAGCCTCATAGCTCCCTTGTGGTCTGAGACAGGTAAAATACCATTAGTCTCAGATAATAGGGAAAATAAAGCTCAGAGGGGTTAAGTGGCATGCCCAAAGTCACAGAAGCAGTAGTATTTGGATCAGGATTATAATTCAAATTGTCTCTTAATCTACAATGACTCTCAAGCAAGGCAAATGTATTAAGATGAGCTCCTCAAGTTAAAAAGGAAGAAACAAGCAATTTAGCTGTTTTGAAAATTCAGTACCTTTAGGCTGAAGTTACCTCTCAGTAAGTATTCATTTGAGCCTCACTGATTAATAAATAACCACACACAGAGGCAACCTCAACATTGAGGAAGACAAACAGAATACAAACAACATCCTCTCAAGTTTCTAAGGCAGAGGGGGTGGTAAAATTATGTAGAGGGCATCACCCCAGGGACAGGCTGTGTGGATGGCGTTTCGGAGAGCAGACTCCTGGGACACAGTTGGCTTCCAGCTGCTACTCTGCCCAGTGAAACACAAAAGTGATATCATCTGGTCAGGAGGGGTCAGGGAAGGGTTTCCATCCTGTCAGCTAGCCCAGGCAACACAGGAAGGCAAAAGAGGCTGTTGGAGAAAGAAGGAGGTGACTGCTGCACTTCTGCTCTGTGTGGGTCACCAGAGGCATAGCAAGGAGACCCATCTGCAGTGGAGCTTTGCTGTCTACCTGCTCCTCAGAGATGAGCCCCAGCTGCATCTGGTCTCCATGCCTATAGCTCCCTGCAGGGAAACAAAACCAAGAATTGACGGAGCAGAACAATAAGCTTTGCCTGGGACTCCGCAAGCAAAGTAGGATGGAGGATAGCCAGTGCAGAGTAACACTTTAACATCAATCATGAATAAAAAAGATCTGAAACTGCACAATAACTGGGGTATTTATCAAGGGGTGTGTACCATCCCCTCTTCAAGCACTGTTACATATTCAAGCGGCCATGAGAGAGCACTCCGGAAAACTGCAAAGAAACCCTGGCTAGATACTCCATACACACACACACACACATACATACACACATACACACACACACACACACACACACACACACACATATATATATATAATTTCCCACATACTATCTCCAGATGCTGGCACATATCCTCATTGTAAGAATATATAAGAAGGAATAGTACACTTGTTTCCTATATGAACTATTAAATAATACTGTTTCTACAAATCATATACACACACGGGTTTTTCAACCAATGTATTTTCTACACAGATTTTACCTCTGCTGGTGTTCAGGCAAACAGTTCTTAAAGCATGCCAGGGCCTGTGCTCATGCCTTGTGAAAAGCCTGCCCTCACTGGGCAAGGCTGTGCCAGGACATAAGAAATTGAGGTGGGCCTTCACTGCCCTTCTGTTCTTCTTTCTAAGCTAGATCTTTACAGGGTCTGTGGTGCCGATACCAGCTTTCTGAACTGCAGGCTATAGTTCTCTGGATGCTCTTCTTCAACAGCCAAAGCCAAGTCAGTTGAGTTGAAGATGAAGATACAGATAGTTCTGTTAGTGGCAGATGTCTGTGGTCCCACTTACGGTTAGGAGACAGATGACATGCCAGAATACAGTATGAAGTTCTGAGAATACTTACAAGGAGACTCAAGCAAGTGAAGATATTCTCTGGACCAGCGATATTCCTCTGATATTCCCTTTGCTTAACTTTAGGTCTTCAGGACATTCGGGCAAACCAACTTAGCAGGGAAATCTCAAATAATCACAAGGAACTCCTCAAATATTTTGTCCTCCAGATGTCATGCAAGACACAGAATTGTTTGTGACATGCCATAACTGTTAATGAGACACAATACTACTTCAGAAGATCTGGCAGAATTGGACTGTCTTAAGTATGTTCGTTACATATATTTTTTCCACGAGTACCTAGAATATGTATGCTCTTGGGAAAGCTGACCAAGCTCTAGTGTTGTCATTCTGATGACTTCACCTTGTATCAGGTACTTCTACTAAATCTAATCCAAATGGAAACCATTCTCTAACAGATCTGAACAGTACTCAGCACCTCTTCACGTGACATTTTTTGTCCCTGCTGTCCCTGCCTCTCAGCTTGACGACGGTTCCTCTCAGCACACCTCACCACATTTCCTGGGATGCAGCCATGTTACTTTTCTGCCAGGTTACAGAGAAGAAATTCTTGAAATGAGTAACTGTTGGGATTTTTGCCAGCAGGCTCTGGCTAGCCACTCAGTCATTCCATCATCTTTCAATTGATGCTGCTTTCCTGCTTGCTATTTTACCAGCCAAAAGACTAATAACCAGAAGGAATTCCTCAAATATTCTGAGGTCCAGATATTTCCTGCTTCCATGCTTTATATACTGTCTTTCGGAAAGTTGTCCTTGAACCATGTCTGCAAGTACAGCTTAAAGCTGTCTCATACTTTCGATAATTAAAACCTTTTTTGTCCCTTATTTTTTTTACCAGCCAAGGCTAAACTTCATGTCCTGAATGCAATTAGCACGTTTTCTTTTCTCCTTGACAGTGTGGTATTAATACAAGCCTCGTTGAGAGTGAGTTTGTGGCACAGATGAGAGGTTTTTGACAGTTTTGCAGTGACTACCCGGGTAGGCTTCTGATTTGTATCTACTATTTTTTATCAAAGGAAAGACCCACGTAATTTTGTTCAATTTGAACCAATACAATCTCTTTCCCTCTTTGAACAGCAACCTTTAAAGATTTATAGGGCAGCAGCTTGGAGTTCACTAACTATACCAGAGACACATGAAATTACAGTTCTGATAGAAGGTGTGAATTCTGACAGCATCAGAAGTTTCAGAATAAAACTAGGAATTTCACTTAAATCCTCAGATTTTTTAATTCTCAGACTGAAATGGAGTGAAAGAAATGGCCACTGGAGCTAAGACAAGCTTTCCTAACACAGTGGGATTTATCAACAGGACAAAATGCTTTCCTTGACACATACAAGAGAAGGCTGGAGAAGCAGCCAGAAGCACTCCATTCATAAGTTGTCAGGCATCTTCTTTCTACAGCAAATATTATAATTAGAAATAAACATTGAGTGTAGGGTGAATTCCTGTTTCATGTTGAAGATACAATTTACAATTAGAGGAATATCTTCTGATAGTTTTTTAGATGCAAAGGCTAGTTTTTACAGGGAAGGTTAAAACAAAGTCTATATGCATGTATCTTTCCCACCTATCATTCACTTATCTCAGGTTGGTCAGACTGAGTTTAAACATCCTTTCCTTCACATTTTTCACACTGGGGAAGTAGGTGATGCTGGAGAGAAGAGAAAAAAATAAAAGAAAAAAGAAAAGGAGAAGCATTTGACACAGTTTAATTCTGTCATGGTCTTTTGCCTGGAATTTGCTCCAGTGTCTGTCACAGACACAGTAAACCAGTCCACTTCCTTCTTACAGCTTTGCATTTGGTTTTGCCTTACATGTTTTCTCATACAAGAACTGCTTGTGAGAACAGAAAGCAACCCACACCACATTTGTGTAGCTTGTCTAAATCAAAATAACAGCATCCTGGCAAACATTTGGTAGAGAGAGTGTAATAATTATTGGTTTGGTTTTCGTTAACCTCTTTTTGTTTAGTCAACATTAAGTCAATCCACCTGGAGCTTAATACTGTATGTTACTATAGTAACTTTACAGCCTATTTGATTGTGACAAAGGGCTTCATCTGGTCCATTTCATGCTCCTGTGTCGACCTACTCCCTCCCAGTGTTTTATTATATCTGTCTTTAAGAGTATCTGCAGGAGCCACAGCTGCTGTGCTTTTGTAGCAGAAAGCAGCTTTCACTGTGTGAAATACTCTGCTCTAAAAGGTCTTATGGGCTGATGGCATTATTGAATTTCAAAGCAAAGACAAACAACATTAAATAGTTTAAAGCTAATATTCATGTTTTGCCATACACCATGGGTTGGTTGTTTTTCAGAGTGGAACAGTATATAATCACTGGTTGATGCCCTTGAGAACAAAACCACAAAATAAAGCGATGTAGAATACAAAGAGACTTGAAAGTAATTCAGTTTTCAAAACAAAACAAACAAAAAAAAATGTGTTGGGGACTCAGGAAAAACATTAACACCAAGATCCGGAGTTAGCAGTTTGTAAAATGAAAAATTGGATAATGTTCTACAAACAGGCCAGATCCTTCCCTGTTAAACCACTGTGAAGCCACTGATTTTAATGGCATTACTCCTAAATTTGTACTAGTACCAGGCTGAGTAGTACATGACCCATGAGTGCAAAATGTTTAAGACTTTCCAACTGTCGCCTGTTCATTTTACAACCTGGTTGTTCTATAATGCTCTAACCAGCCATGTGGATGATTGTAACAAGCTGCTACGCAGCTATTGTTTGGATTACCAGCACCACAGAACTCTTTCATTGCAATGTTTGTTCCTGCAGTTGTTTAAATTTACCTTACTCTAGCTTCTCAAGACAATTTATTCCTTGCCAAGCTTTTTTCCCCTCTATGCTCTACAGCTGCTGGCTTTGTGTGCAAAAATACTTTACAAATCTATTTTTATTGAGTCAATTCAGATTTCCTGCATATTGCTAATATTTATCCGCGTATTTGATTTGAGAATAAAACGTGTTCTCTGTCCTAGTTTCTCTTACTCCTCACTTGTTATTACGAATGCTTCTGAATAAAGATCTGTGCAGTTCTTTGTTGCCAGTGCAAGGGCGATGCAGTGAGGTTCCTCCTGCATTTCAGAGGAGCCCCACTCCAGTTGTGTTAATTGTTGGGCTGGCAGGGCAGTGAGTGCTGAATGCTGCCTTGTTAACTTGCTAAGCAGCTGGTCAGCAGGGTAGTTTGATTCCAGCAAGGCTCTTGACACCTCTGCCAAGGGTTATTGATACCTCACACACCCCAGCTGAGACAGATTGTTTTAGTCGTGCTTCATATCCATAGCACAGCCTGTAGTTAGGAAAAAAAGTGATTGACAGCTCACACCTCCTGGGCCCTTCTTACTACCAGACACAACATCTGCTATGCCCTGTGGAGCAGTGAACCAACACACACTGAGAGAACTGTTTCTAGTATTGTCAGGGTTGATTTTGTTTAACCCTTTAGGGCTGCTCTCTGGAGATGCACATAGAGGTTTCTGTAATCCTTTACACGTGCTTAAAAAGTGTGGAATATTTGACCGAGTGAACACCAGAGAAAATGGTGCTAGTGATGGCAAGGAAACCAGTCAGCAGTCTTCCTCAGTAAGATGATCGACATGCTCTGGATTGCAAAAACAAAAACTGGGTTATCTCTGCTGGAGAATTGCTCATTTCCAAACAACGCTGTGGATGCAACTGAAGAGGAGTGCATATCTGAATCCATGGCCTGATGCGATTTCACTGAGTATACACTCAGGAGGGGGCTTAATCACAAAGCTGTTTTGCAACTAGTTACCTAGGTCAAAGCACACTATGATTAAAGGTTAGGTTATATGTACAAAAACCAGAGGTGTATGGCTTTTTGATGGAGAGTAGAGAGATAAATTAAGGTACTATTTGCTTCTTTCAGAAAACAAACCAGTAAGAGAGTTAGCAACTGTGGCATCCTCGCTATAGATGATCTCATTTTTTATTACAAATATAGGTCATTAAATATACATGCAGGGAGCTTTCATAAACTATGTTCAATGTGTGAAAAAATGATGAAATATTTTTTAAAGATTCCCCAAAATAAACTGATAGTTTTAAAATACATCTGACATGTTTGAAGGACTGATTTGTCTTACTTTTGGACAGATTTTTTTAAATATTTGCCCTCTAAAATAAAACCAGAAGTATTGTTGAAGCCTATAAATGAGTATTTTTATAAATTGTAGAATCATAAGGAAAAAGACCCTTGAGTCCACCTGTTAACCTAACAGCACCAAGTTCATCTATAAACCACATCCCTAAGTGCCACATCTACATAACTTTTAAACACCTCCAGAGATGGTGACTCCACCACTTCCCTGGGCAGCCTGTTCAGTGCCTGACAACCCTTTCAGTGAAGACATTTTTCTTAACATCCAATCTAAACTTCCCCTGGCACAGCTTGAGGCCATTTCCTCTTGTCCTAAAGGTTGTTACTCTGGAGAAGAGACTGGCACCTGCATTGCTGCAACTTCCTTCAGGTAGCTGTCAAGAGCAAAAAAGTCCACCCCAAGCCTCATTTTCATTATGCCAAACAGCCCCAGTTCCCTCAACCACTTCTCATAGGACTTCACCAGATTTGTTGCTCTTCTTTGGACACACTCCAGCACCTCATTGTCTTTCTTGTAGTGAAGGGCCCAGACCTAGGCACAGTATTTGAGGTGTAGTCTCACCAAAGCTGAGTACAGGGGGATGATCATTTCCCTAGTCCTGCTGGCCAAACTATTTCTGATACAGGTCAGGATGCCACTGGCCTGCTTGGTGGCCTGGGTACAAGCTGGCTTATGTTCTGCCAGCATCAATCAGCATCCCCAGGTCCTTTTCCCCCAGACAGCTTTCCAGCAGCTTTTCCCCAAGCCTGGAGTGTTGCATGTGGTTGTGAAACAAGTGCAGGACCCAGCATTTAGTCTTGTTGAATTTCACACAACCGTCCTCAGCCCATCCCTCTAGCTTGTCCAGGTCCCCCTGTAGAGCCTTCTTACCCTCAAACAGTGCAACACTCCCACCCAACTTGGCGGCATCTTCAGACTTACTGAGGGTGCACTCAAGACCCTCATCCAGCTAATTGTTAAAAATATTAGACATAATGGCCCCAGTACTGAGTCCTGGGGAACATCACTTGTTACCAGCCACCAACTGAATTTAACTCCTTTGCCCTTCAGGACTGTCTCCTAAGGGATTCTATCAACCAGGCTTTCAAACAGGCCAAATTCAGCCTTTCCAAAGACCAAGGTAGAAATTCTGATGACCCTGTCCTTACTTCTCAGAGAATGTAAAACTTTTCTCATCTTGTGATCACTGCGCCTAAGACAGTCTCCAACCATCACATCACCCACAAGTCATTATCTGCAAAAAAACAGGTCCTTTCCCTAGCTGGTCACTCACCATCTGTGTCAGGAAGTTCTCATCTTCCACATACTCCAGGAACTTTCTGGACTGTTTCCTCTCTGCTGTATTTTATTTCCAGCAGACATCTGATAAGTCGAAGTTTCCCATGAGAACAAAGGATAACAAAATCTTGTTTGCTCTCATCATATAGGTACACTCAATGAGACTTTCATAGAATATGTTATGCAAAGCTAAAGAAGTCATATAGTAATGGTTTAGGACATTTTGGTTCTTTTATTTTCATTTAGCTACATAATCACAGAATCACAGAATCCCAAGGGTTGGAAGGGACCTAAAAAGATCATCTAGTCCAACCCCCCTGCAAGAGCAGGGTAACCTACAGTACATCACACAGGAACTTGTCCAGGCGGGCCTTGAATATCTCCAGTGTAGGAGACTCCACAACCCCCCTGGGCAGCCTGTTCCAGTGCTCTGTCACTCTTACAGTAAAGAAGTTCTTCCTGATGTTAACGTGGAACTTCCTATGTTCCAGTTTACACCCATTGCCCCTTGTCCTATCACTGGATATCACTGAAAAAAGCCTAGCTCCATCATCCTGACACCTACCCTTCACATATTTGTAAACATTGATGAGGTCACCCCTCAGTCTCCTCTTTTGCAAGCTAAAGAGACCCAGCTCCCTCAGCCTCTCCTCATAAGGGAGATGTTCCACTCCCTTAATCATCTTTGTGGCTCTGCGCTGGACTCCTTCAAGCAATTCCCTGTCCTTCTTGAACAGAGGGGCCCAGAACTGGACGCAATATTCCAGATGCGGCCTCACCAAGGCTGAGTAGAGGGGGAGGAGAACCTCTCTTGACCTACTAACCACTCCCTTTCTAATGCACCCTAAGATGCCATTTGCCTTCTTGGCCACAAGAGCACATTGCTGGCTCATGGTCATCCTCCTATCCACCAGGACCCCCAGGTCCCTTTCCCCTTCACTACTTTCCAGCAGGTCAACCCCCAACCTGTACTGGTACATGGGGTTGTTCTTCCCCAGATGCAAGACTCTACACTTGCCCTTGTTAAATTTCATCAAGTTTCTCCCCGCCCAACTCTCCAGCCTGTCCAGGTCTCGCTGAATGGCAGCACAGTCCTCTGGTGTGTCAGCCACTCCTCCCAGTTTTGTGTCATCAGCAAACTTGCTGAGGGTGCACTCAGTTCCCTCATCCAGGTCATTGATGAAAATATTAAACAGCACCGGTCCCAGCACCGACCCCTGAGGGACTCCACTAGTCACAGACCTCCAGCTAGATTCTGCGCCATTGACCACAACTCTCTGCCTTCTTCCTTTCAACCAGTTCTCGATCCACCTCACTACTTGATCGTCAAGCCCACACTTCCTCAGCTTATCTATGAGGATGCTGTGGGAGACAGTATCAAATGCCTTACTGAAATCAAGAAAAACCACATCTACCACTCTACCATCATCCCTCCACCTAGTCACTTCCTCATAGAAGGCTATAAGGTTGGTCATACATGACTTCCCCCTCATAAAACCATGTTGGCTGTTCTTAATGACCCCCTCATCCTTGATATGCCTAGTGATGGAGTCAAGAATAAGTTGTTCCATCATCTTTCCAGGGATGGAGGTAAGGCTGACCGGTCTATAATTACCCGGGTCCTCCTTCTTGCCCTTCTTATAGATTGGTGTGACCTTTGCCATCCGCCAATCCTCAGGCACCTCGCCCGTTTCCCACGACTTACCAAAGATGATGGAAAGTGGCCTAGCAATGACCTCCGCCAGCTCCCTCAGCACCCGTGGGTGCATTCCATCCGGACCCATCGATTTACAGATGTCCAGTTTGCATAGCTGATCCCTAACCCAATCCTCATCTACCAAAGCAAACTCCTCCTTTGTCCTGACTCCTTCTGGGGCTATGACTTCCCACCATACTGTCATGCTTTGGAGCTGATGTTTGCCAGCTATACTGTCTCTGTTTACGACACCAGAAGGATGTGTGATGCTACAGAGGATCTAATAGCTTTATTTATTATATCTTTATCATAGCTATGTAATTAGCAATACTATTATTGCTAAGCATTACTATTACCTTTTGTCAGCACCATGTAACTCTGATTTCAGTCACTATGTATTTTATATCCTAGAAAAAATTATTGGCTGAGTTTACATGATACTGTCTTACTCATATTTCATGGGGTTATACGGCTGTGTTCTGCTGGTAGACTGAGGATTTTTGTTACAGTAAACCAGCAGTATGACTACATTTCTGCACATAACTTTCACTTCTGGTGGTTGCCTATCTTATCTTCCAGATGTCACCACAAACTGAGCCCGTTTATGGGGTAAACAAGTGACCTTCAAGAACCCAAACTGTACTTTCTAATGGTTTTAAAACCTAGATCAGCCTCAATGCAGATTACATAAAAAAAAACAGAATACCAAATTAGTTAAAAGTTATTTTTGGTTCTGGATTTGCATAGTTACTATAACTGCATTTGCTGTAAAGGTTCCTTTAGCCGACTCTTGAAATAAGGATAAATATATAAACTGAGGTATAACCTGAAGTCAGGTGCATGGCAAAGTCAAGGTTTGAGTTATGGCCTTTTTTTTAAATAGTTGTCCCCTCTAGAAGTCCTATTTGTTTAAAAGACTTCCACATTTCCTCCAAATGAGCAGTTTGTAGGTTATTTTGAGATACTGTCGAGAACCTCCCGTATGAAGACAGGCTGAGGAAGTTGGGGCTGTTCAGCCTGGAGAAGAGAGGGCTGCATGGGGACCTAATAGCAGCCTTCCAGTACCTGAAGGGGGCCTATAGGGATGCTGGGGAGGGACTCTTCGTCAGGGACTGTAGTGACAGGACAAGGGGTAACGGGTTAAAACTTAAACAGGGGAAGTTTAGATTGGATATAAGGAGGAAATTCTTTCCTGTTAGGGTGGTGAGGCACTGGAATGGGTTGCCCAGGGGGTTGTGAGTGCTCCATCCCTGGCGGTGTTCAAAGCCAGGTTGGATGAAACATTGTGTGGGATGGTTTAGTGTGAGGTGTCCCTGCCCATGGCAGGGAGGTTGGAACTAGATGATCTTGAGGTCCTTTCCAACCCTAACTATTCTATGATTTTATGATTCTATGATTCTATGATTAAGTTCCCTTTCTTCGAATTTATCATCAAGCCTGAAAGTGCTTCACATTTGTAGGCTTTCAAACAAACAAACATCCGTTCCACTTCTCCTAAAAACATGCTTATTTTTAATCTTCATTTCTAATGTTCCATTGGTAAGGTGGATGATGCAGACTCAGCAAGTCTGAATACTGGTCTTTTATTTTTTGACTAAATCAACCAGAAATGAGGAAATCAGTCACACTTGCAGCCAATGGAAGTACGTGGCAACATCTTGAACAGACAGCCCCATGGCACTTAAGGAGCAAAGAGCAATCAAAGACAGACAGATAAGGCTTCAGGAGGAGGCTCTGGCATCAGTGAAACTCATCCAAAACAACCTTCTTCAACATCACAGATTTAGTTTCTGATATTGATAAAGTAATTGTAGTCAAAATCAGATATATATTTACAGAATACATTAAAATATGACTGGTCAGCAACTGACATCCATACAGGTAATTGACCTCAGTGCAAGTCAGGACTGAATTGCCCATTAGTAACAAATGGATCAGTGCATTGGATCACCAATTGCTTAGATGTGGTATATGATGATATTGAAACCATAAAGTGACAATGAACAGAAGTTTGGGAGAGTGTTGGGTTCATGTTCATCATGTCATACTTGTTCCTGTGTGATACAGACACCTTTGAAAAGAAGGAAGAGCTCCTCTAAATCAAACAAGTCATAATGCAGTAATCTGAGAAACTAGAATAGAGTTGCAGCTGGATTGTAAATGACTTCATCAAAGCAGTAGGGAATAGGGGAAATAAACAAAACAAAAAAACCAAAAAACCCACGTATAGTAGAAGGCAAGAGAATGGTTCTTTCTTAATCACTTTTTAAGGTTTGCAGTGAGCTAGCTGTATCTGGTTTTCCCTGTCCCTTGTCTATTTATGTGTCAAAATATATAGAAGAGTTCATGTTGAGTAAAGGAGGAAGATATGTTGCATCAAATATAATTACCTCCAGGATACACAAAATCTACATTCCATTTTTTCTTTTTTTTTTTTTTTTCCTCTTTTTTTCCTTTTTCTCTTTTTTTTTTTTTTTCCCCCACGCTTTTTTCTTTCTTTCTTTCTCCCTTTCTCCCTTTTTTTTTTCTTTTTTTTTTTTTCCTGAGAAGGCAATCTTATTGTTTACTCTGGAAGGCAAAACCAAGGGTCAACACAAGAGCAACTGCATGAAAACCTATGGCTTCTGCTAGACTACACAAACTGAAGGTATTTTCTGCCCCTGAAATCTACCACACTTGAAAGGATGAAGGTCTTACTCAAGCTCTTATAACTACAGGGTAGTAGTTCATATTAGTTTGACTCTTAAGTTCTGTTTGTGTGTGGGCTTGGCTTGTTTTTGTTACAGGAGAGCATCTCAGTAGAGCAATCAAAGCAAAAAACAGTCCTGCATGTGTACATATATACCTACTTCTCTGAAAGCTGTGGCATGATATTCTGCAATAATCACTGAGATTTCAGGGTCATACTGTAACTTAAGTGCTTAGAAATTACCTACTAGAGAACTAAGAAGGATTTGGGAGTGTTGGTAAATGATAAAATGACTATGAGCAGGCAGTGTACCCTTGAGACCAGGAGGGACAACAGCATCCTGGTATGCACCAGGAGGAGTGTGGCCAGCAGGATGAGGGAGGTGATCCTCCCCATGTCCTTGTCCCTGGTGAGGCCACATCTGGAATACTGTGTTCAGTGCCGGGATCCTCAATTCAAGAAAGACAAGGAGCTACCCAAGAGGGTCCAGGAGAAGTCCACAAGGATGATCAGGGGTCTGGAGCATCTGTCTTATAGGGAGAGATTGCAGGAGCTGGGTCTGTCTACCCTGGAGAAGAGAAGATAGAAGGGGATCTCATTAATGCACATAAGTATCTCAAAGGTGGGTGCCAGGAGGATGGCACCAGACTCTTTTCAGTGGTGGCCAGAGACAGGACAAGGAGCAATGTCCATAAACTAAACCACAAGAAGTTTCACCTCAACATAAGGAAGAGCTACTTTACATTGAGGGTGGCAGAGCAGTGGAGCTGGCTGCCAAGGGGGGTGTGGAGTCTCCCTTTCTGGAGACATTCAAAACCTGCTTGGACAGTTTCCTGTGCAACTTGCTCTAGGTGGCCCTGCCTTGGCAGAGGGGATGGACCAGATGATGTCCAGAGGCCCCTTCCAACCCTGGTGATTCTGTGAAATGGTAATACAAAGCGAGTGTTTCAATATGTTCCTTTCTTGCAGTAGCCAGCTGGGTCTAGATTTGTTTCTTAGTAGAAGGAATTGCAGAGAAAAGATATGTGTAACCAGATTAAATTTCCTTCGGAGGGTTCTTATTGAGCAGGACACATTATAACATATTTCAGAAGACTTTTTTTTTTGTTAATTAAAATGCTACTTCACTACCTGTCATGCTCCACCCCCTTGGACTGCAGATGCAATTTATATCAGTGGCTGACAACAAAGTATAATGTGCAGCACTGATACAAACTTTACATTTTAAAACTCTCCGGGAAGCCTTATATACACATTTATCACTTCCTTTTTCATTGGGTCCCAAACAAATGGGCTTGCGCTGCAGGAAAATGAAATCAAATGAAACATTTCATTCTGGATTTTTCTCTCCAGGTGGCAGGAAATTGGGATTTGGGGACTACTGTCAGGCAGCTTTTTGGAGGACATCTCTTCCTCCTACTGTTGTTATGAGTCCCTTCACAGCCTCTGGCCACCTCAACCTCATCAAAACTGAAACAAGGAGATATTAATTATTCAATATCAGTTATACAATAATACAATAACTTCCAATGTCATGGAAATGCTGGGAAATATATGTTTTCATAGTATTTGATTTTCCTAAATGAGTGATTAGCTTTCACGGGAATCTTTTCCTGTAAAGTCTCTTTTCAAAGAAAAGAAGTCTCTAGTGTTATGTTTTACCAAATACCACTCCAACCAAACATCTTTCTGATGCTGATAGAAAAATTCAAGCATGGCCTGTTGTGTGGCCAAATCTGGCCAGATCTCTGAGCATTCCTGTATCCAGTGGGCTATTAGAAACAGCTGTACCTATTACTTTAGGTGGCAGTTAAATTTCTGCCAAGACAACCCAGAGAACATCCTTTCCCTGACTGCTGTGGTCTTTCTCAGAGCTTTGCCTTGTTGTTTTCTGTGCTTCTGTGGCCCTTTCTTCCATGCTTCTACTAAGCCCAAGAGCAAACCGATGAAGTCGGCTCAGCCTGTGGTGATGTCTTCCAGTAGAAGCAAAGAGAATTATGGCTTTGTTCATTCAGTCTTGGGTTAGGCTTCTTAAGAGGAAACCAGCTGTGATCCTGAAATGTGGAAGACAGCATTCTTAGGAACTGATTAAGTTTATTCTGTCCCTGAGCTAAGGATGACATGCCTATTCAGAATCTCAGTTCATATCAGACTCTTCTGTCCTTCAGATAGCAGTGACTGGAAACATTTTGTTTTATCATCTCAGCTGGCGCATTTTCTTCTTAAATGCAGACTTTGTTACAGTGATCCATAACTGAGAATCCCTTCAGGCTTGTCTACTGCATTGCACTCTATCAGATTCAAAGTGTGAAGAATCCTTGAAATCTCCAGTTCCTGCAGAATACAGTTGCTTTCCCTCACAAATGCTGTACTAGTGAGAACATATCACAACTCCTCTCCACAGGCTACGTTCAACGCTAGAAAATCAGGGTGCCAAAAAGAAGATCTTAAAAGGCCTGTAGTCAGCTATAAGTAAAAGGGCATCTGCAAATGTGGAATTCTTAATCCAAATCCCAGGGACATTCAAGAGAGTCAGAACAGAGATGTGTCAGTTACAGCTCTTGAAGTGACCCCTGCTTAATTGCACTTGGGTCCCAACTCTGGGTACTTTGAGATAACTTTTAGCTCCCTGGGTTTTTCAGTTGCTGCTGGTCCATCACATTTAGAACTTTAGTCTAATAAACATTTACTGCCAGGTGTGCTCTATGTGAGTAAGGCTCCTACCTTGAAAAGCCTTTACTTTGGAGCTTGGTGACTTTAAGCACCCTGATATAGATATTCTGCAGAGCTGCAAATGGGTGTACAAGGATCATCTCTGTGAATTTTGCACTGCGCCATACGAGGAGAAACTGCTCAAGTACTGCTTACAGCTATTTTTTTACTCCTATGTACCTAATAATCAATAAAGCCTGCACTAATCCATCCTTACAGGGTGGAGGGGAAGAGCTGGCAAATGTTCTTCCTCCCTTTTGCTGTTTTGCTACTTTTATTTAGCCGCAGTGCAGCTCAGTGCTAAGTCACTGAACCAGATACAGGCTCTGACCTTTTGGGCGACCTTGAGCCACTTACCTCTCTATACTTCTCTTTTCCTTCACCTCTTTGTTGTTTCCTTTAAATGCATAGCATAAAATTATGCAGAGCTGATTCTGCCTTTAAAGAGCATTTTCTGTTTTAGCAGAACCCCACCCCTCGCTGTTAATTCCAGGTTCTTAGGCTCATGATTAAGTTACTATGGTGTAACAAGGTATCTTACATCTGTTGCTCATTAGGGGGAATTGCCTGAGCCAGAGTAAATGACTACATTTGAAGCAGTCATCTTGACTTTCTCTGGAGTCAGTGAAAAAAAATTGTCACTCTTAGGTTGTGTTCTCCAGCAGACAGCTAACATACATCAGGTGAATCCTGTCCCCTGAATTCCTTCTTCTTTCCACTGATTATGAAGAGTGTCTAGAAGAAATAGTTGAGATAAAGATTTCCACACTGCAGTAGTCAAAAGTTACATGGAAATTACTTTCCTAGTAAGCAGTCATATATGTGTTCTTTACCTCAAACAAAAGTGAACTGCTTTGATGCAATTAATTTTTTATGAGCTAGGTCAAATTGTCGTACATTTTCTCTGAGCCGAATATACACATGAAATTAACATGGCTTAGCTGACATGTAAGTGGATCACGCGTTCACTCACCTACTTTTTCTAAACACATTCGTTTACTATCAGCCCACTTTGTGACCAAGTCTTTTTAAACCCCCTTCTTTTTCCCCTTTCTTTGACTGTACAGACTGAGGGCAAGGTCAGTCTTTCTACTGATTTATCATATTTATCTTAGTCTCTCAAGCAGAGTAACCTCAGTTTCCACCTCTTTCTGAGCTTTCCTTTTACTCATAAGATCCCTTCTTTCTATGCAGCCTTCTCAACGCTCCTTATGAAGGACACTGTAAAAATGAACTGAATTTTAATACCTAAGTCCTAGAAAAAATTAAAATGCAGACTGTAGGTACGAGTATAAACTATTTTGCAAATCAGCAGCCTTACAATTTTTAAACCTGGCTGTAGTATAAATATAAGATCACTTTAAAGCAAATACTTGTAAAGATGCAAACAGCTAGAAAGGCACCCTTGAAAATATTTTTGATAGTACGTCTGTGGGAGATAATATTCCCAAGCAAAATCTCTTTTTGTTGTTCTTGTAGCTGGATGTGGAAACAACAGAGCTGTTTCTACAATGTAAACAGATTTTAGTGTAGATTTCCAAATACTCATCTAAGACTTTTTATTGAAATATGGTTGTTTACCTATGGTATAGAAATTACACAGATATACAACATAAGTTTGAAGTCTATTGTATACATTTCTGGCCGTATCAAATATTTAATACCTGGTATTCTTTGGGATTTGTTAGCATCTCCTTTAAAACTTGCCTGCGGCAGTTACAAGATAGAATGTAAAAACTGGTTTTGATTATCGTTTTGGATTGTCACCTTGACAGTTTGGGTTGGGTTTTATAGGCGTGGAGAAAGAACACACACAGTCACACACAATTGCTCCTTTTCACTTTGCATCCCTTTCCCAGTAGACAATACTCTACAGTAATGGCTCAGGAGCAGAACAGACATGAAAGGATTACCAAGTGGAGCCATTTAAGGGAAACTTGGTTTATTATTATATGGAGTCAGGAATATCTAAGTGGCCAGCTTTATGTATAAATTGCTATTGTCAGGGGATCACAAATAGACCTTAGTGGGTGTTTGAGTGGTCAAGTCAAAGACACTGCTGCAAACAAAAACAGTGGAAGAGAAAAAGCAAGTGGAAGGGAAGGGAAGAGAAAAGTAAATAGAAATTCAAAAAGCAAGAGAGGAAAAGCAAAGTATCTTCAGCTTTGGTTGCCCATTGACTGAATAGGAAATGTTTAACACCAAGTCTAAGGTCATTGCTTAATTTTTAATCTGAGATGGAAGATGCAAGAGTATGATAGCGTATCTATATATTTCCTTTAAAAAGAAAACTAATCTGTCTGCTGTTTTGAGTACCTCACCTATTAGCTTGCAGGTCCCCTCTAGGATGAAGGCTGCGCTTGGCCACACTGTTCTAAGAGTGCCCATCAATCCCTTTGTGTCCACTGGGGGAAAGACATTTTGTCACAAGTGAATGCGGATCTTACCTGAGCATCAGGCAGTGGGTGACAGGGTTCCAATAACTGTTTGTAGCTGGGGTTTGTGTTTGTTTTGATGCAGACTGGAAGTAGCTGTTTGCACAATTGAGCAGGCTGTTCTGAGCACTAAATATTAGGCATGAGGAAGACTCAGATGAGTGATTTTATCATGAGGGAAGAAGAAGGAAATACCACTGTTAGATGCAGCACTGTGTTTTTGCTTTCAGACTCTTTCACAGTATGATTGCAAGTTGAGTTTCTGAGAATTTCTGTAAATGACACCTGAACGTCATATGAATTGAGTATATTAACATCTGTCTTTACATTAAGTCTGCATAGAGCTTTACCCTGAAACCCACAAGTCTTCGTGAAGCACACAGATTTTATTTTTTTTCATTTAAGTCTTTTTATTACTGTGGTGCCAGCTATTGCTGCTGTTGTTAAATGTCTGTCAGCATTTCCATTATAAACCTTATTTTCAAGGGATTTATTACCTACCTATTTTTCTTCATGTTATTCTGAACCTTGCCATAGAAAATTTTCAACATGGAATAAATGCCACTCTCTTACCTTGCCACATTTGATTTAAACACATATAGGTATTCTGGATTGACTCTTGCAAAAGGTAAAGGAGGATCTCAGTATCATTTTCCTGCAAAATAAAAGTTGAGCAGGAAGTTAAACAAAGCATGATTTTTTTTCAATTTGGAAAAAAATGGCAGACATTTTTGGTTTGCAAATAAAATTGTCAGACTTTCATGACTGCACAGTGTGTTGAAGGATATTTTTCCTCTCCAAAAATAAAAACATAAGATCAAATATAATGTTTTGTGCGTAGCTATATTTTCACTATTATTTCCTATAAGTCCCATAATTCTTATTTATTCCTGACACTTAAGAATGCACAGAAATAGTGAGTTTAAGAAACACATCTTTAAACCATATAGAGAAATGCTTTCAGTTGCAGGTAATTGCATAGCTCTGTGACAAATCATGAGCTGTACTGTTGTCATAATGCAAAAATTCCTTCCCATTTTTTTCCCCCTACTACTGCAGGTGAAGGTGTTACAATAAAAAAGAAGAAAGAAAAGCCATGGAACTACTTCATTCTCTATGTTTGTCCATTAGCAATAATCCCAAGGGCTGAAAAATATACTTTACCATGATTGTAATAAGCACTACATATTTTCTTCATTGAGAGATGGTTAGATGGTAAAACGATTTTGTTCTGTAAGAACCTAGAGTTGGCGATTTCTAATCAGAGATGGCTCTTTATTCTAGCAGAGAGCTAACGAGACATCAGTGGCCAGAAGCTGGTTATGTTCAGATTAGAAATAAACGGTAGATTTTTAACACTAAGGGTCATTAGCCAGTTGCATGTATTGCCAAAGGTTGTGGTTGACAGTGTTTTATTGTTTTAAATCAAGTTTGTGTGGCTTTTGGAAAGAGAAGTTATAGTTCAGCCACAAGGTGTTAGTTCTGATGCAACAATTGTTGGGTGAAAATCTGTATTTGTGTCACAAGATAATGATGATGGTGGATTTTACATATTCACATCTAGGAATTGCTGACAGGTGGCTTTCTTGTATTCAAAGACACATCTAAATAGCCTGTGTCATGGGTAGTTCTGTCAGTATTGTGCATGTTAGATGTGCAATTCAAATATTATCAAAGTGGTGCAGGAAAATGTTGGTGAACAGTGGCTGATTCATTCTGACTAAATGTATGGAGTCTCTTAAAAATTGTTTGTACAACTATATAAATGCCATTTAGTGCTTTGTTTAAACCCACTGTATTTTTCAAATGTGCTATCACAGGACAAAATCCTGACTCCAAATGTATTAATGGGGCCAGATTTTCACTTAAACTGTATCATTTATGTATTATGGAACATGTGAATCTATCCTTCACACAAATGACGATTTGAAAATAATTCTACATTTATCAGATATTATGAAGCTATGTTCTGAAAAAAATGAATGCAGCAAAGAAGAACATCTTCAGTGCACAACTTTGATTTACTGGCATTCTCCAGAGAACTTACTGAAGTGTTACACTTACACACTTACACTTATACACAGTGTTACTCCACTGTATCTTTAATAAGCAATCCCTGTGACTACACAAAACACAGGGCATTCCACATTTTCATTCTCCTTCACTGTAAAGTTTGGATAAATCTTGATAATTTATATTTGATCATTTTATCTTACTTATGATCAATAAATAACAATCCATAATTTTATCAAATGAATGAGCCAAAGTTCAGGTGAGTAGTTTAAATAAATGTCTTTATTTGATCTTCTTTGACAGCCTGTGTATGTGTTTTGAACTATATCCGTAGGTTAATTATTTTTTTTCAATTTTTGCAGGCTGAAGGGACTATTTGTTGGTTATATGAAATATTATGTGATTTTCATGATATAATATGGCAAAAATTTCAAATATTTTGTTGCTTTAAAATCAATAAGGCAAGCAAATTTTTTGTATGTTCCAGTATATGCACTTATTCCAGTACATGTACAATGCAATACATTTTTACTAGTCTATAGTGCAAGTGCCAGGCTAACAAGCTGGTAAGATTTGAATATGTCACTTTTTGGTTTAGGACATGTGTATCTCCTCTAAGGAGTCAGGAAGTTTAGTCTGGCTTCTGAAATTTATTTTGGTTTGGAGTTCTAGACTAGAGTTGTCATCAGTGGTTAACCTAGGGGGAATGATGAATTACACCACCAGAGAGCAACAGTTACAGACTGCTGCCCATAGACCAAGGCAGCAGGTGACCTCTATAGACCTATAAAGCCTCCCTATGTCATTTTATTGGTTTTTTTTTCCCCTATAGGATTGTGTCTCAACAACCTACCTCTCTTTGTAGTGTTACCTATTTTACCTCTCTGGAAGCTTCCTCACATCCCTTTTTCAGCAGCCTCAGTGATGTGATCAGCTGGGCCACATCAGAGCTGGAACACAGGTCCCTGATGTGTTGGCAGCCAAGCTCCCCTGTCCAGCCTTCCCTGACTGTTGGGGGCAGGAACCTAGAGTACAGGCTGAGAGGGTTGCAGCATGAATATGAGTTTGGCATCCTCAGTAATATCCAGTACAGTTCTTTGTGGCCAGAAGTCTTTCCTCATTAAAAAATACCGAGACTTCTTTTGTTCTCATGCTCTTACTTAGGCTTGTGCAATTAGTTACTTTTAGAGACAAATAAATGCACAAATAAGTCCTTCTTCTGACCTGTTCTAGACTTTTTTTTAGATGTAAGTAGTTTTGTGGTTTTTTTTTTCTCTAGGTACATTTTAAAATGTCAGTTAAATATCAGTTATGTTTCCAAGACAGGTACACATCTTCTAATACAATGCTGTTTGACCTTATTGTCTTCCATGTGCTCGTACAGCATCTAAAGAGGCAAGAGCTATGAATATCATGTTTACTAGATGAAGAACTGAGTCATGGAAAGCTAAATATTAAAGAATAGAAGAGAAATCTTCGACAGAACAACTAGATACATTTCAGGTACCTGCGGTCCCAGTTTAGTGCCTCCGTCAAACAATTCTCAGTCAAACAGAAACAGAGGTTATATCTGTTTCACTAATGACAGGCTGTAGTACTGAAGGAAACGTTGAAGCCTTTGAAGCTTTTCATTTCAACATGAACTTACAGCATCTTCTAATTTTCTTTAACCACAGTCAATGTTGAGTAAAAGAAAAAGTAGGAAAAGAAAATATTCATAGTGTGTTTAATATCTCCTTATTCATACATAGTGTTATATATAATATATGCACATGGTGGCTTATCTCCCTTATGACATTCATCGTCACCTGTGAGGAGGGAAATAATAAGTCACTGGTGACTATTGCACTTGACTTATCCTTCCACATCAGAGAAGATAAATGCCAATAGAAATATCAAGCCTTTTGTATTCTTTTCTGGGGGAAAGGGAATTTATCATAGGGATATTGGAATTTATCTTGATCAGATACAGATGATTTCATCACGGTAATGAGGGAATCCTTATTGCATGCAGGCAATGTCTATGTTTTGAATATAATTTCATTTTTTATATACCGTTTAGTGTTTAAAACAGACTCCTACTTATAATTCAGTGCAAGTTGGAGCTCTCAATTCCTACTGAACTCCACTGAGGAGGAATTATTTGGTTAAATGGAAAAAGGAGCAGAAACAAAAAAAAGAGAATGGGAAGGAAAGCAAATATAAGATTTATGTAAAAGGAAATCAGTTGGCACACAACTGAGATATTTGTTGTCATGCACATAAAATGCAGCATGCCAATTTAAATTGCACACTTTCCAACTCCTGCTAATTTAACATCATTTTAATACAGCTTTTATGCATGAAGTTAATATCTATTGTAGATAAAACTGCAGCAGAACAGCTTTTCCAAATACTGTATTTGAAAAATACCAGCAAACTTTCTTTCAGAGTAATATTTCACTGGTTCTTTCTACAATCTGCCTGTATTTCCTTCTGTATTTCATTTTTATTTTCAGTAACAAAGGCATTTTCACTAAAAGCATAGGCTCTGCTTCTAGATACATTGGTATGGTTTCATTCAGTGCTCCAGGATCAGGAAGAAATGAATTCAGCCCTGAGAAAATATCCTTATGATATTCCAGAATAGGAATTCGATCAGCATTTGATCAGAGAGATCAGAGTCCAGTTCTTCAGACCTCTGCTCAGTGGAAACTATGTTTGAGAGCAAGCCCCCTACACTGCAGCTGCCATAAAAATTTATTTGGGCTGGAAAGACTGAGAGACACCTACAAAAATTACACCATGACTTAACTGACAGCAGCCATGAGGTGGAGCAGGTTAATTAGAAGGAAATCAAAATGTTTGTTTATGCTCAATGAATCTGATAGTGCAGGAATGCTGTAAAAGTTGAAGCAGTAAAATACCTGGTAGTGTTGTGACTGTATGTAGTGAATTACGTTTGCTAATATCAGCTGGACTGTTCATAAGGAAATTTTAATCTATAAAAAAAATCTTTAGGCTCATATTGCAGACAATTCTGATTTCTCAAATGTTCATATTACAGATTCTTCATGTATCAGCATTGCCTGATGTTGCAATATAGAACATTTTACAGTGACATGCCCTGCTGTTTGTCACTTTGCATCATGGTGCTATATCTCAAAAATCGCAGCCCTACCTAACCTCTCTGCTTCTCTTTTTTATTTATGGAAAGCAAATGGACACTGAATAAGTCTGGAAAGCAAGGGTTTTCAAAGATCAGGAACTCAGAAGCAATTTTTAAATTGATGTTTCATGGACTAAATAGGTAGAACTGTGACTACTTAAACTTGTATTTTAAAAAGAAATTAATAACTTCAGGAGCTCACTTTAATAAATATACTCATCAACATAGTTTAGAAAATATTTCCACTTTTGTTTTATAAAATAATTCTTTTTTTTTTTTTTTTTTTTTTTGTAACAATAAACAATAAGTTCCTCAATGAGTCTACCTGCATATCATAGATACCCTTTCTGTGTTTAAGTATTTCACAAAAATGTGTTGAAGTTATCTTAGGGAATATGCGAATTCTTCTGCATGTGTTATCTAAATAAATATTTTGTGTATAGTTTTAAGTTCATATTTGTGTTGAGACTAATATACTGCAACCTTGAGCACAGTGGGAGCTATGAGAATCAGGGGAGCCATCAACTAGGCTGATTAGACTGCCCACTGAGCACAAGTGATATCAAAACAAGCAAGCTTTGGCCAGCATTAAAAGCAGAATGCAGCAGGAACTGCAGGCATGTTATACGAGGTGGGATGCTGTTGGCACTTCTAAAATAGCAAGATGTTGCAAAAATGGACCAATCACCCCAAAATGCAGCCCTGAGTGATCAGTGGCTCTCATGGGAATGATGGGACACTGCTAGTGGAATTGAAAACTAAATCATAGCCTTCACTGTGCACACAGTTATGGATACACATGTTTATATATAATCTGTCCACATATCTGTCAACATTACTATTCATGACTGCTGTGGCACCTTGGTATTCTGATGATATTTCAGTGAAAAAAAGCAACTTTTTTTTATTATCTTGTGAAAGAATTGCATCTGCATGTAAACAGATTTGCAAAAGCTGAAGGAGTACATTTTCAAAGCTCTGAATACAATTTTAGTATCGCGGACTGCTACAGGTCTCTAAATTGAGCTCTGCACAACTCCTGACAGAATTCAAAAAGAAATTTATACTATTTTTCTTTTTGGAAATATGCATATATAGACATACAGTATTTTGCCTGTGATGTTCCTGTTGACGAAGGAGCCATTATAGATTTCTTAATCTGGGAGAGAACAGGTGGAAGGACAGATACTTCAGTTTGAGAATTGAGAAATTCTTCATTATTATTTTCTTCTTAAAGGACATTTAAAGCACTTCCTGCTATCCATGTTATGGTGGATCACTCATTCTGTGGAAATCTTGAGCACCCAAAGCTGGGGTTCTCTGTATTCACAAAAGGTCTGAGGTAGTTTTCCAACTGTCATGGTTTCAGCTGGGATAGAGTTAATTTTCTCCCTAGTAGCTGGTGCAGTGCTGTGTTTTGGCTTTAGTCTGAGAACAAAGCTGATAACACACCAGTGTTTTAGCTGTTGCTAAGTAGCACTTACCCTGATCAAGGACTTTTCAGTCCCTTGTGCTCTGTCAGTGAGGAGGGGCACAAGAAGCCAGGAAGAAGCACAGACAGGACACCTGACCCAAACTAACCAAAGGGTTATTCCATACCATAGCACATCATGCCCAGTATATGAACTGGGAGAGTTGGCCAGGAGGAACCAATTGCTTCTCAGGGACAGGGTGAGTATTGGTCATCATGTGGTGAGCAATTATGTTGTGCATCGCTTGTTTTCCCTCCCCGCCCTTATTTGAATTATTATGATAATTATTATTAATTATTTTGTTTTATTTAATTTTTTAAACTGTTCTTATCTTAACACACAAGTTTTCTCCTTTTTCCAGTTCTCTTCAAGATCCCACCAAGGGTGATGTGGGGAATGTGTTCGTGGCTGTGTGGTACTTTGCTGCCAGCTGGGCTTAAATCACAAGTGAGCTTTTCTACTGACAAGGGGTATGGACAACATGTTTGTGCTGTTAGCAAGTGGAAGGAGGAGGGGTTAGCAACTGAACCACAACAAATCTATAAATATGGGAGTCTAAGGGCTCTAAAATCCACTCCTTGCTTTGTTTTGGTTAGAAACATTTTGATTTCCTGTGAGAAATGACAGACAAGGCAGTTAGTTAGTCTCTGGTTACAAAATACCATCTTCTTCCTTTTCTTCCCATTGCTCTGTCCCCATGCAGAAGTAGATTTAAGATTTGGGTACTCATTTCTCCTCAATATGAAGCTATTTAGAATATTGCTGTATAACAATTTAAAAAATGCAAAGTTAAAATAATGAAGGCACATAGGAAAATTATCCACCGCATTTTAAATCTCCTGCAATGAATATTATCTTTTTGTCCCTCAGTTTGTGGGCAGCATCCGAGTTAGTGTTTACAACCATCAAATGTTCTTCACAACTTTCAAAAAAAGTGCTTTGATTACATTTGATCTTATCCCTACTGTAGAGCATGATTTGCATCAACTTAGGTATGAAATGAGACAATTAAATCTTTGACATGAAAATCAAACTCTTAAGAGGATGTTGTTCACCACCTGAAATTTTAGCAGTTTAGGCTATATTTGTGAAATATGGAAACGGCTACAACGATAAAACTGACAACCCCTTCAACCATCAGAAATTATTTTTATGGGGGTTTAGTGGTATGTCTAGATAGAAGGAGTTACAATTTCAATATAAACTTGTGTACTTGAAGACTGAAGACTGTCAATAAAGAGAATTTAACAGACTGCTTGGGAAACCTATCAGACTCTTTCTAGCTCATTCCAGCTACTTGGCCCTTTAACAAAGAGGATCAAAGTAAAACCTGTTTAAAATAATCTTCATTCTTCTCTGCCATAGTACAGGCTGCTGTTCTTGGGAAGTTCTTCATTGCAACTGTTCGCTTCCTAAACATTTTGTTTTTCACCAGTATTCAGGTGAAATACGTTCCACAGTAAATCATATGTCCCATCATGTCTTTCAAGTGTCAATAAAACATATGTACAGACTACAATGTAGTTCTGCTTATGAAGACTCAGCAGTCGTTGATATCTTCTTCTTATTTCTCCATTTTATCATTATCCCATGGTGTTTCTTATGAGAAAACAGTTATTTTATTTTAGTTCAAGAGTGTTTGCACACAAACCTAACTGTTGCTTTTCATATTCTGAATGTAAACCTGTTCTGATGGATATATATGTATGTTTTATGGAACCAAAATGTCAGTGGCCTTTGGTCCAAGTAATAAAATCTGCTCTTACACAGAAACAAGCAGTACTGTTAAGGCTTTAAACATCATCGTAAACTATCATGAGTCACTCAGTACATCATCTTCAGGTACAAGATCTTTTGGTCCGTTCTTACCAGCATCCATCAATCAAAGTTTATAGGCTCACAAATTGCTTGGCCAACACTCAGTAGTAATATTTTAGCCTTATCTACACTGCAAATAAAATCCATAGAGAAAATGTAAGGTGAATGTCTTGTGCTTGGTTTGGTTTGCTTTCTTAATTTATCAAGAAAATGGATATATATCCCTCTTGGTGAAAGTATTCACTTCTTGAATGTAGGTTCTCCTTTTCATCCATATCTATAGCCAAGGCTACTCTGTTATGTCTCCCTCTCACACGGAGATCACAACTGAATCTAGATAAATGACATATTTGTTCTGATCCTTTTGCTTCATGAGTTTTGTACATTTTAAACTCAGCAAATATTTTCAAACACTGCACTAGTATAGTATAATGATTTATCTCAATGGCAAGAATCACAGAAAAGGCACACGAAAATTAACTTTCTGGCTTCTTTGGCCAGTATAGTCTCAAGCCTTGTTAAAGCAAGAAAGCAATTACTGGGAAAGAAAAAGGAAAAAAGAAAAACAAAGGAAAAAATATAGAAAAACCACGAAGCCGCAGCTTGCCCTTTATGAAAAGACACGGCTGAAAATAAAGTGAATTTCATGGCATTATAAGGCTTCAGATTCTGAATCTAAGAAACCACACACAAGGTTGAGCGCAATGCATCAGAAAACATGTTACTACCATGCTTATATTCAAGGCTATTGGGTGCTTTGAAAATAAAAATCACTACTGTAATTATGCCAAGCATACCATGCTAGAAATTGCCCCAAGGATCTTGGTTTTTTTGTTTTTTTGGTTTGTAATATTCCATGTTCTGTAATAACTTGCAATGTAATTTTTATTTTGCTTCATTCATCATGCACATTTGTTTTTTCTTCCTCAAAATGTCCTGCAAATGTGTATTCCTATGTATGTTAATAAAGAATGTACATCATCCCAGCACTGTCATATAACGCATGCACCATCAATTACTTGCATATACAGAGTGAGCAATGCCCTTTAATAAGCTGCTCTGAAATAAAATAACCTTTCAATTAGCTTATAAATGTGATCAGCAACAGAGCACACACCCTTCAAGACACCAACCCAACACTTTCAACTTTGAGGGATAGCTAGGTAACAAAAGTGGTACTTGAAATATAAAGTTTTTAGGAAAAGCTTAAGAGATTTTGTTCTTAAATAGTTAGTATATCTCAAAAGTCTCTCTGCCTCAGAATTCAAAAGTAATAATTTGTTCTATTAAGATGGGTGTTAACATACTTTTAAATTACTGTTTCCTGTGTTGTAACTAGATGCCCTGATCTTGCTCTTAGAATTACCTTGCTGTTTAATGGTCTATTTTTACCTTGGATTCCCAAACTAGCTTTTCATTCAGTATTTAGTTCTGATAAATCAATACTAATAGGTACTTGTTTCCATGCTAAAACCAGAAAGTAGTAACACTATTAGTAGGAGTCTCAGCAGCTACTAGTAGGAGTCTCAGCAACCCATAACAGCAATGGAAGCTCTGAGTTATGCAGGTATAAAAGGAGTAAGGCAATTCTGTGGTGAATGTAATCTCTAACTTCTCTTAAAATAATCATATTTAAAAGTGTATGTGACAACATTGTGTTTTCTGGTGTTAATACATTGGAAATATTTATTTAAAACTGGAAGGAAGTAGATGTGTGAAAAGGTACACGATTTTTGAATTGTGATACATGAAAAACACATTTTGAAAGAAAGCAAAGGAAAAATAATTTAATTTTTTTAAATCTCCTTAGAAATTATAATCTAAAAAAAGTCAAAAGTTGGTCTTTGGAAAACTGTTTAGCACTTCCTAAATGTCTTTCATTTGTGCCCTGTGGTTCAGCATGAGTTAGAATGGTTCAGAATAGAGCTAAAGTGGCACAAAACTGCAATTACCATTTTAATGCTCCTTCTGAACTCAGCCAGCAGGGGAAAAAAAAGTGCTTATGTCTAAAAAGTGCTTAAGCACCTTCTTAACATTATGTGTGTGATTCATTAAAAAAACTGACAAGTTTAAAGCTAAAAGGCATCATTAGATCATCTAGTTTGGTCTCCTGACTAAATAATTGCTTTGCTGGATAGTGGCAATGAAAATACGGCTGCAAATTTCAAAATCTCCCTAGAGCACCAAAAAGTGTTTTTCTTTTCTGTGTGGGATGTGTAGTGGATTTAAGTTCTCAGGACTTTCATGTATCTTGAGAAACTTTCTGTGAATGACAGCTGATCTTGTGCAATTACAAGTAAACTTATAAAGATGTCAGTTTTCAAAGGTTTCAGATTTTTATTTAGTTAAATAATATAATAATTGGAGTTTTAGACTGAATGGTATGCTGACTAGTCCACTGTAATTTAATTTTATATAGTTTTATAAAGAATACATGCATCTAATACATGCATCTAATATATGCATCTCATTATGATAAATAATTTGCAATAAAAATTGTGTGGTCCAAATACTTTTTTTAATACAATGGAATTGGAGTGAAAACAGTTTATTTAGAAAAAGTCATACTTATAATAGTGTATTTTGACTTTTTAACAAATATATTTGAAAATACTTTGAGCCTGATTTGTTCTTGTTTAATAAAATGTGTGACAAGTGAAATACTAAGCTAATAGACAGCGCAGTAATATTTTTTGTCTTTAAAAATAAGCTTATGAAAAGAGCAGGCAGCCAAAACAGTTCTCCATTTCTTACAGTGTACAAAATGTACAAACCAAATATTTTACTATGGATCCCAGCGTGCAAACAAGGCTATTTATAATGTATTTCATAAATGCTAATTTCCCTTGTAAGTCTCTCAGACTGATTAAGCACTGACTTTGCAGTGACTTATTGTATGCTTAAGTTAATTACATCCACAAAGATTTGCAAAATCCAGGGAAGAGGTTTTTACCTTATATTAGTAAAGGCAGCAGAATCTAACCCGTTGTTAACTTTACTTAGTAAAACTACACCCATTGTGTCTTTGGTTTTATTTTACTGACAGGCAATGGGTAATAAGATTAAAGTGTACTATCAGTACATGGAGAAAATTACCTTTTTAATAGATAAGCCTGAAAATATCATAAGAAATATTCCTCTGATATTGGGCCATTCTATCAATGTGCCAAGCTAATTCTATCACAGCAAATACAAATATGTGCAAATTGTGTGTTGTAGAAGCAGTATTGACTCTTTGGTGGAATGTCTATTTTAAAAATCACTAGTGCTTTTTATTGTTTTTGAAGTCTGTAAATATCAACTTTGCAAACCATATCCTTAGGAAAGTCTCAGATCGTAAAGATTACAAACACCTTTGCATTAGCTTTGAAAGGTCAACACATGTATGTATCTTGTGCTAACAAAAGTGCCTGTCACTTGAACATTGTCCATTCTTCTGAAAAGTATTCTTCAAAGCAAGAAAAGTTCTTTTTTTTTTTTTTTTTTTCTCTCTTTCTTTTCTTTCTTGTTCTCTTTTGGTTTTAACCTTCTCTTTGTATTTCCCTCTGGTTTATCCATATTTTGGAAAGCAAAAAATGTTTCTGATTGTTGGCTCGGTATCCAGCTATAATAACATTTAAATGTAAGGTTCACCACACAGATTGGTTTCATTCCTGATCATATAAACAAAGCTTATCAAGTATAAACCATTCCCATACTACAAGACCAGACATTGACTGGGACATGGTTAGTGCGTGTGTCTTGATTCAAGCAGCTGGGGAGTTTGTAACTGGTTGTCTCTGGACTTTCCAGGAGCTATTGCTGCATTGGAAATGATAGCACAGCATTTGGGAGATAGAAGGATAATCACCATAGCAAAAATAGCCCAAAATAAAGGACAAACAGTCACAAATAACTTTAAACTTGAAATAAAGAAGTCTGTTCTGGGTTGGAAACAGCAAAATAGATTGTTTCTGGTTTTCAGCTACTGGAAACAAAGCAGAAGTAAGTGAGCTTTTGGCCAAAAATGTGTATCTGCTTTTTTTGCCATTAGCCATTTTGCAGTCAGGCACACCATACTCCAAATGTTTTCCAGAACTCTCCAGGTATGAAAGACACAAAATGTTTATTCTCAGAATATGTACTTCTCTGTCCCTTCTCACAAAACAGCTAAGTTGGAACATTCTTGTTTCTCCATGATACCACCTGCACTGGATCTCACTTACACAGGAATTCAGGGTGGTCTAAACAGCCTAAACACTTTTCTTTACTGAAAAAGGTGTGCCTGGAATATTTAAACTTAATTTTTACAGTTCCTGCAGGAAAAGATTTTCATGTGGAGTGGTAAGTTAGGAACCTATTCAGTTTCCATTCTTTTATTCATTTCAGGCCACAGGAAAAGGATACCAACCCATTTACACTGATAAATAAAGAAGGAATTTATAGGTGACAGTACCAGAAGATAATATGATCTCTTTCACCTATTTAAATGAATAAATTAATACAGAGAGAAATAGAGAAGCTTGACAAGTTGGTTCAAAAACCAAAGTCCAAAGAAAATTACACTGTAGAGTGAAAAAAAAACAAGGAGATTTTGTAAGTTTTCTAGTAATACTACCATGTGAAAAAAGAACACAATTACCCTACCTGCTGTATGGTGGAAGCCCATACTACCATGTGAAAAAAGAACACAATTACCCTACCTGCTGTATGGTGGAAACCCATAGGGATTCAAGAGAGAATATAGGATTAACCTTGCTAATGGTATGAGTGCATCACTCTCAAGTTTCAGAATGACCTTGATACTGACCTCTTGGCTATTGTGAGCTACAGCTTGTCTTTCTTCATCAGCCTGTTGGGCTTCTGAAACCTCCTTTCCCAAAATATTCCCCAGTGTTGAACAGTCAGCAGCTACACCCAATGATGTCCCCACCTTGTGCTGTAGCTCCTGGACTTAACACCCAGGTACCTAGTCCACACTGCAAATGTGCCTCTTCTGAAAAACTGTCCTATCTTCTACACCTGTAAGTCTGCTGTTGGTGGTCTCACTGCAAAACCCTCCCTTATGAAGAAAGGGTGAAAATAACTTTTGTTCTAAATTTTAAGAAAAAATTTTAAAAGCCTGGTAATTATTCTGGCTCTCAGCTTTTTGTATTCCACCCTATCTTGTTTTACCTTTTTGTTTTGCCACAGAAATTAATTTGTACACTTGGCAAGTGAAAAAACATTTATAAAAATTGCTTTCACAGAATAGCAATTTGATGTGGAATTTCTTCTTTTTAAAAAAAGTTAATTTTAGGATAAAACATTTAGGTTAAAAAAAAAAAAAAGGAAGAAAAAGAAAGAACCACTCTAATTGAGATCGTGATAGCAAACAGAACAATATATAGAGCAGAATTCTTCGACTGGATGAGCTCACTCTGTTCCTATCCTGCTCAAAGATTTTCTGAACTAGTGACACTGAACATATAAACTTTCACACCTTCTTGTCTCCAAGCTTTCTGTTCTTATAGGTTTCCTCAGAAGGTCTCTAGGTCTTTCTTTCTACCTGAGTAGAAGATGACACAGACATCTCATACTCCACCAGAATAAACAGGCTGCACCTACAGAATTGAGTCAGCACAACTTTCTCAGTGTTTTAATGCAGATTCCTACCTACACTTGCTAATAGCTTGGGTCAACAGATGAGGCCTGCTTTCCTGTGCAGGGGCATAGATCGTACTATCCTGATACAAATGTCAAATAAATTATCAAGCTGTTAGTTCCTTGGCCATACTGTTCAGGGAAATAAATAAGGCTGTGACCTAAGCTATTGTTTATGAGTCAGGTCTTCATCATGTAGTAGATATTATTGTACATGAGAAATAACAGCACAAGCAGAAAGATCCCAAACTTTTGCTGTGTGGTTGCACTTACCACACAGTGTATTAAAATATAATGAAAATATATTATGTTGCAAGATATAAAGTAATGTCAAATAGAGGAAAATGCAAGCAGGCTCCTGACTGAATAAATCAGGGAGAACATGCAAGGCAATAAATTCCAGTCAGTTTCCTCGCTGTGTGGGCAAAAGGGGATTAAACAAGGCAGTGGCTTAAATTTATAGTAGCTCTTATTTATGAGTCAGGCCTCAATCATGTATCAGAGACACCAGGCCTATAATAATGGCATAAGCAAAACAGAAGCGATTCTCAGAGGGCGGATGCCTTCAGGACATGGAAGTGTGCTCCTGTGCAATGTAGAATAGAAAATGAAGGCAGAGAAGGAGATCTGAACAACACCCACACCATATTTCCCTGCAGTAACCCTAAGATTTTCCTCTTCTGTTGCCCGGCTTCCTTACCTCCACTGTTGCCAGTACCTCCTCTTCCCCACTGTCACACTTTTATTTTCTTCATACAATGTGAACCAGGAAAATAACAGAAGGGCTTTTTGCCGAGTCCGGCATGTACGAGGAGGTGGAGTCACTCCTTTTGTCAGCTGTCTCACCAAAACAGCTCTCTTTCTCCCATCCTCTACATATTTGTGACAATCTTATATAATTGGGCAAAGTATCTGGAAAAAAAAATGCCTGTCATTTGCTTGTAAAACACAGGGATACACATGTAAAGCAGCAATGTCTCACAAAGAGCTGGGATGATAGTAGCTACCAAATTAAACATGAGCTTGCTTTGTGATCTGAGCTAAAAAATCCACTACAATTTTTGGCGGTGTATGCAGAGTCATCATATCAGATTGGCAACAAACGACTTTCTGCAAGCCACCAAGTGAGCTCCAGCCACTTCGGTACAAGGGAGATGTCAAAACAAACTGGTGGGAATTCGAAGCAGAACACTCCTTTTCCCTCTCCTCCCTTCACGCCTACCCGCCTCCGAACATCTGACGAGGCTGGAAGAACTGCTACATCCGGAGCCTTTTAAATATAGAACTTGTGAATGGTTTGTACTGATTCATATATGCATCACTGACACGGTGCTGGCAGTAGCACAGCAATGAGTGCAGCATAAAATCTATGTGAAACAGAAAAGGATATAACTTTTTGTTTATGTCAGTCAGACTTTGGTTCAGCATACTGGTTGGTAAGACCACATTTATATATGAGACATATAGCTGTGCTATATTAGGAGTCTATTGACAAAGGAGAGGTATTGACAAAGGAAGAAGCAGTCTGTCGAGAGTGACGTGCTGTTGGTGGCTAACAATTTGGCACAAATTTGTTCACTAAAGGTTTCTTGAGTGTAGGCTAGAAAGTCCAGTCAGACAAGAGACAAGTCTTAGAGTAGCTTATATTCTGGTGGTCCTGCTGACTTGGCATGTAAGAGAGGCCAGATCAAGTTCCCCTGTCTCATGGTTCACACTGGAGTCTCATATTCAATCTTCCACATTACAAGTGAGTGCTGTGACCAGCTGTTTGCTTCTTGTTAGAGATCTGCTCTGCAAAAATAAGCACAAGATGGAGTGTCTAACCAGACAGCTTTCGATTATTTACTGGGATGTACAAGACCCAGGTTTGTACTCGTGGAGCAGTAAATAATAATCTATGTAAACATTTGTAGTCCCCCTTGAAAGAGAGCCATCCCAAAATAGAAAAGTGGCTGAGGCACACATAAGACAACAAGCAAGAGAAGCAGAAGTGAAGTGAGGTGGAATGAGTCTAGCTTCTCCAATAACACACATGGGAGCTCAAACTCTTCATTTCCTGTATTCATCTTTCTTCTTATTAAAACTTCAAAAGATCTTAATTTTCTTCATAAGTGGAAAGGAAACCTTACAAAATCTCGATATTCTTGCATAAAGAAAACAAACTGTGGAAACCTGCTACTAGTCTGGTTGATAGAAGTATTAGAAGTATCAAGAAGTATTTAATAAAGCAGAGAATTAGGCAAATGTGGTGTAACTACAGCAATTGTCAAGAAAAGCATATACCACTTGGGCTACTGAGGTACTGAAATCCAGCTGCAATTAAGCCATGCAGGCCGGACAGAGTGGTGGTGGGCAAAATGAGGAGAACAGGGTACTATTGATGGAAGATGGGCAAAAAGCTTTGTGATTGTCTTAATTCCTTTTGTTTAAGAGCCCACATCTAGCAATATATAAACATTCTTTCTTGATTTCTCCAGCTGAAGTATTTTGAGCACAATCTCAGAAGAAAGCAGGGTTTAAATTGAAAGGAGAAAGAAGTAAATATTTTACATTCTGTAGCATTCCATAGAGATAGAAATGCATCATGGCCAGGTTTTTCTCAGATTATGTGTTATTTTCTAGTGCTGTTATATGTTTTACAAGACACAATATTGATTTAATGCAGTAGCTGGTTTTCTTGTTGTGCCTTCCAGGCACTATTCATTAAAAAACCCCAAAACAAAACAAAACAAAACAAAACAAAACAACATAACAAACCCTTCACACTTAGCAAAAAAAATACTATGTACTGTACTTCCCTGTCTGTAGCATTTGAAACTGGCTTTTTACACCACTAATACAAGTGAGGTGCTAGCTGAGACAAATAGTACACCGAAATCTGTCAAATGCCCATCTCAAATCTGTTCAGTTTATAGCTATTCCATTAGTTGTTTGGGATTTACTACTGAGAACTGAAAACCTGAGAAACTAGTTATACTTGTGGAAACTATGTTCCCCTGGACACTTATCATCACGTGATCTGTTTTTCTGTTCATTCCTAATGGTTTGGGGATCATGTTCTTCATGAGTACTCCTTTGATGTGGATCTTCTGAAATCCAATTTCCCTTTTTTTCACCTGTGAGGCAACTGTGTTGTCTTCAACAAAACAACTGTGTTGTTTTGTGCCCTTCTGAACTAAGATCTCCTCCACCACCTTCTCAAATAGCTCAAAGCTTAAAGGACAAAAAGTAAATATATTTTTCTTACTCTTTAACTGTATTTATTTTAAGTTGTCTGCTACCCTGCCTGCAGCAGTGCTAGTGTTCCCAGAGCTCATGATCCTATTTACTTTCCATCCACTGCTTGCTATGGAAGATTTTGCTCCTGTCTGTCACAGTGGGAAAAATGGTCACAGCTTCCTGGGTCTTATCATAGCAGTTGCTAGTAGATAGGAAATAAAAACAGGCTCAGGAGATCTAGGTCTGAGGGTGGAAGAAGGTGGTTCCTGAAGTAATTTTAAGGTTCAGGACCGAACACTAGGATGAGACTTTGCCAGGACCTATCGAAGCAGCTGTGAGATATTGGAAAAAAAGTCTGTTTACACCTCTTTGCTTTAAAGAAATCCATCTTGTCCCTTTGTTGTTATGGACTGCTTAGCATTAAAATGGCAAAAGCAATTGGAATGGGAAATTCTCAAGTTGTGACTCAGAGATGAGCCTTTACTACCACTCTGCAATTTGCAGACTAATTTGGGAATTTCTCAAGGTTGCCTTTTTTCTTGTTTGATTGAGTGGGGTTTTTTTAATCTTGGAAGAGGAATAAGGGTCTTTGCAGAGAGAAAAACCAGAGAAAAGAGAAAAATTGTGGTAAAGTAAGCTCTTTAATTAAAAAAAAATCTATTAAGCAGAATCTACATGATGCCAAGCACGTGAGATGACCATTGTAACTTTTGGGGCAGTATATAATACATTAATTTTACTGTGTTTGGTCTTAGAAATTAAGTGAAGATACTAGAATGAACTTCTGAAGTGGTCAAGGAAACCCAGGAGCAGTCTTTCCTGAGGAAAATGGGGTAACTAAGGAGACGTTCTGAAGTCTGTGGGCAATCTTTGTAAGCTTCATCTGTCACAAAAGTTGCATATCTGATATCATGTTCTGTCACTTTTTATTTCATTTGTTTACAAACTGGATTTCCTCTCTGCTCGGCCCCCCTCAAAAATATGTCCAGGGAATATCCTTCCAAGCGTTCTATCAAACAGTTGACCTTGAAAATGGAATAACTTGCAAATGAATAGAGAACAAGCTAAAACAATAAAGCAGTTTTAAAATACTTTTGTTTCCTCTTTTCTTACTCATTCAATCCTGATGTCGATATCGTGACTGAACAGCAGAAATGGCCGGTTTCTACATTTGCAAGAATAGAATAGATCAATGTAATGAGTTTCATAAGTCTTTTTTCTGATGGAAAAAGAGAACTGTATACCTAATGAAAACAGAAGTGTTTACCTCCTAAATTTTCTTTAATTCTTTTTACTAAATGGAGACAGGAGGTTACTTTGCAGAAGAGACTTTTCTTCTATGTTTATGCGGCATAGGGACAGCAGCAGTTTGTAACTGAGGCATTGACAACACTTTAATACATACAAATAATAACCCTTACCTCATGGTTTAAAGATCACATATTCTTGATGTACTACCAAACATATCTTTGGCCAGCTTATGTCATAAAGTCTTTTTGCTGCCTTTCTCCATTAAAGAAATTATCGCAGAAATCACATATGATTTGCAAACTAAATTAGTACCTTCATCTTTCATGTGGTAATTTCATATCTTCTAGCTTTATTTGGAAGTTCAAATGGCTTGGGGTAGCCCAGCCCCAAATCCGCACAGACTTTTGGCAACACTGCAATTGACTCATGTTCCCCACACCTGTATGAGGGCAACATCAGCCAAAACCACTTCCCTCTCCAGTGAGTGTTGGCTCTATGGGTTAATCTAGTAGATAGGCAACAGGAAGGAGAGGAGCTTGGGACCCAAGATGGAAGGTTTTGGCAAAGAAGGCTGCCTGGCTTCATGAGGGAAGTCTACATATTTCCTTAAAGAATTGACTCCCTGCATGATAATACAGTGTAGTAAATCTTGATTGCAAGTGTTGTTTGAATGGGGTCAAGGTTTGCTGGGGGTAGTATACCCACATCTAAAATTAACTCAGCAGTCTTTCCCAACTGTCCCACATTCTCATTCTACTAGACACATTTTGACAGTCCATGCTCAGTGTTAACTAATTTTATGCAAAGCAGTAAATTTGGAGAAATATATTCCATTGCACAAGAATGCTAATTATGTAGAATTCAACAGACAATGCTATAGTTGCAGTGGTAATCTGAGCCAATGAAACTTTTTGCCCTGCTTATATTAGATCATTTTTATTTCAGAGGATGAAGGCAGCTTTTTAAAAGAATAGCTACCTTTTCTGTACACTCTCTGTATTAGCCAGGGAAGAAGTATGCAGAAGCTGATCTAAATTTGCTTTGTTTATATGCAGCATGTACATATTTATGTGTGCTTCATGTATTTCTTCATTTAAATTTCTCTCTTTTCCCCACACTAACTCCTTTTATTGTAGTGTGTCCTAAGTGAAAGGCAAACTCAATTAATCATCAACCAGCTTGAATTTTGATGGCATCTGTCTCCCTGATATCTAAGCATTATTTAAGTTTGTGTTGAATATCGTGCTCAAATTTGCCCATCCTTGCTAGAAAAAGGCAAGAGGCGATTTCAGGAACAATTTACAAGGAGCTTTTTTCCTCCTCTGTATGAGAGCAGCAATTCCTCTGATTCACAGGTTGACAGGAGCACATCACTCTGGTGCTCAGATCAGTGCATGAGCTGCCCATTGAATAGCAGATCAAGTTTAAAGTCCTAAGGGCAAATTCTGCTGTCAGTTACACAGGTGAACATGTAACTATAAGAGCAGAATTTGGCCCCTAGTCTTGATCTTCAGGTCTCTCAGTGGGAAACTTGATTACTGTGTTTAGGACAAAGTGTAAGAATGCTTTGTAAAGAACTTGATACACACATACTGAGACACAAGTCTCTTTTTCTGGTTATCTTTTGATAGCATTTGGGAAGTTCTTGAATTACAGCAGCTCTTAGGCTGTGTGTTGTACTATTGTATTCATTTAAAGAAGAAACATTTTCCTTGAGCCCTGATATGAGGGACAGTAAGACACAGCATTGATAAAAGCTTCACTGCCATATTTTTATGAAAGCATTAGCTAGCAAAACTGAAGTAATGTATAAACACACAACCTCTAAGGTAATTTATAGTTATTTTCCCCCTCCCTTTTTCTTATCCTTTCACCAGACCTCGAACAGGGCCCTGGGTTTCTTTAGTACTTGAAACAGTTTGGATTTCGGAATTGCTTCATAACACCTGCCTGTAGGCACTTCTGACAGAAGCTGGGTAATGCCACAAATCTGGACACTGTCTTGTGTAATTTAAAAATTCCCTAAATGAATTATTCCCAAGGGTTCAGTTTAACCTTATCTAAATATCTGAGTGACCATGAGGTGTTTTTACCCAGGGGCTGATTTTGCCCATAGGAGCAACTCTCTGACCTACCAAGTGAGCTGGAAGACAACACACAAGCAGAATGCACTTAGAGCCTGCTACAGTTCCAGCGATGCTCTATTACGGTGCTTCTTTTATATATTTTTTCCTTTTTTCTTTCTTTTTTTTTTTTTTCCCTTTTTTCCCCCTCTGACAGTGTGAAAGACAAGCTTTCCTTCAGGTTTTTCCCAAGGGCCTCCTGAAACTACACTTTCTGAATTCGGTGTCTCACACCGTGGTCATGAGGAAGCGGGGGCTCTCAGATTTTGCAGAGATGGTTTCTTTACAGCGTGAAGACTGGCACCGGACCCAGGTTCTGCTACAGAGGACCCCTAAACTCCATGCACCCCTTTGTTTCCTTGCCCCACCTCTTCAAAGCCCTGGTCAAAGGATCGATCAGAGCAATGTCCACCAGATGGCAGCATGCCATATCGAAAATCAGTCACTTAAATCACTATTTAGGCATCTAATTTTGTTAGATTTTTTTATCTGCTTTAAGATGCACCATTAAATCTAATGAGAGCTCACGGCCTCAGAAATTCAGGCGATGCTCATCAGGCACATCATCTGCTGCCAGCCCCCAGAGGAGACAGTGGGTGTGAGGATGGCATTTTAACATGATGCCAACACTTCCCAGCCCACTTTTGGGATGACAGAGAAAATTAGAGGCACAATGGGACAACTGTCCCTCCTCAAGGGCTTCAAGGGATGTGTCTGCTCTCTGGGATTACTACTTGACATGTGCTTGGACATCACAGCTATGAGGACTGCATGAGAGCTTGACAGACCAGAAGTGCCACCAAGGTCTCCCTCTCAGGAGCCTTTCCCAGCACCTGGTGATTTGGATGACAAGCAAGCATTGGCAGCACTTAGCTGCTGCTGGCCTGGAGGAGCTGTGTCTAGGTACCAGAGCACTGCTGCCAGGGGCCTGCAGGAAGGAAATGCCCTAACTCCTACTGCAGGTGGGAGTCAGGTAAAGTTGGCCAGCTTGGAAGAGAGTTTCATAGCAGAAAGGAGAAGACAGGCATGAGGAGACACTTTGCATTCAGACATGTGTGTATGTGTGGTCAAGATGGGAAGCCCACCTCTTGTTAAAATCTGACATTAACAAAGTTAAGAATACGACCACAATGGTTGTGTAGGTTTCAGTGTGGCAATGGTGTTTGTAATACTCCCACATCATAGATATGTAAAGCAATGAAAGTGGTCATTTTTATCATGAACATTGATTCATAGTTGCATAACTAACCATGACAACTTTATTAATTGTTTATTACCAAGGGTTTTCTCTTTTATTAGAGAACAAGTGACTTTCTTCCCTTGTAGTGGTGTATATTTCTCTGTGTGATAGAGATTAATGCACGAAGCTTTGCAGGAAACTGCCTCATTGATTTTGTTGCCTTTGTATTTGTCTTCCTTAGGTGACTTCCAGTAACACAAATAGAGGGGATACAAAGAATTTCACTGGGACATCAAATACTGTGCTTATGGAAACTCGAGTTTTGGGCTTCATTTGGAAACCCCGTAAGCCGTGGTTCCTTTTTTTTCTCCTTGCAATTTTTCCTTCCATTTTATTGACTTATTAGAAAACACACTGTTAATTCAGATCTAACAGTATGCAATGGCAAGTTATGTCAACCTGTAGCTGTTTTGCATAGTGTATAATTACTGTAATGCTTTCAAGAACAACTCCGATAGCTTTTTGCAAAGCATAGTTTTCTATGCGTATACATAATTGAATGTACTTTTGCATGAGACTTTATACATTTTTCCTTGTACATGTGTCTGTGTTTGTGTGTGTATGTATGCATTTTACCAACTTCTCAGATGTACTCGGGAAAATTGAAAATTTCTGTTGTTAGTGTTTAACCTTATGACTCTGCTGTGTGTTGAATGAACAATTATTATAGGACCATTTCACCCTACACATTAGCAGCATATATTGCGTTCACTGAACCTAAGAAAAAACTTGACTTCAGATCCGAAAACCTTCAGTAAGGAAAAGTCTTATATCAGGACTTTCAGAAGCCTATAGCTTGGGGATAGTGTACATGAAAGAATGCAAGAGAGCTGATGGGGTACTTTTAAAAAATGTCCTGACAGAGTCAAGGTGATGGCCATTTTTAGCTGCCCTGCTATCCATCACCTCTTTCAGCCAGGCATACTCCATCATATGCAACAGCCTCATGAATTTATGCATCAAGCTGTGCAGCCAGTCGTGCCGAGGGCTCTGGTGACAAGTGAAATTGCTGTGCGCCTCATTTAGCTGTTTATTGCGCCTGAGTACGTGTTGCAGCTGTCATCTTACGATGGGATGATAGTGCTCGTTAATAGACAAGACAGGGAAATAATGATGGAGACTATAGCAAGAGATGCTCATCTGCCAATAGGCTCTCAGCAATATCACAAACATTCACAAAGTTTTCAATCAAAAACAACACTGCAAGAAAATACTGAGGCCAGCATTTGGGGTTTTATGTACAGATTAAACTTCTGAGAAACTGCAGCCCAGTCTACCAAGTAACTTAACTTTGTGACATTTTACCTTTTTTTTTCCTGTCATTTTTAATACCTTTCAAAAGGAATTAGCACATGGCAAAATAACCCAATGTTTTCTTTCCACTTTTCTTGTCCTTTAGCTACAACTCTGCCTGCTGTAGCTAGAGCTGCTCCTCCTTGTTTGAGCAGTGTGAATGTAGTGCATCAGGAATTTGCAAGCATTACTTCAGAGTTCTGGCAAAAGTTTTGCTTCATATATTTCTGTTGCCAGGTTATGCTGTTGTCCATTAGCCTGCTTGTGTACATTCACTGGAAAAAAAACAAACCAACAAACAACTGAAAACAAACTCCGAACTATTTTAGTGGCATGCAGACTAATTTCAATAAAAACCCACCTGTGAATCTCATGTTTCTTTCTGTAAAACAGCAGATATGGTGAATGCAAATTCTCCTTTACAAAACTCAGCATAAATGGTGCCATATTCTGCCTTTCCCATCTATATTAAAATTTGTGATGCGCTTCAATTTGCAACATTTTCTCTCTGTGATTTGATTTATTTACAGGGAAATCAATTTTGCTTCATAATTAAATCCTTCCATTAGAATGGGATGTAAAGGGTTAATGATTTTGATGGAATTAGAGGAATTATTTGTGTATGTTAGCTGAAGAAACTTTATGTAAATCCTCTAGGAATTTTCTGGGAAAGGTACTTTTAAACATTTCGTATGTGTACTTGCTTGGCACTTCACTGAATATTAAGTCAAAGCTAACAGTTCTAACACTTAATACAACATTAAATAATATAAAACTCTCTCATGCTTGCACACAAACACACAAAACCACACAAAAGGTATGACTGCAATAAAATGCATTTTGTATAATAGGCAGTAACACTGCAAAGCAGTTATGCAGGAATACAGCACTACAGAAAAAATCAGAGTGAATGTATAGTAGTTATTCATGTAATAAGTATTTTCCATATGCAACTGACATGTTTTCCCAGATTATTATCACATAATAAAATTTTTAAAAAGAAAAAAAAGCAAACTGGAAAAGCAGCCACAGTTTGTAATGTAATTTATGTGTCTATTCAGCTGCTCTCACTGTAATATTGAGTAGGCAAAAATGAATCAATGGGAGGTTTATGACACTTTGAAATCGTGTATGTCACAAGATGATCTAAAACTGCTTTGCAAAGGGATAAACATTATCCTCATTTTACAGGTGAAGATACTGAGGGAAGAGAAATTTCCTGCTCCAAATCAATATCAAATTAAGTATAGATGCGATATGACTTGCTCTTACAAAATTCTAAATAAGATGAGGAATCTATTGTGCAAGGATTATAAAGCCAACCTAAGACCAGTGAGCTTAGGATAGGTTTCCCTCTAAGTGAGCATTAGCCATCTGACATCCCCAAAATAGCTGCATGATCTGTTTGAGTTGCCTGGAGTCTCTCTGTGGAGACCAGATAAAAGAAACCAAAGTCAAAGCCATGTATATCCTGCTCTGATGGGAGCAGTAAATGAAGAGGCCCTCTTGCAGCATCTGTTGCACTCCTCTGGCTTCTGACAAGTACTTCAACTTTACAGAAACCTGAATTTTTTGAAAACTAAAGTGAAATCAGATAACCCCACCTGTACATTTTAACCAATATATCTCTAATGATATTTTACTAATGAAAATCTGGTACACAGAGGGAGGATGTGATCTGGCAGAGATCACAAAAAAAGTTTGTGTAAGACCTGGCTGTTTCCCACTGGTGCTTTCATTTCTATGAATAAACTATGTAGTATCTTTCAGAGGCTGGTCCCTCGCTGTGAGATGAATGAGTCATTTTCTTCCTTCTTGAGAGAGCGTTAAAATAAATATCAAAAAGCTGTAACGCTGACTACACACCAACCAACCAGGGTGGGGTATTTTTGTATGAAACTAAGTTATCATGAGGTGAAATGGCATGTAATCCTGTGGCTTTGATGCTTGTTTGTATGTGGGCAGTGTTAAGGTTGAGCAGACAGTCTTAAGTTGGAAAACTCTTGTTATTTGACCACTTCATGGTCTTTATTCTTACGTATAGTTTGCCTGCGCTGTATGTTTGTATATATGTAAATAAATATATCTATATAAATAAGCATATAGGTAAATATAAGCATGTGTGTATTTCCACATATGAGTTTCTGTGTCTATTTGTTATGATAGGAGACTGACTTTGAGGCAGCATTTAAATGAGGTAGTCAACAAAGAAACAGATTTTGTAACCAAATGAGAACATGTTTTTGCGACATGTCTTTCCTGTCTGCAAAATGTATTTTCTGTGGTTAAAGAGGTGTCGGCATTTCTTTGAGGAAGATATTTTTGTTGAAAAAATGTTTAGCTGGTTTTCCAAAACAAAAATGTAGTGGAAAATTTTGGTTCAAATTAAAACGGACCAGTATCCCAAAGGAAGTGGAAAATGTAATGTCAATGTACATTTCATTTCTCTTTTTCCTCGTGTTTTCTTTTTCTCTGATTCCTTTTTTTTTTTGCATTTATGTTTTTATCTAGTTATAAACTAAATTGAAGGTATTAGGAGAGAAAGGCAAGGAACTGCAGAAAGACAAGAAGGAAGGAAAAATAAACAAAACCAAAGGGAAATTAAATTTACCCCACATTTTTATACATTCTTCAATATTTGCAGAATCTATCTCTGCTGGAAGTTTTCAAAACTTTTAAATTTTTTCACGTGATATTTATGTGTAATTGAGCCAATGCTGATGGCACTTGACTACAAGCATACAGTTGTATGTATGTATTCCACTCTCCCAAGTAGGTAACTACATTTATTCTCTCTTCTATTCATTTACGCCAGTTTTATGTTGATATTAATTTCAATTAATTCTGTAATTTATACCAGTAAAAGCAAGAGAAGAATCAATTCCAACGAAGCATATATCATTACTAACTATAATTACATATAAAAGCAGTATATGTGCACACATGCACACACGCAGTAGACCATTCTGATTTATGAGATGACATTGCAGTACAATATGGCAAATCCATGTACAGTTTGTTTGTCTCTTCCAATTTGTGCTGAATCTGTTGTAAACCCAAATTTAGTCTACCCACCACAGTGGTACTGCATTAAAAATAATCTTTTATTTGTTTTTGTCATTTACAGAGCTAATGGTCAGCAAATTTGTACATCCTGCCTTTTTTTCCTTAATGAAATGGAAAAGGGATGTGTGCTACATAAAAAAGAAGTTTTATTAATGTTTCATAAAATGGTTGCTACAATCAAAGGAACTGCTATGAAAATTAAATTACTGGGCTGACTCTGAAAATCAGCATAATATGCTCTGTTTAATTCAGTCATGCTAAGATGTTAGATTCTCCTTCATTCTCTCAGCTTTCTCTCTCCTTCACCTGGGGGCATCTGCTGATGAGTCTCTTCTAGAGGTTGTTTAATGACTATTTTACAGCAACTGTCAGCTTTCTAAAGCCCAGTGGCACTGGGCGTCACTGTATTACCAGCTTTTTTACACAATTTGCCTGACTGTAAATCTGAGCTTTAAAAGTATAAGAAAAGCTCTTATTTGATTTAATGACTGTCTGACGGGGGTCGATTAATCTTTTTATGCTTCGATGTTTTACTCATAAAGGTCATCTTCTGTTTGTTTACTCTTTGCTTTTCCTCTCATGGTCAACGAAAATGAGGTGAGGAATTTTAAGTATCATGCCATTGGAGCTGAGTGGCTTGTAGGCTAGGGCTGTTCATGAGCAGGATTGTTATTGTATATAATTGATATCGCAGGAAATCCCAAAGGCACCATTCAGAATCAGGGTCCTATTGTTCTAATCACTGTATAAATTCCCAGGCATACACGGTGTGATCTCTGGGATATGGATGATTTAATTTATGAGAAGGTGCAATGAGTGTGCTGTAATAATACAAAGGAGAGAAAGAAGGCAAGGACACCCACTGAGAGGAACACTCACAGAGTTTCTGTATAGTTTTTAAGATAACATGAAATAGATAAAGTTTAAAATAGATTCTCCTTTAACCACCAAGGATGATTAACCAGGAAATAAAAGGCCATGAATACTCCATAAGTAATATTTCCAGAAGCACTGAATTTCATTTTCCAAAGTGACTTAGGTACTTAGGAGCATAAATTTCACCTGCATTCACTGAGACTCAAGTGCGTTTTCCAAAAGTTGTATATGGAATAGAAAAACATAACTTATTTTAAAAATCAGTTATGATTCTTTGTCTCATTGAAAATCAGAAGGACTTATGCTCTTATTTGGTACAAGTTTTCAAAAGCCTATAAATATGATAACCTGGCACCTACAAAGCAAAAGGATGAAGGTATTTATACAGTTCTGCTGCTAAGAAGAGAATGCTTACTGGGAAAAACTGGTAGAAAAGGCATCTCTTCATACAAGAATATCTTTTCATTTCAACAGTCCTATTTCTCCAATACCACTAACAATTTCTTTGTTGTAGCGGGCTTGGTGATATTGTCTTTCTTTTTGCTTTTGAAATGGTGCAAAGTCCTTTCTGACACTTCAGGATGTTCCATAAGAATAGCACATAAGCCGTTATAGCCTCCTTTAATTTTGCATCTTAGTCAATCTACTGTGTGGATTGTAAACCCTTCTGTCTTGTATATGGCATGAAATGCACTCGTGACACTTTAAGTCATAGCCTTGCCAACATGTAATGTGCAAGTGTGAAAAAGTAGAATTGGCTGATCCTTCTATAGCAGCTGAGTTTTCATGCAATTAGTAACAGAGGTGAATTAAGTTTTATCACCTTGATGCTTACAAGGTTTATATAATGACTTATCATGCTATTTAGAACAGTAGGTGAACATCACAGGCTACCTTGATGCCAGCAATGGAAAAGCCCTCAAAGCAGGACTCTTCCTTTGTTGCCAGTAGTTAGCTGTGTCATTGTGTCAGTAGGATGTAAGATGATTCACTCAAAGAGGCTTTACCATTTGAAACCCATACTTTTTTAGAGGATGGTTTTAATGAAAGTTAGCTTAATTCTGTAATTCTTTGCATGTTTGGTATAGAGATAAAATTGTTAGTGATGATGAGAAGATAGACTGCAGCTTTCCCTAGAGTTTTTCTTGATTCATCGCTTTCCTGTACAAGTCTTCCTACTAACAGCCTTCCCTCTTAAGTTTTTTTCCAGTCCTTCCTTCTTTTCTTTAATTTGGCTTGATTTGTAATAAAATTGAAGCAGTTCACATCAAGAAACCAAACTGCAAGTAAAGGACAGGTCGCAGGGTAATGTAAAAATGATGAGAGAAAGCTGGCAGCATTTGACACCATGTGAGGGCATGTGATGCCTAATGGCCCCCTTTGAAATGGGGCAAAGCACACGAGTATTTAATGTGCACTGGCGGTGTGAGAAGACTAAAGACAGCAACAGATAGGACTAGTTCTAGGAGGTGAAAATTGCAGAAATAAGTTTATTTCAAGAGCAACTGGAAAATGGCTGTTGCAACTTATGGAAAATGTCACAGCTTCAACATTTTGTTTCTGCTTTGGTACAGAAGGAAAAGGGATACCTGTCAGTATCCATCTCAATCAAATGTCCCATTGTCTGGGTACAAGCATGATCTGGAAACCTGTAGTTTCTGGTCACTGCTGAAACTGAGTGAGAGCTGGGATATGACTCTGGGTCTCCAAAGTTGCCACGCCTTCGAACTATCTAATTCATGTGTACCTGTCTCCATCATTACTCTGCGTTCCCTCATATCTATGCAAAAAGAAACACATGCAGCAAGAGAGAAAAATTTTCTATACAAACCTATACTGCAGACAATACTCGTTACATTTCAGTTGTTCTGCAGTAAGAAGTTGTTTCTGTCTTTGTCTTCTTCTGGTTTTAATCAGAAGTTTAATTCTAGACTTAAGAACTTTTCCCAAAGTTCTGTTGAACCTGATAAGCTCTGATAATCATTTAGTACAATGCACCAGCATTTTTCTGTGAAAAAAAATCCTCAATGGCAAAATCCTGCCCAGTTTCTGCATCCTCATATCTCTCGTTTATGCCGAGATGATTCTGTATCAGAAGGGGAATATCATTGAACTAATTAAACACTTGCAGAATTAGCTTGGATGCCAACAACTTTTGGCCTATAAATTTAGAAAAGTTGTATTTCAAAAGGGTGAATTATTTTTGTAATGGTAGGGGAAGTTTCTAGAACACTTTAGATTTGGAGGAAATCCCTGGAGCTTGTCACTTGATAGTGGTGTTCCACGAATTTCCTCATGCGCTAAAATATTTTTCCTTATAAATGTCACTGTTTCTTTTCTTTTTTTCAGAGCCTTTCACAAAAAGTAAACAAATATTTATTCCTCCTCTTTGTACACCTGAAATTTTGGTCAGTTTTATCATTCTCTTTTTCAGTGCTGGCTTTTTTAGGAGCATTTCTTAAGATCAGAGAACATATCAGTAATACCTGACTTTCAAATTTGTGTAAGGAGAGAAATCAAGCAGTGCTAAACTCAATTTTCTGTTGACTTCATTCCTTCTGTTCTAGAGCTGTTGGATGGTCAGTTCAGTGCATCAGCCAGTAAAAGTTCCTTAATAGGTGGCTAATGGATATATCTGGAGACTGGTGCACTTCAGTTTCAAGGAACACGTGAAAAAAAAGAAGTGCTTTCTTTATGTTAAATAGTGAGCTTAATGATGAAAGCCTACTGAGTATGTAGCCTGTAAAGGTCTGTATTCAAAAGCCCATACTAACTGTCTGCAAGACCAAATATGTATTTTTTTATTCACAATATGAGAGCACTAAACTTTTGTTAAATCTGTGTCTGCACCATTATGGTTACTCTGGAATGGAGGAACTGTCACAGCCAGGGTGTGGGAAAGTAGATGGCAGTCTTGGCTGATCCTGTGAGGCCAGAAACCATATATATTGCTACATAAAGTACACGCCAGAACAGTGGAGATCTGACATATACCTGTCATTTTTGCCTTGCTTTAAGCCACATTCTGCCAGATTTCATATGCTAACTGCTAACTAGCTAATCTAATCTCATGCCTTTTATATTAATAAATGGTCACATGGAATTGCCTATTCAGCAACAGAAAAAAAATTGCCTATGGAATTTCCAAATAACCCTGTGTTTATTCATCAAGCTCATTCTTTCACGCAGTGTAAACTCAATCTTTGTCACTGAAACCATAACGTAGAAAAGATTTAATGGCTCCTGTGTTCTTTCCACAGTTCCTGCTGTTGAGGAATCACATTTCTTTGAGAAGCTTGATGCTTCCAGCTAATTTTGCAACTGTACTTTCACTCCACAGGCAAATTAATTTGAAGTGGATCTGTAAATCTCTAACCAAAGGGTAGGAAATGTTCAGTCTTGATAATGTGATACACTGCTATCAGTACCAGATCTGGGACTTGACTTAAACAGGCAAATTCTTCCAGTGGTCTTACTTCCTTTTTATTCTTCTAGTGTTCTTAATTTTTAAAGACTGCTTCACTAACTAAATACAATTCTGGAACTCTACCCTTCTGCTTGTAGATGTATGTTCTATTTTCTCATGTAAATATGATTTCATCTTTTGATCCTTAGCATTTTGCACACTTAGGCTGGAGATACCAGAGCTGTGTAGATTGTAACCATTTTGGCAGACATGTGTCAGTTTGATTGATAATGATGTCTGGATTAGGCAGTCCCAGTGGCAAAAATGGACTCTTCTTAGGCTTATTGCCAGATTTTGAAAGCCGCTATAATGACATTCTGCCAAGCAAGCAAGATCTGAATGCTGATTGAACCCCTTTAAAAAAAGTGCAGACTAATAGGCGTTATTGCGTGAATAATAATTAGCACAATTAAGTGGCTGGCACTTTGCCTGTGAAATTTTCAGAGCACACAATTAAAAAGCTCTACAGAGTTTTGTTGACTATTGTCAAGTATAAAATAATGGAAAGAAGGAATTACCAAGAATGATGCAATCTTGAAGATCATTCATCTATAGTGCAGGAAAAATTGTTAAGGAAGAAAGTTTCAACGGAACATATTTGAAGGCCAGACAATAACTGCAAATCTTGGAAAGAAGTGTCCTGTGAATCCTCTGATGTGTGAGGGCTTTTTAAAGTAAAATAAAATCTTGCAGATGCAAATCTTGCAGTCCTCAAAGTTTTCTTTCACATTATAAAGCTGTTTTGGAGGTTTTTTTAACCTCCTTAAAGTTCTTGCAGGGGGTGAAGGGGTTAGATTAGGACACTGAAAAGAGCTAATCATCCTCTGTTCTTCCCAGTTTATGGGCTGAAGGAATGATGCACTTTCTAAGTCACTTTTGACTTCACTGAATCGTCTCTGAAGAAGTAAGTTAGGCATAAGCACTGAGTACATCTTCTATCTATCTAAAAATACAAATGGTCCCTCTAGTTCCAGAGATTTGTTCATGACTAGCTATCAAATGAAGACTATTTTATTACCAAGTCCTCTAGCTCAGCCTTATTTGACATATGCATAGTTTGGTATGAGCTATATATAGCATACTAATATATTAGTTTAATATCAGCTCAGGCAAAACACTGTTAAAACTTATGAGGGATTTAATAAGGAATTAATAGATATGAATGGCTTTATAGAAAATGAAGTCTATCAAAAATATCTAACTTAAACAAATATATTACATTACCTTGTAAAAATAAATGTAGACTTTTATAAGGTTTTTAGCTTAGACACTTATGATCTTCTGGCTGTACTAAACATTAGTAATACATGTTGTAAGGACTAAAAACTGAGAAACTAGTGGGTCTCTAAAGGTAGCTCTCAATGGGGTTATCATTTTGAAGGGAGTGGTTTTAGCAGGGTGCTCCAGAGATCAGTACTTCCCCTAGAACTATTCAATATTTTCATCAGGGCTAGGAAGTAAGTATAAAATTGCTGCTGATAAAATTGGCAGGTGACACAAAGGTTGGTAAAGTGGTACATAATGATGAAGATGTCAGTCATACCAATCAAACTGAATTGCATAGTAAAGTGTGACTTATTCAGACAAACTACATCTTAATATCAGGGAGAACAAAGTTCTAGCAACTAAGTGTGTAGGCATGTATATGCAGGCTGAAGGACTACGTCATCAGTGTGGTGACTCCAAAAAGTACTATGGTTAACTGTAAAAAACAACTCATATCAGGCTTCCATTGCAATGTGGTGATAAAAAGGACTGATGTAATTAGTGCATTCATAAACATGGAAATATTAACAAGAGGAATGGTATTTCTACTTTTCTATAAGGCAACAATAAGACTCAGACTACTACAGAAGTGGACATCATCCACATTTAAACTTTTAAAAGAATAATTAGAAAACTGAAATTGCAGCAAAGATCCAGAAAACATTTGAATTTTTTAAACAAAGCTTTCCAGGGGAAAACTGGAGGACTTCAGCTTCTGAAGTAGCCTGTTTACAGAATATTGGTATTTCCGCATGGAGAAAATAATAGGTCCTGAAATGCACTAAAAAGTGGCAAAAGTTGCAAAAACCTGTGGCTGGTAACTGGAGCCATATGAATGCAAATGAAAAACTGTACACAATTTTTTAAATAACCTGGACAGTCAACCAGGAGAACAAAATGCCAGTGAAAATCATGGCCTCCCCAGGTCATGTATTTTCCTAATATAGGAGCTGAGTGTCTATCAGGGAGACAGCATTTAACCAAGCATGTCACTAGCCCCAGTTCTAAAGGGGAAAAGGTAGAGAAATTATTGGACTACACGAACCAGCTCTTCTGCCTTATGCACCATGAAGTTGTGGCATTTAAGAACATCCCTTCTTTCAATCTTCCAGCCATTTTAGAGAACTGAGAAGAAATGGAAGGGCATGAAAAAAGAGAAATTCCTAAATGTCTGAGGTGTTATAGCTATGTGATTCTACCTGATAATCTGGATTCTGATTGATTTTTTTGTCTTGATTAATATTTAATAGTAACGATATGAAGATAATTGAAATAGACACAAAAAACAATAGTATTATTCTACTTCACAGCACTTTTGTTACTGCTGAAAAAAAAGACCCTCAAAGTAGAAATAACTTTAAAGTGAAAAATGGGGGTTAACTTTTTTTTGCTGTTGCTGTTGTAGCTGTGACTGTAAATCTGTTATTTAGTTTAATGGAAGATCATAAGGAGACCATATGGCTTTCCATGAACTGATCCTGCTTCTGTTTAAAACTTCCAAATTGGCTCAGTCCATGAGAGTAAGTGTCATGCTTTGTTTACATACATAGAATTGATTGACTGAAAATATGCTAAAACAAATACTCTTCACCTAGTTTAATTTAATAGATTAGATATCCTGAAAATTTGCTAATTATTTTTTAATTTTCTTAGGGGTCTAAATTTCCACTGGAGCAGATTAAAGAATTGTTTCTAAAAATAGGCATTTCTTTTGCTCTTATCAGGCAAAGACTGGTTCTTGTATGATAAATTCTGACATCTTGGTGGTGGCTACTGTATTTTCTGTATCTACTGTTTGCTGTTGAAGTGTGGTTTTTTTCAAGAGTGTTTCTGTTTGGAACCAAAGACAAGCTTATTAAATTTATTAATGAGGATCCACTCCTTATAATATATATGCAAATTTCCAAAGTGCACATTTGGTTAATAAATTTGAGAAGCGTTTGTGCCCCATTCTTTACGCTCAGCCTTCAAAGGTATGCCTCCACCTGCAAACAGTTTATGGCACAGAGAGACGTGAAAATCACAAAAGATGTCATTGGAATAGTAATAAAAATAGTGCACCTGACAGACAATGACAGAGCATTAAATGGCAGATAGTAAGTATTGAAAAACAAATTTATGCAAAATAAGAAAAGAATATCAAAGACAGAACCTCTTACAAAGTTAAAGGCAATGAGTCATTTCATGATGAAAGAGATAGTTAAAAGTATGAATACAGTTTATGAAACATTAGCAATCCCCCACTAAGATGCAATCAAATCTGGAGTGTGCAGTATATGTTTGTAGTGGTAGTGAATAAGAAAATATTCTGAAATCTTTTGACATATACACAAGTCATAAACATTAAGTAATCTACTTCAGAAAGCTTTAAATTGAAGAACCGTGTAAAACCTCCTTGTTCCTTACCTTCATTATATAATGTGCATGTACAAGTCTCGTAGGAATTCCAGAAGCTCATCAATATTTGTTAATCTGCAGGTTCCTGATGAAAAGTGGTAGTGATATTTCAGCACACCTGAAGTAGCAGAAGCATTAAGTACCACTTTAAAAATTCAAGATTATAATATTTTCCCTCACACACAAATAAGAAAATATTCTGCAAGCTGTGGAGGAAATTAAAAAAAAAAAAAAAAGCAAAGAAAAAACCCCCAACCCTTTGGATCTACTACATTCCTTTCCTCTTTTCCCTGCCCATCATAAATCTGGACTCATTTTTACAAAAAAGTATAGTGTGTTAATCTACTTTTGCAATTAATACAACCAGAAAATTTAGCCACTTGTGAAATGGAAGAACTTTGATCATCATACACAAATTAAAGTGAATTGAAACTCAGTCACTAGAGTGAAAAACAAACTTGGTACCAGAAATGTTCAATAGCACATGATATACAGATTTCTTCAAAAAGTAACATCCTAGCATGGATAAAGAAAGGTCAGAGCAATGTTTCACTTTAGAAGACTGGAAGACGAAAACACAAAATTATTCCCAGGAAGAGACAGAAGACTAAGAAGAGCAACTTCTGTAAGGTTTCAGCTCTAAACCGGCCAAGGGCTGAAACACAGAGGTGATGAAAACATAAAGGAAAATGTAAAGTTCTGGTTACTCCCAAGGGGTTTAATCATGGCAAATAAAAAAATGTGCTGCTAATGTGTCCCAGTTTAATTCCACTTAGCTTTAAACAAGAAAATTAGACTTCTATTCTATCCTCTATCTCATTTAAGAAAGGATCCCTCCAATACTTGTGCAAAGTGGGAGGGAATTTTTTCTCAGATGACCATATTAGATAAGATGAATATCTCTCTAGTATCTCTATTTTACTCTATGGACTATAGAGGGAGCTTGAATGATTAGGTTAAGCTTGATGACAGTTAGACTTTTTAGGCAGCTAAAGCCAGCTGAGATGAATCCTACCCTTTTTTTTAAGCCCGTCACCTCCAGCTGCTTGGGTGGAAGAAGGTACTGCAGCGGAGTCCAGGTACTGGCTGGCTTACCTGCCCCTAGCAATGAGAAACCTATAAAAGACTGGTGTCCTAGACAGAGTAGATGGAAAAATATTGTCAAATTGTGCACTTGGTTTCCTGTTTTTTAAATGTTTGAATCATTTTTATTCATCTAGTACTAGCCAGAAGTATAAGCAAAGGTGGGAATGGCTTGTCCTGAAGCTACGAAGCAGCTCTCCTGAATCATTTTCACCTCTCAACTCTGCTTTATGTGGCTCTGTCAGGGAGACATGCGAAGCTATTCCTACCCCATAGTAACATTTCAAACTATGCCTACGGGTATTCTTCACTTTTGAGCAGGGTTTGGCAGTAATAAAGCATTACTCATTTCCCTGCTTGCTTTCTCTGAGCCACAAGAGCAAACACATATTCAATGATAGCTCTGCTGAAATGTTACTGTATAAAATAAGTGAACATGGCTTGCATACATTATCCCATCACGGAGAAAAGGAATAATTTTCTTGGGCACTATGAGAATATAAATTAAATGCAGATTTTTCTGTTACATCCTTAATACAATATGAAATAAACTACTATTTGCTAGGTTATGATGGTCTCACACTTTTTTTGTTTGGGGTTTTTTTATGTAGAAGCTAAATTGTTTCTGTATATCTGGCTATCTATAAAGATAGATATATATATATATAACTCAAACATATATATGTATAATATACATAAACACACACATATATACATATAATATCCTCTCTTCAAACACTGTATTCTTACAAGATAATGAACCAAATTTTACAGGGAAGTTATTTTTTACCTTATCCCAATGTCTCTCATGAGAATAGGCAGTTAAAAAATCACCGCCATAACACTGTGAACATTGCAATTTCTCCCGACGAGTAAAATTGGAGAAATTTCTCCATGAGAGCAAAAAGGCAAGCTGATTAAGTCAAAGAGGCGTTATAAACCCCAAGGGAAAACAATGTGCTTTATTTTTGAAGTATTCCCAGCAGAAGTCTGGGAAATCTTACATGTCCTCTCACCACGATCCATCATTATAACTTAGCTGTTTGCAAATCCTCAGCAGGTCATCAGATTTTACACTTGCTAACCATGTAAACACAACTGGGGACTCCTAATTACTGTAGATAATCTCAAAAACTTTCCCTTTTTGTAAAGCATACAGAAAATGCTGGGAATAGATCGTTTCCCATGTCGTTGTGTTTTCCTCATGTATATTTGTATAGCTGTCACTTTTCCGGAACTCTGACTGCATGTGTAAAGCATCTTTTTCATACACGTATAATAGCTCGTAACAACCTTGGAGATGCTCAGCTCTTGTTCTGCATAGAGCAGGTGGGTTTGCTGTGCTTTTGCTAAATTGTTTAATCAAAGTGCTTCATACTGAAGGGTCCATGAATAAATATTGTAAACATCATCAGGGGAAGTGATTTATATTTACTTCAATTTTGCCAGGAGAAAACCTAGATTATCTTGAATTAGCAGCTGAAGTTTTTATATATTAGAGTTTGTCAAGTATATTAAGGAGAGCATCATGTGCTAAAAAGACAGCAGTTTCTCAGGTCTGGAGGTACATGCTTCCCAAAACGGAATAAAAAATGACAATCATGTATTCTATTTGGGGTAAAATTTACACCAGTATGGCTTGTGGCTCTGGTTTTGGAAATGCATGTTCAGAATATCTCAAAGTTGCCAGTACTACTGAAAAATTTAATTTTCCTGCCACAAAGATGAGGATCTGAAGCCACAACAAAGCAGGCTATTCTTTCCACAGGAGGTGGCATAGGTATACCCAAAGCAAAGAGCCTAGGGGAAGCCCCATTTGGACCAGGCAGGGTTCTCCACATTGAGAGTAAGGATGGGGATGAGGGCAGCTCCTGCATCCCAGTGGTAGCCTCGGCTGCACAAGTACCAGGGCCTTGTGGGAGCACTGACTGACAGAACTGCAGGGCCCAGGCATGGGGAAAATTAATGGGAGGGTAAGGAGTCATGCCTGTTCTGCCCACACCTGTCTGCTGTCATAAGCAGCTGCCCACTTCACCTCTGCCTAAAGTTTGCCTTCTGCGTATCAGATTTTATACACAGAATATATTAATCTGTATACGAGGTAGCAGAATCAAGGGTATGGTAATTATCACTTCTTATGAGAATGCTTTAGGGAAAAGATGAATATACATTTATTATATGTACATGCCTTACCAGGGTAATAGTTTAATCTGATCAAACCTGAGGTGTGAAGCATAGTGCATGTTAGGACAAGAAGGAAGAGTTTACTACTGGGAGGCCAAATTTCCTTTGCTAGGGTGTTGAATGCATGCTTGTAGGTAGAGCATGGCTTGGCATAAGAGATCACTATGCCATTCCACAACAGCATTGCTGAAATCACATTTTTAATAGCAACCATTGTGATAACAATTGTATTTTAGTTATTCTCGAATTATTTTATTGACGTTAAGAAAAAGCATCTGCTCAGCTCTTATCTGTGGTTTCACCTTGCAAGTTCCGTGGCAGCAGTGTTTGTTTTAGAGGTTCTTCTACCCTCGGGACAACTGAACTGCTGCTGCTGATTCCTCACAACTTACACTAAAAGAAGGTTACTGCTACCTTGACTGTATTTGTCACATGTGCATAGAAATACATCTGGAAATACACATATACATATGTGCAATACTGTGAATATATGGACATAAGTGCATATTTGTGTATATATACATAAATAAGTGTGCATAGCTATTTCTGTGTTCAGCTAGGACTGTGAAATTTTCTGTCTTGCCTGTTTGCTTGTTTCTAATGGACAGAAGAGAAAGGAAGGTAGCTTGTATGAAGGAAACAGAGTGGGATAGGATTAGGTTATGAGAGCTGAGGGGTGGGGAAAGATGAGATCTGTTCAACTGATTTTGCTGCTGCATGGTTCGTAATATGGCCTCTTTTGGGGGCACATATAGCATGGAGCACATGCAGCAATAACTCATAGAGGACACAGTGTAAGTTTTACAAGAAGTGTTCATGTTATAATACATACATCGATATTCTGGGTCAGATTCTGCTTTTCAAGTACCTATCTTTCTACAGTCATTCAAGAGGGCTATTTGTATGAATGATAGTAGCAGAATAAGAATCTCTGCTTCTTCATCTGCCTTTCTTTTCAGCTCAGTAACAGAAACGTCACCATTAAGGTTTTGCTATATTCAAGCCTGCCTGTGATGAAAGGATTTATGTTTGCGTTTAGAAATCCAGAGACATATGGTGAATGTGAGAGTTGGTCAGCAATCAAGAGTGATTGATTCAGGTTTGGTCTATCAATTAAGTGGCAGAGCAGTTTTAATCTTTTTTTTATTATTATTATTATATTTTAAGCTTGGGACTTCACTGGAATATTATATCCCTTAACTGTGTCCATGACAGCCTACTTGCACCCATAAACTTTGGTGCATTGATGCATTCTTTCAGCTACTTCAATACGTCTTCTTTTCCATAAATATGTCTGAGCTGTGACTTTTTTCCAACCTCACCAGAGGTATCCTTATTTAGAGTGATCTAATATGTACAGTCATATCTGCACATGCAGCCTAATATCTGCTTTGAATAGCCATACGTAATTCACAGTGAGCAGCATGGCTGCGTGGTAACCTACATTTAAGTGACTTAGTGTTGAAGCATTTCCCTACCCACAGTAGAAAGAGGCACTGCTTAATAAGAGTTCCCCTGTTTTTTTCCCAGGGGAAGGGGGATGGGAGTGAGCAGCGGAGGAGATCTAGATTGCTGCACCAAATAAAACAAGAGAAAAAAAGAAGGGGGGGGGGGGGGGGAGCAAATCTTCTTCCTTGTTCACATTTTTAGCTTATGTCTTTTGGATTCATTCCCTTCCTTGCATCACTTTTCTGTACTGACAGCAATCCTTGCACAGTCTCATGGCAAGATTAACTTTAAATCCTCTCCTCCTCCTTCACCCTCTAGTCCCTGCTTGTCATTGTCTGCTCTTGAGTAAGCAAAGTGAATGTGGCCAGAGCAGTGCGGGACTGTGTTTTTCCATTCTCAAAGGCAACCACCCTTCTCATCAGCAAATCCATACTAGCTGCTAGAGCTTTATATATAAAACTGATTTTCAGTCATGAGGTTAGTTTCTCTCTGGTGAAGCACTCAGCATACTAATACTTTACACCTCGTACTTCAGCAGTCTTTTCTAAACACTAATTTAACCTCACATTGCTCTCTGAGGTAGGTGAGTATTATCCCACATGAGTAGGGAAGCAGAAGCCCACAGAGGTTAAGTGACCTATCCAGAGTCATGCAAGAAATGAGTAGCAATGAAGAGAACAGAAAACAAAGCCACTCTGGCTCACGGGCTTGCACAGTGCAGTTGGAAAAATTATCAGGTGTTCAAACAAGGCTTGTTGAAAAAGAGAATACAATAAAAATTAAAAACAAAGCCTCCTAGAGGAAAAGGGGACACTTCACATTCGCTGTTTTCAGACGAGGTAACTGAGGTGAAAGAGTTAAGTGATTTGCTTGAGATCCCATAGGCAATTCTTAACAAACGTAGAAATTATGTGTGTTGTGAAGGCAAGAAAAGAGACTGTAATTAAATAAGTGACTACTCTGACTGTGTTATTAAACACAAAGAACCAAGAGAACAAAAGGAGCATAGCACTCTTTGTCGAACTTTTAGAAATCCAAGCTCAGTTGCCATTTTTATTTGATCATACTTCCTTTGTTTGATTTGACTTTTACTTTACTCATCTATTATCTTTCACTTGTCTTTTGGTTTTCTTTTGACAGAAGATATTTTAATTATTAAATTCCTTGTTTGCTTTAAGCATGTCAATTCTCTTAATCATTCTGGTTTGTCACTTCTCTCTTTTTCATCTGATTTCTATTCCCCATCAGTACCCAGCTTCTGATTTTAAAATGTCTTGTATATTTACTCATATTTTCTGCCTCTCTAATTCTTCATTGTGCATTGATCCTCAGCTCTGCTTTGGTTGTCCAATTCTGGGGAACCATCCCTCTTCAGTACACCAAACTGCACTGGTTTTGTTGTTTCCAGTCTCTCTCTGCTATTTTTGACTGACATTACTGAAAATAAGAAAAATTTAGCTCTGAGATGGTGCCTGTACCAAAAATTAACATTCTTAAGACTACATTCTTCTTCTGTTACTCACAGGAACTCTTAGAAGACTTGTGTAAGATTTGTATATGATATTACGATTATTGTATTATATGATATTATGTATATTATACTATTACTATTTTAATACAATAATTATTGTATCATTTTTTTGACACAAAACCTGAACTCTGTTCCTAGGAATGTGACATACAATTTCTATAACCAGCTATCATGTCTTAAAAAAAAAATTTGCATGAATCTATAAGTTCTAGCTGTCCCTTTTAATACATTTCATTTCTGTCCACTTAAAGAACAACTGTTGAACACTGCTATGAATCCGAAATCAAATTCATGCCTTTCTAATTTGGCTAGCATTTTGGTTCAATAGTATCCCATGAGAGTTCCACAAGTGGACTTTTTGTTAAGAGTATTTCCTTTTTATTGGCTTTAGAATTTTCATTGTTTCACTTTTTACTTTTGATGCCAAAGAGAAGGAAAAGATTGCTTATGGTTTGTTTTTGCATGTACCTACTATTTTTTTTACCATTCTTTTCAGTCTTCTCATATGACGGTCTACTCCTGTCTTAAAGAGATGACCTGAACTTTCTCAATTTCTCCTAAAGTGAGGTTTTTTTCCAGGCCCTTCCACAACCTTGTTACTTAAAAAAAACCCAAACAAACGGGGGGTGGGGATTGGGGGGGCATGCGACACTATGCATAACTGTATGAGCATAGGACTGTAATGACAGTACATAAACCAAACTTCCAGTAGCGATTGCTACCTTTTCCTTAATGCAGCTGGAAACCTTGTCTGCTTCTTTGACCAAGAGCAGATGCAAGCTTAGATTTTCAGTATTCCCGTCCTAGTCCTCTACTTAGCTCATTAGGTCATCACTTATATGATAACCAAGATCTCAAAGAGATAGTCATTAGTTCCAGCTGGTACCTAAATATAACAAACTGTTTTGATACAACAGGGTAACGAGTTTACAGCAGATCTGTGGGTATGATCTGCCATCAGCTCCCAAACACAAAACTCCCCATTGACTGAGTATGGAGCATCCCTCAGTAGACTGTTGGCACGCTACAGCTCCCTAGTGATTCCACAGTGGAAGAAATTCAAGGAATTTGTCTCTGACCACATAATTTATGAGGCCATGCAGAAGTCGTTCATGAATGGCAGGGAGCAGGGGAACAGTTCAGAGCCTGTTGGGTTTCTTCCTTTCTTTTTGTTTTGTTTGCTCTGTTTTGGGACTTCACATGGGAAGAAGAAAGAGCTGAGAGGAAATTCTGGGAAGTTTTCAGCTCTGGCCTACCTCTGTTTCCATTGAAATATAGGGTTAATCTCCTGTTATTCTCAATGGGAACTGAGGCAAATGCCAAGTGTCCTTTTATGGTTACAGAGGGTGGGGGTTTTTGGTATGTTTAGAAATGTTAATGCTCAATTCAATAGAATTTTTAATAACACATTTTTTTAATGTACTTCATACTGTTATAAAAGAGCATTTTGTTCAAGACTAAAACATTGCTTTTATGCCAAAGAAGAAAGGTTGCTGTTGCTTACAGTGTGTGAATTCATAGCCAAAGCACACAGGATGTTTGCAGCTATCTTCTCCGGTGGTAGTACTACTTCGCTCCTACATATTACTTTCATCACAAAATCTCATACTGTTTTCAAGCAATGTTTCTCCACCTGTAATGTGCAGAGTATTTATGATCCAAGAAACACCCGAAAGTAGTCCGTAAAAAAAACTGTAATTCCCCTCCTCTGCATTACTAGATGCCTGCAGAGGAGAAATACATTTACAGAACAAATGCTTATACACTCATTTTTCCATACCTGAGCAAGAAAACAAAATGAAATAAAAAATATAATCAAGAAAGGGGCATGTCAAGTTTCCTCTTCCTTTTATTTTATTGTTAATGAAAGTCATTGCTGCAAGATCAAACATGATGGGCCTTGTATCTGATTTTTTTTTTTTGCTTTTCAGAGGAAAGTTTAGTGCAGCGTAGCAATAAAAATATTGAGGAACAGGTCTCTTCAAGAAATCAATGTCATTATCCTCATTTTGCAAGAAGCAATAATGAAATTCAATGAAAAATGAATGCTGTTAGAAGGATATTCACCTAAATGGTACCTGCTTTCAACATATCTCTTAAATGGCAATGGAACAGTTTTCACAGTTTAAAACTTGTATTTGAAGTAATGTTGAAAGGATAAAAAATATGTGTGCATTTCAGGACTGTTTTTGCAGTCAGACATGATGTTTTATAACTTCAGGCTCATAATTTATTCCACTTGACCTCAGGCACTCTTGCTGCAAGGTTGTACGAGGAGCAGAGTCACCGCAGCATATGGGGCTGCTGTATCCTGCAAACTGATAGAGGAGAGGTGAGCTCTACCGTCCCAGGTCCAGCCAGTAGTGAGTCTGTGTGTTCCCAGTAGTAACATACGCATGCACCCAATGCATATATATGTGCACACTCAGCCAGCCATGTGGATCAACCACAAGAGAAAATACAGCACTCATGCAAAACATAAACAGCACCAATGGCCTCACCCTCTCTACCCAAACAGAATGAAAGGCAGTGGAAACCACATGTGAATATATACAGTATGGTACTCTCCGGCCGACTCTCCATCTTATAACTGCCACTGGATCCCAGTCTCCTAAGTTGCTGACAGCTGGATATAAGAGCCCCTGGGTCCACAGCCCCACTCCAGTAGCCAGTACAGATCTCACTTACAGATGCACTCACAGATACACACACATAGAGGATCCCTCCAGCAACTAGCTTTAAACACCCATTTTAGCCAGTGATTGGTCCCTGGATCAGCTGGTGTTCCAGTTACCTCATACTGGGAGCCACACACATGCAAACAGATCTCCCCGGTAGCTGACTTCACGGACATACTCCTCTGGACTCCCTATGCTCACTTCTCTATACCAGACAACCACTTATTTTCGCTAAAGTTCAAGTATTTCACATCTGCAAGCGCTTCTCCTATATATTTTTTCTTTCATAGCAGTCACTAAGTCTTTTACAAAACCCAGAATAAACACGACACACATCTAAGAATCAAAAGTGCCATCTGCTTTGGTGCTGTGCTGCTTTTTGATGTGTCAAGAAGGTGATTATTTTTTGTTCTGAAAGATCAATGGTATTGGGATATGCACCTAAATATGTTATCGGCTTGGCAAGTCTAAACAGCGAAGTTTTCACAGTTCAGTGTTTTATTTGAAACATTATATACTGGATGCTAGACAAGTCTGCATGGATTTTAGGAGGATTAGTGTAACCAGTGTTACATTTTATAGTTTTGCTACTTAAGCTCATGTCCTCAGACAGCTCACATCCAGGCAAAAAGATACATGCATTTGCACTGAAATAAGATTCCAGTTTATATTTGTCCTTATCCAATGATATGGGCCAGTAAATTTGAACCCATTTCTCACACTTGTGAGAAGCCACTTGTGCAGGTAGTCCTAGGGCAAAAAATGAATGAAAGGACTTTCAGGGGTAAAAGTTCACGATGACTATAAAAGACCCCAATACTTTGAGTCTAAAAATCAAAAGATGAAATGTGGTGTTATTTTTAATTTTTCAAATTATTTTTAATTTTTATTTCTTCTCCATTATCTATGACTACTTTTTCATGTGTTTATTGTTTTATTTCAACCCCTTTTCTCTCATTTAATTCTCATTAAACTAATTGTTTTTATTTTCTTGGGGTTTGCCTTCTTTTGACACAGTATTTATCTACCAGATCTTGTTAAGTATGGATTCAAAAGTGATTGAAATCGAATGTGTCAAGGCCGCAGGAAATATGTGTAGGTTCTGTAGTACAGTACTGAAGGAAACCCACATAATGTTATGAGAAAATTCTCTGCATCCTGAAACTAAGGTTCATATAAATGCTCTTTGACAAAACATTTCCATAATAACCAAGAGAAAAACCTATTTATTCACTGAAAACAATAACTAAACAAAAAGCTCTAGCAAAAAAACCCAAACAACCAACAACAAACCCACTCAAATTCTTCTTCCTAGATACATGAGTCTCACCATAGCGGCTTCACCACCCAGGTTCTAGTGAGGTCAATTATAACTTTAAAATAATTTGTAACTGAATAAGTACAACCCAAAACCTTTAAATAAATAATTAATGGGTAATTGTTCATACAGAAATACATTTACATTTCACTTTGATGCTCTGCTTCTTTTTTGGAGGGTTAAGGCAGCTTTCAAAAAAGAGAGCGAAACCACACCTTGTAAAAATCAGGGTGAACGCTGTTATGTCTCTGGATTAGCATTTGTAGATTAAGATTTAAACATATTTTTAGTGAAGTAGAGGAATTCTGAAGCTTTCCTTTTGGCACTCCAACCTACAGTTTAATTCAGGTAGAGTAACTGTCCTCAAAAAGTTAACTCCTTCCCATACACCTTGCAAGCATTATGAGTTGAAGCTTTTCATAAAAGCTGTTACTTAATCTGCCCAATTTAAAAAAGAAACTGAGTAATGATCTTTTATACCCTCATGTAATACTGTTACCATGAAGATACTGATCAAAATGATGGTGCCTTTTTTCCTCAATAAATATGTGACTTTGACTCAGGAAGAAAAAAATTCTACCCTAACCTGTCCTGAAGACTGAATTTAATGTACACACTTTGGGGACATAGTCAGTACCATATTTCCATCACAGTAAAAATAAAATAAATAAAATAAAATAAAATAAAATAAAATAAAATAAAATAAAATAAAATAAAATAAAATTGGTTGTAATTCACATCTTTCAAAGAATTTCAAAGCCCTTAAAAAGACTTACAGAATCAGTGACTTTTAGATCATTTTAGAAAAGTGAAATACTACTCTTAGTGAATTAGCTAATCTAGAATGCTAAAATAAAGCTTGGAAAGATTTTTTACTTCATGGGAATTTTCAGAGGTAGTAATACTGTTCTGTATTTCCACTGAGTATTTTTTTCTGCTTATTTTTAGTATTTTATGCATGAAAAATCTCAGCTTTTTTCGACATACTTCTGACTACATCTGTAGGATCTCTGGTCATGCAAACTTTTGTGTGCATTTATTTCCTCAGATGACTGGTCTAGAAATGTACTGGAAGTCTTTGATATATTCCTTGGTAGACTCATAACCTCATATTCTAAGTGCCTTAAATACAGTTGTGACTGCAAAATTTTAGTTTAACAGCAATGATCGAAAAAATGAAACCAAAATTCATCTAGATCTTAAATAACATTTTAATTCAAAGTTCTGAGGATGAAATGCATCTCTTTTCAGAGATAAGGGAAAAGATTCATATTGCCTAAATTCCAGATGTCTAAAGGTCAGTTGTCTGAGTTATTTACTTCATGCTCCCCTTTATAATCAATGAAAAGAAGCTGGTAACTCTAAAGAGCAATTATTCTTCTTCTAAGATATGAAGGATGAATGCTTTTTAGGTGTGCTTATTTGCCTCTGCTGACTTTGCAGGGATGACTAACTCAGATGAATAATTTTTGGTTGTTTAAGTGAGATGAATCCCACCCAATAAGTGTACACATCCTCTTCTTCCTGTTTCATCTCTGGCAATGACTCCCTTGGACAGGATTCAGTAATTAGGGATGTGTGTGTGTGTGTTTGAAATAAAAATGCTCATTTATATGGGTAGATCTTCCCTCTCTTTCTCACACTATTAAGGCACCATCTCTTCCCAGCCTGACCCTGCTACTTCTGTTCCTTCTCCGACAGGACAATCCATGAGCAGGTGAAAAACAAATGCAGGAGTGGGAGACAAAAGGGCTAGACCACATAAAACATCCAGTGTGAAAGAGAAGAACTACTTTTGTTGGTGTTGAAATCTGAGAAGGAGCACTTGGTTTTTGAGGGAGGTTGTAAACCTCAGGCATGGAGGGTGTCTGCAGGGCAGGACCAAGCTGGGTTTCAATGTGCATGTGAGGCAGCCACCTGAGATTTTTTCAGACATGTCTGTAGATAAATTAAAGGAAATTGAAAGGTTCTTCTCCACTTGGTCTCTTCCAGATCTAAATATGTTTTCAAAATACAGGTTTTAAAAGAACCCACAAGCTAATGACAGTAATAACACATAATAAATGTTCTAATTATTTTATCCGTACTTAAATACTAAATCTTAAATAGGCCTGAAAATGGGAATAAATTTCTTCTTATTGCAGATATACCATTCATATGTTTATTGAATAATCTGAGTTATTTGGCACTAAAATCCTCACAGTCTGTTTGTTTCAAATTTGGTGCTTTGAAAAAAGAAAATGTAATGACATTTAGTTTGATGCCAAAAGATGGAATTTACAGAATGAAACTGAATGATTCATTTTTATTATTTTTTTCCTGTCTTCATAGGAGTAGTAATTCTCTATTAATGTTTTTAATAAAATGTAAAATCACTATTATTATAAAGACATTATCATTATGCCAATAGTACTGTAAAAGAATCACATCTCTGATACATATGTTAAATAAGCCTGGTGGGAAATGAAATTGAGGCCAAACTGCTGCCATATGTCAAATGAAATCACCTGGGTGACCTTGTAAGAATGGATAAGACTATGCTCGAGACCCCGTGATTTGCTGAATCTAAAGTCTGAGTTTAGGAATTATTAATAAAAAATTTCAATAAATGGTCAATTTTCTTCTTCAAATCTTTTCAAAAAAATTTCTATAATTACCAAAGTTCATAGGCCCTAGGGCTTAAAAATGGCCTCTTGTTTGTCTTCAGTGAAAAACATTAGAGGCAAGGAATCAATTTAAATCAATATTTTCAGTAGAACTGAATAAAGAAATTACCAGAATGCCTTCTCATTCTTATCTTTTTATATCTGGGCCCCCACGTGCACTTGCATTTGTGCAAACCTACCTCATAATTCTAGCACAGAATGCCAATTAAATCTGAGCTGGACATAGAGAGTCCAACCACAGTCCTAATCAACTTCAGAAAAGGTTTTCCATTAACTACAGTGATGACAACAGAAGTTCTACATTGCGCAAACTGTTTACCAAGCCCTCAGTTTGACTAAACACTGAGCAATTCCTGAAAAAAACCCAACTCCTGAGTGCGCTTTTTCTTTTTTAATTAACCCAACTCCAGCACTGCACCTTTCAGGGTCTAGACCAAAGGCCTTAGTTCTGTTAGACATAATGTCTTCTAAATTTATTTAGGGCTCACTGAGACTAGAGGAAGCTGGGAAGAGGTGTGAGAGTGGCAAATTGCTCTCCCTGTCTTTAACAACGGTATTTCCTATCCTTAAAGTTGTACTCTTTTATATTTTCACCTTATTTTAATGGTTTGCTGCTGCATCCTAAAATAAGCTGTTATTGGGGGGCGGGGAGGAGGCAAAAGTGTTCAGCTAATTGAAATTATATTAAACATGTAAAAATAATGCCCTTATTCAGTACTGAGAAATAACTAACTAATATTCAACTTAACTATTCAATATTTCAAAATGCCTTTTGAATCATGATAGTGCTCTAAGGCCTTGAGTTCAGGCCATTAAAGTGCCCTTTCTGTCCAACTGGACAATGAATACTTTAGGGATACTCCTATTTTTACTGATTAGGAAACTTTTATAATATATTTGAGAATACAAGTAACATCTTTCTTTGAGTATCCAGTACCCATGCCCTCAGGGAGATGTATCACAGGCTTAACTGATAGAAAGGCAACATTCCACCTTCACTCTAATTGGAACTACCCAGTGCAGCTGAAGATTTGAGCAACTCTTTATTTTTCCATTTAATGGCCTTTTTGCATATACAAATCATTTATCAGAATCATCCCCAAATGAAAAAATATAATAATAGCAAAGATATTTAGCACAATATGTTTGGCTGGTTATCCAAAGGCTTTGTACAGAGGCATCGAAGTACAGGGGATGATGTCATACACTGGAGAGGGTGCAAAAGGGGAATCAGTCTTAATTTCTGGCTGACTTCCCAGGCTTTCTCTTGGTCCTCTTCTACCGGAATCTGTCACAGCGCTTTCTGTCACAGCTGTAAAATACTTTCGGAGAAACATAAAGTTTTTATGAGAAGAATGATAAAATAGATGACTTATTCTAGGGCTGGGGGTTAATATTTGCACTTGTAGGCTGACTTTGGGAATTAAAAGTAAAAAGAGATTAAGGAAGACAGTCAGAGTCCTTTATTTCCCCTTGCAGTTATCCAGAAGACACAGCAGCAGCTGCACAAATTCTCTTATACAAAATTTAAGATACTGAGCTACTGTCATGGCATTCCAAGCATGGTGGGTTTACTGGCGGGTAAACTACACTACTGATGATTTCCCTTTAAAGATAAGGCAGAAAAGCAGGAAAGAAGGCAGGAAGGCAGGAAAGAAGGAAGGAAGGCAGGCAGGCAAGAAGTCAGGCAGGAAGGCAGGCAAGAAGGCAGGCAGGCAGGCAGGAAAAAAGGCAGGCAGGAAGGCAGGCAAGCAGGCAGGCAGGAAGACAGGCAGGAAGACAGGCAGGAAGGCAGGCAGGAAGGCAGGAAGGCAGGAAGGAAGACCAAACAAATGCAAAACAAATGAAAAACAAGACTATGTAGTTCGTTTCAAATTTGGACACTGGTGAGGTATCTCCTAACCCTTGAAGACAGTGGGAATAGCAGCTCATGCCTTCTGGCTTAACTCCCACAGCAGCCTTTACAGATGACTTATTCTTTTTTAACAGGACTGTCTATGAGACAGAATCCTTTTCCTCCATGTGTTTGCCCTTTTCGTATAATATTTACTTAGAGCCACCTAATGGGAAATGTCATTGAGGTTTTGAGTATCTTCTAAAGAATGGGAACATTAAGATACAAAAACTGCATGCTGTCAAAAACTATCTTAAGTGGTCTGGTTCATCAAATAATACAGTAAATAGAACTGGATTCAGAGGACTTTTAATGTTACAATGAACAAGAAAAGATTTAATACCTGCGATACACTTGGCTTTTTTCTTTTTTTTTTTTTTTTTTCCTGAGGAAGGGCAGTCTCCTAGTTCTTGAAGTTTATTAAAGCTTTAAGCTGTCAGGCTATTACTGTCAGTTTCAAGAAAGGAAAGAGCTACTGATGTAAAATTAATTTATTGAATAGAATTGTTTTGCCCCAGGGGAATAACATCACCATTTAATTTAATTTCCCCATCATATTGTCTCATTTGCAGACTAAAAAAAATAACTTTCCGTTTTAACAAAGGATGTTATGCAGAATGGTGAATTGTCCTTACAGTTTTTCCTTGTTCTAGATCATCAGTTGTCATAAGAATATTTCAGACTCCCTGTGGCTTCTACTTACTGCCTTTTTTGAAACACTGATTTGTAAAAGTTCTCTCAAAGGCCTAGTCCTGAGCTTCATGGCTGATGGATGTATTTCCATTGACACATTTTGGTTTGGATCAAGCCAAAATCGAGGAGAAAATAGGAAACAAAATGTATTAAGTATTAGAAGATACAGCTGGACCATTTACCAGTCTGTCCAGGATGCCTTCAGTATCCCAGGCAACCTGACCTTGTTCATCTGTAATGAAATTAGAAGAGTCAGGTGGGAGATTGCTGCTGAACAGTTCAGTAGGATGGGATTTATTTATCACAATTTTAGAGCTACTCTGTCCAATCAATACGTTGCCAGGTCCAACCTCAATGAAGGTAAAGGGCTTGTAGTTAAAATCTTTCCACCACTTGTTTGGTCAAAGTACTGTCTCACATAATTTTAGGCAGTTATATTGTACGCATCTATTAATAAGACATAAAGTTGTTACTGTCTTTACTCAATTTATTGAAAGAAAAATGCTTTACATTTCAGTTAACTGCCTCTATGATGAGTAGAACTACTTTAGAGCAGATTTTGGTTGAGCAATTGCTTAGCATTTTTCCAGTATTCTCAATTGCTTCCTTCTTTCTGACATTATCACTGTACCTTGCAGAGGTTATTAAAAGCAGAACACAGCAGCCCTGCTGTATTACAGTCTCTTCAGCAGTTACAATTCCCAGAAAAAGAAAAATGCAAGAGAATGGGAGGTTTGCAGTATAATCCTACATACTCTGTGCCTGACATGTTTTGTTATAAAAGCCGGTATTCTCTCTTTAGTACCTGACCCACACCAACTTCAAAGCTTGAAGTGACAGTTGCTGGAAAATCTTTTACCATACATCCAAATGGCTGGACGGTTTTAGGTATCTGCTGCTGCATGCCTGTCAAAGGTTACAGTAAAGTTAAGGTGAAGCACCAAAAGCCAAGATAAATTAATCAAGCCTTACCACTTGAACTTTAAGAGAATTCAGTCATGGTACATTCAAAAGCTAATATATCTACTCACAAAACTAATTGCTGGACAGATTTTGTGTAACTAATAACTGCATATTCAGAGGTACCCATGAAAAATCTCGTTGGCCTGCAAGTGTGTGCAGTGAAAAAGGCAAGAGTCACTGCGGGCTGAAACGTTCCTTCCCATACACTCCCTAAACAAAAGTTTAGATGTGAGGTGAGATAAGCTAAGGGGAGTTGAGACCTGAGAGATATCCTTGTGTCGGTCAGGGAAGTTGAGAGCAAACACTGGAGTCCCTCTGGGAGTCTGGTCCTCTTTAACAAAGGCAACTACGCTACCTTTCAGTTGTGGTGATAACAAGCAGAGGTCAACCTCTCTCTGAAAAGTGTCTGCCAAAGGAAAGATCTCTCTTTAGGAAAAAAAAATAGAAGCTTTAGAAATCTTTAGAGCAAAACAGAGAACCAGCCCTTGCCATTTAAGTTGCTGCTCTTTGTCAGCTCTCTATTTTGGTTATTTCAGGTAACAAGCACAAAGGCAGTGATTATGGTCTGTCAATATAATTGATCTTTTTTGAAAATCCATGTCAAAAAACAGAGGCTTTTTGAGAAGTTTTGCCTTGTTTTGATTTTGATAACCAGCCTCTAGTGTTTTTAATGGTAGAACTGGACTCAAGTACTGAGCCAGCATAAACTCCCTGAATTTATTAGAGATTATCTAATTTTTTTCCAGTTTTATCTCCCCATATCACACAAATAGGAACACAACTATTACAAGTGAGCCCCTTAATTTCTTTAAGTTGTTTCTTTGTTTTCATTATGCTATACTACTTACTGAAGCAAATTAGTCTCTTGTGAGTCACACAAACAGGAGCAACATCAGGGCTAGCACTCCCACTGTGATGTGGGAAGGTGGCTGTTCAGCTGGACACAAAGTAGCCCTGAGCACCTGTGTGTGGAAGGACAGCTTTATCCTAAGCAGCATTCACAGAATGGCCTCTATCTTGGCTGACATCAGAGGCATTCTGAGGTAAAAGCTTAAGAATAATAGTTTCAGAAGCACCTAAATAAACTCTGTGGAAGTTTTTGAGCAGTGTCTAAGGACAAATTTAAAGGATCAGATTCTGTGAATTGTCATTATGTGTATTCTATATGGTTGAACACAGAAAGGGTGCTCTTTACACCAGACAGTAGGGTACAGCTTATTGCACAGCTTATGTCACTCTTCTCTGAGGAAGGACAAGAAAAAGGACCCAGGGAGCTGCAGGCCATTTACCTCAATCCCCAGGGAAGGTGAAGCAGCAACTAATTCTGGAAACCATCTCCAAGCACACGAAGGACAAGAAGGTGATCTGAAGCAGTCACAAAGAGGAAATCATGCCTCACAGAACTTGATAGCCTTCTAAAAATTGTTGGCTGGCTTGGTGAATGAGGAAAGAGTAAATTATATTCATAGAATCATAGAACAGTTAGGGTTGGAAAGGACCTTAAGATCATCTTGTTCCAATCTCCCTGCCATGGGCAGGGACACCTCACACTAAACCATCCCATCCAAGGCTCTGTCCAACGCTGCCTTGAACACCACTAGGGATGGAGCATTCACAGCTTCCCTGGGCAACCCATTCCAGTGCCTCACCACCCTCACAGTAAAGAACTTCTTCCTTATATCCAATTTAAACTTCCCCTGTTTAAGTTTTAACCCATTACCCCTTGTCCTGTCACTACAGTCCCTAATGAAGAGTCTCTCTCCAGCATCCTTATAGCCCCCCTTCAGATACTGGAAGGCTGCTATGAGGTCTTCACGCAGCCTTCTCTTCTCCAGGCTGAACAGCCCCAACTTCCTCAGCCTGTCTTCATACAGGAGATGCTCCAGTCCCCTGATCATCCCCGTGGCCCTCCTCTGGACTTGTTTCAACAGTTCCATGTCCTTTTTATGTTGAGGACACCAGAACTGCACACAATACTCCAGGTGAGGTCTCACAAGAGCAGAGTAGAGGGGCAGGATCACCTCCTTCAACCTGCTGGTCACGCTCCTTTTGATGCAGCCCAGGATACGGTTGGCTTTCTGGGCTGTGAGTGCACACTGCCGGCTCATGTTCATTTTCTCATCGACCAGCACCCCCAAGTCCTTCTCCGCAGGGCCGCTTTGAATCTCTTCTCTGCCCAACCTGTAGCTGTGCCTGGGATTGCTCTGACCCAGGTGTAGGACCTTGCACTTGGCATGGTTAAACTTCATGAAGTTGGCATCAGCCCACCTCACAAGCGTGTCAAGGTCCCTCTGGATGGCATCCCTTCCCTCCAGCATATCAACCGGACCACACAGCTTGGTGTCATCGGCAAACTTGCTGAGGGCACACTCAATCCCACTGTCCATGTCAGTGATGAAGATGTTAAACAAGGCCGGTCCCAACACCGATCCCTGAGGGACACCACTCGTTACAGGTCTCCAGCCAGACATTGAGCCATTGACCACAACTCTTTGTGTGCGGCCATCCAGCCAGTTCTTTATCCACCGAGTGGTCCATCCATCAAATTGATATCTCTCCAATTTAGACAGAAGGATGCAGTGTCAAATGCTTTGCAGAAGTCCAGGTAGATGACTTCAACTGCTTTACACTTGTCCATCAATTCTGTAGCCCCATCATAGAAGGCCACCAGATTGGTCAGGCAGGATTTCCCCTTAGTGAAGCCATGCTGGCTGTCACCAAGCACCTTGTTGTTTTTCATGTGCCTTAGCATGCCTTCCAGGAGAATGTGCTCCAAGATTTTACCAGGCACAGAGGTGAGACTGCTGGTCTGTAATTCCCCAGGTCTTCCATTTTCCCCTTCTTGAAAATGGGGGTCATATTTCCCTTTTTCCAGTCGTCGGGAACTTCGCCTGACTGCCATGATTTTTCAAATATGATGGCCAGTGGCTTAGCAACTTCATTTGTCAGCTCCTTCACAACCCAGGGATGGCCAACAACCTCGCAGATTGCATTAGACAAAGTATTGTCAGCAGGCCTAGGGCAGTGATCCTTCCACTCTACTAAATTGTGATGAGACATATCAGGAGTGCTGGGTCCTGGTCTGGGCTCCTGAGTACAAAGGAGGCAGGGACATACTGGAGCACATCCAGAGAAGAGCCACAGAATTGTTTAGAGGACAGGAGCCACAGGCATACAAGGACAGGCTGAGAGAGCTGTACTTGTTCAACATGGAGAAGAGAAGGCTTAAGGGAATCTGTTCAACATGTATAAATATCTGATAAGCCAATGTAAGCAGGCAAAACCATACTCTTCTCAGCAGTAACTGGTGACAGAAGAAGTGGGCACAGATTGAAAGACAGGAAATTCCATTTAAACAAAAATATACGTATATTGTGAGAGTGACTTAGCACAGAAAGAGGTTGTCCAGAGAAGCTGCAGAGTCTTCATCCTTAGAGATATTCAAAATCCGACAGGACATATCTCTGTGCAACCTGCTCTATGTGACCCTGCTTTGAGCAGGGAGGTGGGCAAAGAATCTCCAGAAATCTCATCCCATCTCAACCAATTTATTGCTGTTCTCTCACAGATGCCTCATTTGTCTTTAGCAACATGAATTTCTTAGGCTTATAAGTAAACGAAGCTGGTAAGACATACATGGTTGTCTCTCAAGCGATATTGATAACGTGGTATTAATTAGAGAGTTTGTTTCATTCCTTGGGCCCCCGTTGCAGTCTGAAACATTTTTGCATGGGTACTAGAAGTAATGCGAGATATTGAACAGCTGCTGTCAGTGTTGAAAATATAACAGTCACTACTAAGAAGGTTTCCCAAGAGTCTTTGGTTATGATGTACAGATACTTCTTGTATAACCTTCTGTCTGCCCTCTCATGAGTGGTGGATGCTTCTTCTGGTAGGCGCTACCCTTTGTACACACATGGGTAACTTTTGTCCATGGAAGCATCCATTGTGTCTAAGTGGTTTGAACATAGAATATGTTAGAAGAAATAAAGAGTACAGAGAAAAGAAAATGATGCAGCTTCTATTCAACAATAAAGCAAAACTTCGCCGTACTGCAAAGCAAACTTTTCAACAAAGTAAAGAGAACCTTCAAGCAGTTATTAGCATTTGAAATAGGAAGGAGAAAAGCTCTGGAGCACCATCTTTCACAAGTGAAAGTATCCCCTAGAAATGTACTTTGGGGAAAAAAAATAAAATCAGAATCTTGAACTTGTAAATACCGAAGCTGAATATTTAACACAATGCAGGGAAGAGAAGAAGCTAATACAACATACTTTTAAAAGTTAAGCTGAAAATTTTACAGGGATAGATTCTAGGAGTTCATACCTGATTGGAGACAGCAGGGAAAATTAGCTCCAAAAGTACAGTGGGGCTAGTTACTGGTTATGGCTGAATGAAACAACTCCTAAGAAGCAGTAAGAGCTTCAGTTAAAAATTTCATTGTACTTAAATGGACAACTAAAGCTTCAGAGAAATTGGTTTCAAGTAAATGGAGAGGTTCCCAGCTGTGTTCACGGGCAGATCACCAGCATCAGAAAAGAAAACAAAGATTACCATTTGTACATTACATTAAATTTCATAATGTCAAATTGCCCTGATCTTATCCCAAAAGAAAGATGTCGAAGAGAGATAGAGTGGGTTTTTTATCACAGCATCTAGTTTAAGGAATAAAGATATGATTCATACTGAAGACAAAGGTGGGAGAAAGATAATGCATTATGCATTTGATATAGAGGTTGCTGTCCCAGTGTGGTGATGTTAGTCATACACATTAATAAAATTATGCACACACTTTGTCCAGTTGTGTGGAGTGAAATTTCTTCCAGAAATATTGCCAGGTAAGATCGTGTGCTGCAAAGTACACTTCTGCAAGAGTTTTGGTTTGTACAAGTAAAGGGATTTCCATTCCATAAGATGCAGACTTCTGCTTATTGGTGAAGTTGTCATTGAAATAGGTTTTGTTTACTTATTTTTCAGCCAAGGTGGAGTTACACATACTTTCAGTAGACATCCTTTCTTTTTTCCTTTTTTTTTCATTAATCTAAATAAACAAACAAAACTATTTTTTTGTGCAGCTGTTTTAAAACTAACAGGGATGTTAGTGTAACTTACTACAGAAAAAAACATAATTTTCTTAGCTAATGCAAGAGCTGGATTAGATAGGAAAATTTTATGGCAGTAAAGATCCAGAGAAAATTTAAATTGTTGGTCTCTTATTCTTACTCTTCTTTTTCTTTCCTGGAAGAATGACTAGATTGTCTTGGCAGCACTAGTTTAACACTGTAATGTAGCAAGTAAGATTTCCTCTGCTGTGCCCCTTTTTTTTAATTCAGTAATCAGAGAGGATAAAATGCTATGATTAAACTATTTTCATCTTGTCTCTAAAGAAAAGAATTGTCAGGGGGCTGAGTTGAAAGTATCCTGCATTTCTATGATGGCAATTAGAAATTATAGTGTGTATCAAGTGTTTTCTTCCCCCCATTAGAACTTACATGTACTTTCAAATCAGGCAGGACTGAACTGAACCATTTCTCTTTCTCAAGAAAAAGTCATAGAATCATAGAATTATCCAATAGTTAAGATTGGAAAGGACCTTCAAGATATCTAATTCCAACCCCCCCTGCCATGGGCAGGGACACCTCACTCTAAGATAGGTTGCTCAAAGCCCCATCCAGCCTGGCCTTGAACACTGCCAGGTATGGGGCATTTACCACATCTTTGGGCAAACTGTTCCATGGCCTCAGCACCCTCACAGTAAAGAATTTCTTCCTTATATCTAACCTGAACTTCCCCTGTTTAAGTTTTAATCCATTACCACTTGTCCTATTGCTACAGTCCCTTATGAAGAGTCCTTCTCTGGTACCCTTGTAAGCCCCCTTCAGGTACTGGAAGGCTGCTATGAGGTCTCCACACAGCCTTCCCTTCTGCAGGCTGAACAGCCCCAACTTGCTCCGGCTGTCAATCAGGGAGGGTTTGTCTACTTACTAAACAAAGCAAAGAACATGCTGAACTTTTCTGCTTCCTTGTCTGAGGAGACAAGAACACTACAGATATAGTTAGCAAGGCACCCTGCTAGGTCTAATGTGCACGCCAAGCAGTGATATTCACCTTATTCAGAACTAGCATGGATGCCAAATTAAAATAGCAATATTACCTTGGATGCACACATTTTCTAGCCCTGAACCTCTCTGCACAGCTCTTAACTCACAAAGTTAAAGAGATAAGGACATACTTACTGAAGAAAAGGGATGGCTGAAAGACTGGGACACAATCTTTTGTTCAGCTTACATTCTTACCTGCAGATGCAACATGTCTGCAAATAGTTTTTTCAATTAAATAGCAGCTTTAGCTTTGCAAGTAAGTCTGGAGTGCCTCATGCTAAACCCAGCATGGGATACACAGAACAGCACCCCACCCTAACAAGACATGAACCTGTAAAGCGCCTCAGCATGCTTTGTGGGTTTGTAACAAGTTTCACGTGTCATAACTGCCTCATATGGCCAAAATTAGGCTGTCTTTCTCATATTAGTGAATTTATATACAGATCTGCATGAGTTTATGCACGTGCATCTGTATGTATGTTCAGAGAAAATGCTATAATGACAGTAAATCTGCTTTCTCAGGAAGGATAATCTTGGGGATTTATAAAAAATTCCAGTTGGTGTCTTGCAATTATTATCAAGCAATTGAGGAGCCAATAGCTCCCAGTGGTGGGGTTTGGAAGCATTTGACAGCAACTGCTTCCATTTTTGCCAAGAGATTAACAAAGAATTCCTTCTGGAGTCTGGAACTGCCATTACACCTTGGTAAATATTAAATCACAGAAAAGTTAATGTGCAATAGCCACCTTCACTGTGTCAAATGTTTTTCATATATTTTTTTCCTTTCTTCTAAAGCATTATTATTTCAATACCTGGGGGATTAAATTACTGTATTAATTTTTTACTTAATTTGTATGTATTTGATATAGTATCTATTTTTAATTATCATAAGTCTTATTCAATTTTGACTTCATTAAAAATTACATATGGGATTGTACGCATACTTATCTCTTCTACGTGTGAGAAGATGCAATATTCTGTTAGCTGGAAATAGTCAATTAAAATGTTCAGTGAATAAACACAAAAATGTTTTCTCTTATCAAATATAACACAGAAGAAGGATGGTCTTGTGGTTAAGATGTTCAGTGCATAAATACAAAACACAGCTTCTCAACAAATATAATAGAGAAACCTTATGATTAAACAGAAGGAGGTAAGTCATCGCAGCTGCGTTCCTGGCTCTGCTAGAATCTTCTGATACAGCTTGTGGCAAGTTACACACACAAGATTTTCAAGCAGAGGTGATACAGGTGACATGCTGGGAACATGAGTGCTATTATTTTCCAGGAACAGCAGAGTATGATGAAATTTTCAACACTGCTCTGCTGGATTTCTGAGCATTCATTGCTGTCTTGGCTCACTAATGTCACCTGTATGGTGGTTCAGGGGCTTTGGGGAAAGTAGCTGGAAGTCCCCTGTTGCTAGACACACATGTAGCTTTGGACCTCTGAGTGCTCAGGGAGATGTCTTGGTCTTTCTATTCCTTGAGATAAAAAAGAAGTTCCATCAATAGTTGCTGAGCTAATGGCATCACACAGCAATAATTTGCTCTTGCCTGCATTGCTGATCGTAATAATGCTGCTCTCACCCCTCGCTCCCTGAGGAGCCCTTGCCTTCCACACACATGCACACATTTCTCTTAGGCCCTTAGGTACCTGTGAGGAACTTCAGCACCCTCCTTCCCTGGTGAAAAGCAGCATGTACCACTCCTGGAACCCAAATTTACAGGACAGGAGACCACATGGGACAGTAACGCCTAAGCCCAGTTGTCTGCATTCCTTTTGCTTCCCCACTGCTGATTTTCACAGGACTCATAGTAATTTAAAATCCTTTAGAGCTACTGGGAACAGTGCTGAGGCAGGCAGACAGACAGACACAGAGTATCTGGGTTTTTTTCCAGTCTCTGCCCACACATTAAATTACATTTGTTTGATGTGCTGCTTGTCTGCAATTAATTGTATAGACCTTTCAAAACTTAATGCAGGTATCTCCAGGGCTGAGATACTGTGGTCCTGGTTCATATGAAGTAAGAATAAATAAAGGAATATAAGGTTAAACAGAGGACTTAGGTACCATTCTCTTTCTTAACATTCATCTTTCTTAACATTAAAGTTATTAAGTGGTTAAATGCTCAGACAATATATTTTTTTTCTCATGTGGAAACTACCTTTAATGTTTCTAGAAAAGTGTATAGGCAAAAAGGTACCTCCAGGTCAGTTTAATCACCTGTAATCCCAAGCAAAGATTTTGGATGATAATCTTGTTTTGCCATGGCTCAGTCAAAATTCAGCCATCCCCAATCTTTCATTGGATCTGATGATAGATTCCACCAGTTGCTCTTAGCTGTCTGTTGTGTCATGGCAATGTTGTACCTGGACTAGTCTCGGCCTAAAATAAAATTGCCAGTATGAGATATCTACAATAGGTTTCTTCATGGAGAAACACCTGACATCAGGCTGCCTGCAGATTCATATGCTGCTTACTATATAGATTGGTTTAGCTTAGCCAACGTACAGTGTACACTGTACAATGATTTGAGAGTTGGTTACTATGATAAAAATGAACCTGAGTGTCCAGAGAAGAAAATTGCATATTTTAGTTATTTCTTCCAAACTAGTATTTTATAGTAATTGGTAACCATCATCTGGGGTTGCACAGGCATGTAGGATGAGACCTCAGAAATGCTTATGCAGGCACTCCCCTCTCTTCCAATGTGACTGCTTTTGCTAGGTGTGAAATTGTAAAAATGAAAAAAGTGTATTATGAAAATGATTGGTATAGCATATTTTGACATTGTCAATAAGAATGCCAGACTTTGTAAAAAACTGCATACTCCACAGTATCACAGCTGCATGAACACGAAACAATACCAGAGGACAGACATAGCTATGTTAAGATGAGTTTAAGTGTGTGATCTGTGTACCAGAAGGAAAAGTAATGAGAAATATGTTTGATTTTTTTTCAGGGAAAAGGAAACTTACTGAATAATGTTTGATAGGACCAAAATTATTAAAGAATTTACTTTGAATTTGGAGTGATTTTGCTAAAAGAAAAACACTTTTCTCTGGAACTGCTGAAAGGTTTCATCTTTTTCATAGCAATATGTTTTGGCTACTCTTTTTGGAATAGTATTTTTCATTTCAAAGTTAATAAAAAAGAAAAAAAAAGACAAAGGACTTCAAAATTGAACAAGTCAAAATATTGAATTTTAGACCAGATGACATTTTTGGAAAAATACCAAATTAGTCTTTTATATCCCCAAAGGAAATCTGGTTTGGTTTGTTTGAAATAATTGTGGGGATTTTTTCAATTCTGCTTTTTGCTACTTTTATAAAGCAAAATCTATTTTTTCAGTTTTATTGTGGACCTTTTTGACAAGAGAGAAAGGCATTGTCCAGGGATTTTCAGAATTTACTTTAATAGAAAATAAAACATGAATATGGTGTGCTGGCTGTCACATTCATTTCTCTCTCTTAAGAAAAATCAAAAGCTTTAAACCTTGCCAATTTAGACTAGACTAGACTAGACTAGAACAGAATAGAATAGTTAGGGTTGGAAAGGACCTCAAGATCATGTAGTTCCAACCGCCCTCCCATAGGCAGGGACACCTCACACTAAACCATCCCACCCAAGGCTTCGTCTAACCTGGCCTTGAACACTGCCATGGATGGAGCACTCACAACCCCCCTGGGCAACCGATTCCAGTGCCTCACCACCCTAACAGGAAAGAATTTCCTCCTTATATCTAATCTAAACTTCCCCTGTTTAAGTTTGAACCCGTTACCCCTTGTCCTTCACTACAGTCCCTGACGAAGAGTCCCTCCCCAGCATCCCTATAGGCCCCCTTCAGGTACTGGAAGGCTGCTATGAGGTCTCCACGCAGCCTTCTCTTCTCCAGGCTGAACAGCCCCAACATCCTCATCCTGTCTTCATACGGGAGGTGCTCCAGTCCCCTGATCATCCTCGTGGCCCTCCTCTGGACTTGTTCCAGCAGTTCCATGTCCTTTTTATGTTGAGGACACCAGAACTGCGCACAATACTCCAGGTGAGGTCTCACAAGAGCAGAGTAGAGGGGCAGGATCACCTCCTTCGACCTGCTGGTCACACTCCTTTTGATGCAGCCTAGGATACGGTTGGCTTTCTGGGCTGCGAGTACACATTGAAGTTGCCTAATGTTAAATTTCTCGTTGACCAGCATCCCCAAGTCCTTCTCCGCAGGGCTGCTCTGAATCTCTTCTCTGTCCAGTCTGTAGCTGTGCCTGGGATTGCTCCGACCCAGGTGTAGGACCTTGCACTTGTCGTGGTTGAACTTCATAAGGTAGGCATCAGCCCACCTCACAAGCGTGTCAAGGTCCCTCTGGATGGCATCCCTTCCCTCCAGCATATCAACCGGACCACACAGCTTGGTGTCATCGGCAAACTTCCTGAGGGCGCACTCAATCCTACTGTCCATGTCAGCGATGAAGATGTTAAACAAGACCAGTCCCAACACCGATCCCTGAGGAACACCACTCGTTACTGGTCTCCAGCCAGACATCGAGCCACTGACCACAACTCTTTGTGTGCGGCCATCCAGCCAGTTCTTTATCCACCGAGTGGTCCATCCATCAGATTGATGTCTCTCCAATTTACAGACAAGGATGTCGTGTGGGGCAGTGTCAAACGCTTTGCACAAGTCCAGGTAGATGACATCAACTGCTTTACCCTTGTCCATCAATTCTGTAGCCCCATCATAGAAGGCCACCAGATTGGTCAGGCAGGATTTCCCCTTAGTGAAGCCATGCTGGCTGTCACCAAGCACCTTGTTGTTTTTCATGTGCCTTTGCATGCCTTCCAGGAGAATGTGCTCCAATATTTTACCAGGCACAGAGGTGAGACTGACTGGTCTGTAATTCCCCGGGTCTTCCATTTTCCCCTTCTTGAAAATGGGGGTTATATTTCCCTTTTTCCAGTCGTTGGGAACTTCGCCTGACTGCCATGATTTTTCAGATATGATGGCCAATGGCTTAGCAACTTCATTCGCCAGCTCCTTCAGGACCCGCAGATGGATTCCATCAGGTCCCACGGACTTGTGCACGTTCAGATTTTTAAGATGGTCTCGAACCAGATCCTCTTCTACAGTGGGCCCAAGGTCTTCATTCTCACAGTCCCTACATCTGCCTTCTAAGACTTGGGTGGTGCAGTCAGAGCCTTTGCCAGTGAAGACCGAGGCAAAGAAGTCATTCAGAACCTCAGCCTTCTCCAAATCCTGTGTAGCCAGTTCTCCCGAAAGCTTCCTCAGGGGGCCTATGTTGTCCCTAGTCTGTTTTTTGTTTGCTACGTACCTGTAGAATCCCTTCCTGTTATCCTTAACATCCCTGGCTATGTTTAATTCTAACTGGGCCTTAGCCTTCCTAACCTGGTCCCTAGCTTCCTGGACAACATCCCTGTACTCTACCCAGGCCGCCTGTCCTTGCTTCCATGTTTTATAAACCTCTTTTTTCCCTTGAATTTTCCTCAGCAGCTCCTTATTCATCCAAGGAGGTCTCCTGGCCCTTCTGCCGCACTTCCTTCTAGTTGGGATGCAGCACTCCTGAGCTTGTAAAGTCTCCTAACTTGCTGCCATTTATTTAGGATAAAGCTAGTTTGGGGTTTTTTATATTGATGAAGTATAGACTGGAAATTAAGCACCCAATTTTTAAATGTGTTCATCCCTATAACCCTTCCCACGATGCCAATTAAAATTACTATAGGAAATACTGCCTGTTTGCACAGTCAGATTAAGATATGTTGAACACACTTTTTTTCTAATCATCAAGCGTGCTCTCTAATAAAACCAAATCCCTTAGCAACAATAGGTTGTTGCAACAACCCCTTGCTATGGGCAGGCAGGAACATTACAAAAGAACAGTATTAAGAGAGCTCTTTCCAGATGAACAGTTTGTTCCCATTCTAGCTGTGTTTTATCCCTACAGCACAGTTTTTTCTGCTTATATACTTCACCCTGTAACCTGTACCTCATGGTCTATCCCTTGGTTAATATCACACCATGACACTGCCTGAACCATGCTGCTGAATATTAAGTCTGAAAATATTTTGGAGAAGATGCTTGTGTTTAAGAATACCTCACTGCAAAAACATCTCTGTTAGCTACATTTCAATTAATACATAAATACATTCCAAGGTTAATTGTTCTGATTACTGCATTAACCAGAAACATGCTACTTTTGTCACGCTAAAACAAACTTTTATATATTTGTTCCTTTCTTATCTCTAAGGCCCAAATATTCTATCATCTGTCACAGAAATTTACAAAGACTTAGCAAGTTCTCTCAAAGGTATAACAAGTTTTTATTTGATAGCTGTTTTTGCAAAGAACTTGATGTACACAATAAATATCAAAATACAGTCAACAAAGACTGTCTTAAGCTGATAAATGTATAAGAAATTTCTCGCTAATACTGGAACTGTCATTTTGTCAGCTTGATGAATCTAAACTTCAGATCTAATTATAAAAATATGTGGATTTAGTTATTTTTTCATACAATCCTATGGATTCTTCTGAGAAGGGCCACAAGGATGATCAGGGGCCTGGAGCACCTCCCATGTGAAGACAGGCTGAGAAAGTTCAGCCTGGAGAAGAGAAGGCTGTGTGGAGACCTCATAGCAGCCGTCCAGTGTCTGAAGGGGGGCCTACAAGGGTGCTGGAGATGCATTTTTTATCAAGTACTGTAGTGATAGGACAAGGGGTAAAGGGTTCAAACTTTAATAGGGGAAGTTCAGGTCAGATATAAGAAAGAAGTTCTGTACTGTGAAGATGGAGAGGCACTAGAATAGGTTGCCCAAAGAAGTAGTAAATGCTCCATCCCTGACAGTGTTCAAGGTTGGATGGTGCCTTAGGTGACACGGTTTAGTGTGAGGTGTTCCTGCCCATGGCAGGAGGGTTGGAACTAGATGATCTTAAGGTACTTTCCAACCCTAACTATGCTATGATTCTATGATTCTATTTCAAAGAGAAGGAAAGCATTTCTGTATCACCATAGGACGCTCTGCCAGCACGCAAGGTGAGAGTCCAGCCTGAGCAGGGGTGTCACTTTGGCTGGGGACAGCTTGTCACTGTGCATGGTGCTTTCCAACCCAACCCGTTCTATGATTCTATGAATATTAAAAATTCTGTATACAACAAATTGCTGCTAAAATTAATTCTATTAATTAAGACAGAACAAGATCCACGTAGTAAATGGTGTTTCTCATACAGTATTAATCTACATATACCCGCAACTGAGCTGTGCTGTGTGAGGAGGCTGTTTGTAGCATAGGCTGGACGAACAAGATTCTTCTCAGAAAGTAGTTATGCTTTATGTAATGGTTCTTTGATATGAAATTGCTTTTTCTTTTCCTTATCAGGGCATTTTGGTGTCTTCAGTGTATTTCAAATCTCAACACTACAAAAAAGCTAAAAATTTTGTTTGATACACTGACATTTTTCTTGAGGAAAACACAAACTTATTCAAGTCTGAAGCTGAAAAAAAAAAAAGGCAAAGGTCCTTGTGTTACAGACACTGTTATCCTGATACTTCACACAGGTTATCAGCCCCTCAAGCACAGGCTAGAGCTTTCTATCCAGTTAGATATAGCTGAAGGTTTTTTGTTTTGTGGGTTTGTTTTGGTTGTTGGATTTTCTTTTCCATGATGGATATATTATGTTTAAATAGAAATGTAAGATTCTCTTAGAGGTCCTGGCTACAGTCAATGCCTTAAACATCTGTTTTTTTTCTCTACAGTCGTAACTCCCACCACTGTTAGGGAATGAAGACCACTAAAACTGAACACAGCTATTCTTGTGACATAATGCTGCTTTATATTTGTGACATATGCTCCTGTCAGTACAGGAGAAATAAAGGAATAAAGAAGCTGAAGAAAGTGTCTATGAAACATCTTCCTTTCCAAGATGTACAGCTGTTTACAACTACTTTGTGACCTTAAGGGTAAGCACTAGACCTTCCAAGTCTTCCTATTTGTAAAATAAGAGCATGCTTTCTGTACCTCAGAAGCTTACCACGCTATCCTTATTGATCAATGAGATGTGCTGAGATTTTTTCTGAAGTGCCAGGAGGTTGTATGACTGTCTCCATTTCATTATAGTGGAGCTAACCATCTGGTGTGAGGTGCCCCAATGACTTCATTGTGAGCTGCTTATAAATATTGGTCAATGACTAACTAGGTTCTCCAGGATCCAGCAAGGGTTATTCTTCCATTTATAGCTTAAACATTAAGTGTCACTCCATCAACGTCTGTCATTTTCAAGGAAGAATGTCAAAGATGAGCAGAAAATAAAGTGCTGTACTCTGTAGCTTGACAGCAGGTTAAGTTACAGTAATGAATAAACATGAAAAACATCAGAATCATCCATTGGCTTCAAGAAATCATAATATTCAGAAGGAAAATCTTGAATATGCTAGAGTTAGGGGCGAATCTCTAAGAGACTACCATGAAGCAGGGTCTCCTTTAAGCAGTCTCTTTGACTGCCAAATCAAGGGTAGGAGCTTAGGAGAAGATTTTTCAGTTCATCAGCCTTTGCCTTTTGTATTGTTTTCCAGGCAGTGGCATACTCCCAAAAAAAACAGGCCAGGAATGGACATAGCACAAAACCCAGCACAAAACTCTGCTGGACTTGCGCTGGAAAGGCAACAGAGGTCTGAGGATTCAGAAGCAAGGAGCAGAATGGGCAAAAAGAAGGAGTTATTTTGTGTGAGACGAAGATGACAAGCAATCTGCTTGACCATTTCGACACAGAAAATAGAGAGAGTAACTGCAAGGAATGAAAAATTTGAGATCACTTCCCCTTTCATTAGCTCAGAAGTGCTGGAGCATCAATAAAAAAAATTCAAATCTGAGTCAGATTGACTTGTCGATTAACTTGTCTTTCTGTGTTTGTAGTATCATCGAATAGGCTCTGGCAAGTGGTGAATATTTGGCTTATGCTAGGATAGGTGGTTAGAAAGCTTCTGTGTCAGCATCTCCTGAACCATATAATGTAGTCTGCTTTGATTATTTCTTAGTTCTGCCTAGATTAGACTAAGGAAATAGGTTTTATGCAAGGTCATATAACACTTCAGTGACTGGTTACAAGAAAGGAATAGAAAAGCTTAGTTTAAACCTAGGATTCTGCCACACAGTAATTAAAAAAAAGAAACAGGGAAACATAGATAGGTGAAAGCTGATGAAAGTGTGAGAAAATGTGACATGGAGCTCATTTTCTTGTGTCTGTAAGGGATTAAAAAATACCATTAATTTAACCTGTCCTAGAGGTATTAATTGGATATTTATAATGGTTTAGGAATCTCGTATGACTTTATTTATGTAAAACTTTCCTGCAATGATTTAAAACTTTAACTTTAGGCCCTTCTCTTCTCTTCCCTTCCTTTCCCTTCCCCTTTGAAAAAGCAGGTGCAGATTTAAGAGAAAAGGCTAAATGAGCAGCTGAAGTGAAGAGATCAATACTAAGGAATTCAATTAAATTTCCCTCACAGGGGGTTTGCTCCAAATCTCATTGAAGTCAACAGAAAGATTCCCACTGACTTCAGTGCGGTTTTGATGAGACCCATGGGACATAGCAAGGGAGGGCCCCGTCAGTGTTTTGCTGACTAAGAGCCCTTCCTCTGAGTCACCTTCTTGTTCTTTTTTCTTTTTTCTTTTTTTTTTTTTGGCAAGAGAATATTGTATTTTTTTTGTTCTCAGACTTGCACTTTGGGTCTGCAGAAAGTCTCTGTGTCCTGAACCTCATCGAGTGGTTAAAACCTCCTCAAATCTTCTCAGTAGTGTTGGGTAAACAGTGCAAAAAGATTTCTTAATCACCTTCCCTGTTTCTCATGTGTCCTGGTCTGTTAAAGCCTCAAACACAATTCCTATGTTTATGCAAAATATTAGCTGGCTTTATTTTTATTAAGGGCATGCTTTATTAATCTTAATAAATCAGTTTGTCACTTGCTTTCTGACTGCCTCTCAAGTAGAACGGGGATTGACTGTGCAGTAACACTGTTTATGTCATGCCTGAATAGTTTAAGGTGAGGCTTTGAGTAGTTTTATTGCTTTTGTTTATATAGGTAAACCCAATCTGTGTGTTTGAAATGATTGATGAAGTGCAGTCCCACTTGGAGTGTTTGTCATCATTCATGTGCTGAAGTGACATTTCTTTATGTATTTTGGCATAAACATATGCAACTACTGGCAAAGCATTTGACCCTGGAGTCTGACTATTTGTCATTCTAATCTTTTTTTTTTTTTTCTACCCCAAAGTCAGGCAAGTTACTGTATATTCTATCTGCATCCATGTTGCTAATTATTCAAGAGACAGTAAAATAATCCTGTGGCTGGAATAGTTTAAGTTGCTGAATGTGCATTCTTCTTTTCACAAGTTAGGTACTTTGCTGCAGTATAAATAATGTCGGGCTGTGTGTAAATGTCAAGAGCAACAGCCATACTGAGCTACAGTAGCTAATTGGTAAAATCTGAAGCCTATGCCGTGTCACTAGAATAAGGCAAAACACCAAGCATGGAATTTAGCAAATCAAAAGTGAGCAGAGATTAAGTAAAATACATTAAATATATCTTGGAATATAATTTTCCAATAACACAGTTACAATGAAAAGCAAGTAACCAATAATTCACATTATGTGGACAGAGATAAATGGATGGTGCCTTAACCTCCAGGCTCAGAGTTCAGGCTGTGTGTTGTCTTGTTGGAAAACAGCTGATTATTTATTGGGGAAAATGTCAGGAAAAAAATTAAACTGTAAAGTAATTTTCCCTGGAAAGCATTCATATGTCATTTAAAAAACATATCAACTTTTTTTAACCAAGTCATAAAAATGTGATACCTCTTCAAAACTTACTCATCTAAATAACAGTTCTGAATATTGCATCTGTATCTACAATAATTGAGATAGATTTAGATATTTGGATAAAGGGAATGTTGAATATGATTGATAGAAAATCAGTCCAAATCCTTAGATCAAAGTGTCCCAAAATGACATATATAAATGGTTTTCATTCTAAATTAGATAGTGTTTTCTAAATTTGCAGTAATGTTATCTGTTTTTATAAAGTGATGTAAGTATTCTCCTGGGTTTGCTTTAAATTTACACACATCTATATGTAAAGAAGCATCATACAAATTATTCAGAAATACAGTGTACTAATGGAAGTTTAACTTTTGGTTTCAAATGTTTACCTAGAAGGACAGAAGACAAATGGAAGCTAAGCAGGTTACCCACCTGTGCATGAGATGACACAAGATGTCTACACGTAGACATCCATATATAGAGGATGCTTAACTCTAGAGTGGCTGAGGAGCCCTCTAGATTCCTTTGACGGGATTGGTTAAAGATCAGTTCATTTGCCCTCATAAACATCTCAGTTCCCTCGAGATCTACATTGGTCTCCAGCTGTGAGGGACTGTTGGTACTTCTATGTAAAAAGGTACTAAAAAGGTATTCAGATTTGGTCTTGAACCAAATTCCATGCTCATACAGAAAACAAACAAACAGAAACCCACTAAGGTAAGGTACCTAACTTTGCTATACATCTTTCAGTTCTTATTAAGCCATGAATTCAAATTCTATTAACACATTCAGTAGTAATAAAATGTCTGTTACAAATGTAACATAATATTTTCTATTGGTACCAATACCTGTACGCAAGACTTTTGTATAAACCCATATTATTTAAGGCATTTCTTTCTGATGTTTTCAAGAAGTTTCTAAAAGACAGGAAAGCTAAGTATTTGGAGCTACCTCCATTCTCTGTGCTCTAAGACTAATAACCATAGTCATCTGTACTTTCCTTCCTTTCTCCTCTTCTCTTTTATCTATATAGTTTTATATATATTTTCCTATTACACTTGTCAAGGACTTTGATTTCTTCATAGTTTCTCTATTAAAATTTTACTATGTTTCACTCACAGTATTAAATAGAATCTATTTTGAGCATTTTTCAAGTACCAAAAACCAGACAAAGGTTACCATCATGTTCACAGAAATACTTTTAGTCTCCTTCTCCCCCTCAAAATAACCCTGGCATAAAAAGGGAAAAAAGATGAGAAATGTTTGAGATTTTTTCATGGGGAATACTTGCCCTTTGAATGATGATACATTTCTTTGTACTTTTTGTTATAGGAAATGACACATAGTTGGAAAAATGTCTGAGAAATGCTTCTCATTATCAAATCATTCTATGCAGTAAATGTATCATGGCACTGCTAAAACCCATGTTACAAACCAGCTGTTTCTGTAAGGAAGACTGCCAAACAATATGCTGCAGGTGCACTTTTGTCTTACCTGTTGGCTTTTATTCTGGAATAAAGCTCATGTAAATGGTGCATCAAAATATACGTGGGATTGGGAGGAAAGAGGGGGTTACTTGTCAGGTTTGTCTCTATTTCTTCCTAGCTCTTTTCTCAACTTTGACTTCTTCTGGGATGTAGCTGTTTTGGAATATGTGATGATATGTTGCATTAGATATGCAACAAGTCATGTGTAAAGCAAATACAGTACCATTTTAAGTGAATGTCTCTCTTGATAAAAGAATGTATTCCAATTACATTAATTCATTAATGGTTCATTTCCTCCGATAATTGGCTACTTACGTGCGCCTTTATTTTCATCTACCAAATACATAGCCTAGAGTTACCAGTGTCTGTGTCAAGGCTAATGATTTCATCCTAGGTTAGCACTTCCAAGCTAGGACCACTTAAAACCACATAACTTCAATTAATAGATTCACAGAAAAATAAGTTCTGTTCATTGATTGATTTCCGGCCTTCCAGTTACAGCTTATAGCTAATTCTGCAGGCTTTTGAATTCCTCTTTAAAAGAAGTATGTAAAGAAAAAGCAATATTTTTTTTGGTTACTGGGTTAAAAGTTCAGTCTTAAATTATAATTTGTCATTACTGTTTTCTGTGGGTGAGTAAATGTTGAAATTTAAAAAAAAAAAACAACATTTTTTACCATTTAGAAGTTGAATTTTGTACCTGTTACTAGGGAAAACTGTATTTTTTCAGTGAAATAATAGATTTATTCCAGTCTAAGAAAAAACTTGCACTCACTCTTTTACAAATATATGGTCTGGTATATCAGAAATACACTCTAGGTCTCACCTTTCAGAAATAGTGGTAAAGTTTGAACTCAGTTTTCAAGTTTTGACTTATTTATAGTTTTCAGAATTTTGTTCATATGTGTCTATCAGTAAGGATATTGATAATTGTCGATTTGTTATGCCTTGGCAGAAACTTAATTGTGTAAAGCCACCTTAATAACTAAAAGGGGAAAATATCTCTTATGTTGCAATGCAAGAATTTGCAAGTTTGCTCCCCTTCTTCTCCATCTCACTTTTATCTTTATTTTAGTTTACATTTCATGCTTTTGGCAGAGTTGTCAACTGTCCAAAACATTGATCAAGCCTCTTGAAGTTTTGGCAATGTCTTTCTCCTGAAGCTCCATGGATGTCTCAGTGTCCAGAATCCCAGAGATCCTATCCTCTGTCTTCTAAAAGTACATCAGAAAGATCAGGGTGTGTTTCCTTGTCACTTTGAGATATACGCTATGGGTTGAATGTGGAATTGAATGAATCTTGCCTGTTAAAACTGAAAACACTTCATGCCTTTTCTGAAGCATGTTTTCTGCAGAATATTTTAGAATTTGGATTTTGTTCACTTGCTTGCTTACAAAAAGCAAACAACCCAAGCCACAGAGTGTTTCAGCTCTTAAAGAACTTCAGGGAAGAAATTCAAACAATTCCTGAGATTCATATTGTGGAAGCCATTAAACAGGTAATTGTAGTCACCTCTTATAGCTTTAGAAATCCATGGAACACCAGCTGCTCTGGTGCACAGTATCTTGTAGGAGTTCAGATTCAATGTCTGCTTCTTGTTTCAGGCACTGACTCGCTTCTGAAGAATGAAAGGTCTACTAAGTCATACTTTCAGCGGTGAGACAAAGAAAAAAGATGCAACATTTGATCTCAAAATTTCTGCCTGACCAGAAAAATGGAACGGCTGATGACAATTGAATCTCTCTTCCTGAGTATATAATGTTTTTCTTGCACAGTTACATGAACCTAATAACCATATCAATCAGGGTTCTTGAAAGTAAAGCAATATATTCTACTGAAGTGCATAAGGAGATGTTGAGGTTAAGAAGGTGTTTGAATTTCTGGATGGATGACAAGGTTGTTTTTGTTTCAAAGTCAACTGGTAATATGAAGAAGCTGAGAAACACTAGGCAAAGTATACTCAAAGAAGGAACTGAAGTTTGCAAAGAGAAGGAAAAATCACTCAGATGGAAGACCTTATGTTTCAAGTGCTCCTGGATTTACACATACATAAATAAGTCTATGTAGATTTGTATCAAAGGTGGTATGAGTGCAACAATGGCACTCGTATGGTACATTTGGAATTGAAAATACAGCAGTGGCAAGGATACTGTGAAGTTTCAGAATGTTCACAAGCTAAGGGTACAGTTATGATATGCCATTGACTCAAAAACAGGAAAAAAAACAAACCCAAAAACTGTGGGAAAAAAAGAGCCTGGAAGATGGAAGAAGCTAGGAAAATAGGTACAGAATGCCAATTTGATGCCCAGCCCTTGGCTTCATAGGGGTTTACAACAATTCTTGGTTAATAAAAAGATATTTCATCCAAAAAAAATTAAATGCAGCCTTTGGCCTCAAGTTCTTCAAGCTAACACTTCTACTGCTTGGGACATTTCTGTTTCATGCTCACAATTTCCCATTCATTGCTAATATGGAACTACCTATTGTTCTTCTGGATTTTTAGATTCTTCAGTGAATTTGCTCTTCCCATTCAAATTCCCAGAGGGGATCACTCTCCCTGCAAATCTTGATTGGCTCTAAAATGGATATACAGACTGTCTCAGCTCTTTTCAGGGTAAGACTTCAAGAACACCAAATATTTTGAGAAATGACAATAGGAGCATTCAGGCTTCATTCTCCCAACTTTCAAACCAACAGGTTGCCAAAGTGTTGAAGTTATTAAAGTGGCCAATTTATTTGCAGCTCATGCTGCCTTAATTCCCACCTGCTGTGATTCTCAAAGGTATCTACCTAAGCACAGGTGTTATTTCAATATAAAACTACAGAGGGAAGAGGATCACTTTGCTTTCACTGTCTTACAGAGTGGAAGGAACTGGAAGTTGCTCACCTTTACTAAAATGTGTTCGTTTTTTGTGTCATTGCTTAGATACCAGCTACTGATACACTGACAGGAAGCATTTATCATTCAACTTTTGGAAAAGTTAGTAAATTCACCAATTGATGGCTAGCCCAAGGATGGATAAAAAGGACTGAAAATATGGCCAAATTTGAGAACACAAGATCCCAATAGCTACTTTACATTAACTGCCACAAGTAAACAGAAGCAAAAGCTAGTATCTGACTTGGAAGATGAACATCTGGTGAAGACTGAGACAACGAAGATCAAGCTTCAAGTAGTTACACAGAGCAGAGCAACTGCAACAGAAATTCTCCATGTTGTAAATTCTCTTGAGATGTGCCAGGAAGATCACGTCTTTGATCTTTCAGACAAACATGTATTTGGGCTGTTTCACAGCTGCTTTCTGGGGTAAGCAAGTGTGTTTTCTTTGTGCGGAAACCTGGTGTTGCTCTGGATTTCACAGTGACACAGAGATAGGGCACAGATAGACAGATGGGGTCAAAGGGAAGTGCTTCTGAATGCTGCAGTACAGACAAGGACCGAGACAGTCTTGAACTTACAACAGCCCTGGTTTAACACTGGGACAAAACAGATTCAAGTCTCTGCTTCAGATCACATGAGAAAGTAATCCTCTCTCCCCAGCCAAACCATGAGATTATTAGGTACATTCCTCTCTGTTTTCATCAAAAGCTCCAAGCATGAGTTACTTTAACATAGAAGGAGAAGCTTTCAGACATGTCAAAAATATTTGTGAAATAGTAAGTCTTCCCACAGCAGCTTAAAATTAGACCTGTGTATCAGAACACTTTATGCATTTTTCACGTTAAAACAAGTACAAAGCAAATAATCTGTTTTCTTTATATGAGGAATACAGCAGAATTTGATATTATAAAAGATAAGAACAAACACTCCAGCACTTTGTTCACATGCTGCATTCCTTGCAAACCTCTCCCAGACTCTAATCTGAGCAGAGCTGATATCTTTGTATAGTGCTCAGTGGCTATGTCCACATTTGCAAGTAATTTAGCACAAAAGGAGTAGATCAGTAGGCCAAAGTAGGTGATGATGAGGTCCCAACACTTGTTATACACATTTTAGAGGAGTTCTGCTTCTCACAGGACCTGAACTTGTTCCCTGGACTGAACATCCCAATGGTGCATACAGTTTAATGCTGTTCAGAACAGCAGTGACTGGTGTTTCTGTTAGTGACTGAATCACACTTGGTGCATACCTGAGCTCTTCAAAAGGAAACCAGTTCATTCATTAAGAGGACCCTGTGAAGCAAAACAACATTCAGTTGGTGGAGACAAAAGCTTTGTCTTAAAACTTGATTACTGCTCAGACCAAAACATTAATGCAGACACAACCTGTGTGAATGTGGATGCGTTAACTTTAAGTAAACATTAGCATTGAACACAATTCCAAACTTCCTCTATTTGAAAGTGTACGTAAGGAACTTTCAAAACTTTAACGAAGCAACAAAATGCCCTGCTGCTCCAAACCACACACTTCTCTTTCATCCCCATCCAAACAATCCCATGACTATTGCTTCTCCTCCAGAAGACCAAGCCTAAAGTACATCTCATGGCATCTTTGGAGAGATTGTGTAGGCTGCTTACCTTACCAGCTCATCAAGAGATGGACAAGTTACCACTGGTCACCTGCCTGGAAGGTGCTCTCACTGTAAGGTGAGAACTGCCTGTGTGAAGACTTTTACGCTATAGTAACCTAAGTTAGAGAAGTTTGGGGAATTTTTAATAGACTCATTTTTTAACCATGACTGCAATCCCCATTAAACACCTTCTTCTGCATTAATGTTTGGTGCTATTTATGTATTCTGCTTCATCATAGCAAGAAAGGGCTCTAGGACAGTGTGTTTCTGAAGGCTTAATATCCTTCAAGAGCTGGTAGTCACTTGGCCTTCAGCTTCATGTCTTATAACACCATCCAAGAGTCTCTAATTTCCACAACACAATGCTTGGAGGCTCAAGTAATTATATGTTAGATAGTTACAACACTGTGGTGATTAATTCTGCTCACAGCAGCATTACTGCCTTGAACTGAGGTGGTCCGGCTCTTTTGAAGAAGGTGTGTATATGTACTTGTTGGTTCAGTAAGTCATGAGACTTATTGCAGCTTATTGCATTGCCGGGTTGCATGGCCTGAAATTGAAACCCACATGCTGTTAGATTGTTTCAAAGGAATTTGAGATAAGTGGAAAGCTGCTGCTAAAGATGCTCATTCTGTTCTGTCCTTTGTAAATTTCTTGTGATATTATTCTTGTTCAAATACCTTCTCTAGGCTATAGCTAATGGAGGAATAAAAGGAACTTTCCTTGGGTCTTCCTGGTTTTCATTCACGGATATCTTTATGATTCTCCTGTATTCATTTTTCAAGGTTGTCTCTGCAATTATGACACATTATTAAGGCAATTCAAAATAATAGATAGACTTTTTAGCATTTCCTCTCTACTGATGGTTTCCTTGTCCTTTCTCTTTCTTTTTTTTTTTTCTTTTTTTTTTCTGATGATGAAACACAGTTAAAAGCAGGCAGTGCTTACTCAATTTTATTCATGTTCTCTGACTTACCATCTCAGAAACATTCTTGATTTAGTGAAGTATAGGATGCAAGGCTGTTTATGAATATTTCTTTTCACAATACACAAAAAGGAACAAATACCAAACCAGCAAAAGCACAGGCTAAGGTACAGAAGAAGGCTGGATTTCCTTTTTTCTTCCCTATCCTTATGAAACAGAAGGAACCATCTCAGCTGGGTATTACTGATCACAAGACTGGTTTGATTTCTGCAGGTGGCAGAAGTAAAAGACTTAGCTACGAAGGGCCGAGGATTCAAAGGGAGAAATTGGTCACAAGTTCTTTCACTTCATCAGATTCTAATGGGGATGAATAAAATGTTACCTGACTTATTTAGTATCTAATTCTTTCTGTCATTATTTTGTAACCTACAGTATTTTTGGATAATAGAAAACACTGACCAAAGCCTCATGTTGAACACCTATATGTTTAGTAGGGATGCTTATGACCTGCAAATACTGCTTCTTTTTTTTTTTTCTCAAGAAATATGTAGATGATAATTTTAAGGGACCATTAAATCCCTCCTCTAGAAAACCAAGAAACTTAACTTACAAATAAGATAAAGAGAGAAAAAATTAAAATAGCACCATTAAAGGTAAATAATTCCAATTTCGATGAGGCACAATCTTACTGTTCTGGAATTCTAACAAATATACACAAAGTTTTCTGATAATAATAAAATGGGAGACATGGTAAATCTAAAACAATATAATTGTGAGCCATTTATCTCAGAAACTGAAAAGATTATTAGCTGTGGTCTGGAAAACTAAAGGGAATGAAACTGATTTTCTAATTATTATCTTTGCAAGCAACTTAATGAAATATAAAAAATGTGCAAGGGATTCTGCAACAAATATACTATATTAATGGAAAAGAAAAATACATGAAAGGTGTTATTTCTCAAATAAACAACAGCACATGTCAGTAAATAAGGAATAAGGGATACGCTTTCTATCCTATTATTTTTATGAGTATCTTTGTAATTTTAATATCCAGTTTTAATTAATATGCTACAAATCAGCTGGTTTGGGCTTTTGGGTTTTATTTGGATTTGGTTTTGGTTTTATTTGGTTTGTTGTTTTTTTTTTAAATGAAAGATGATTAACCATTACCTAATGTTCAGATTTAATTCTGGCAATACCTTGTCTCTTAAATGGAAATAATGAAAGAGAAGAGTAAGACAAATGGGACTGGTTGTGAACCTTTTTAGAAACATCTCTATTAGAAAGAAAACTTTCTGACACTTAGTTCTCTTATAAGAAGAGGACATGGACAATTGCTGAGAACTGTGTAGTAAGTGCTAAGGACCATAATTGTTTACCAGAGTGAAAGGATCATATCTGTCATATCTGTCAGACCCAGGCTTCTGACGTGGAAGCGCAATAATTTCGAGTGACACCTAACACCTTTAGAATGAACACAGGGGGTTTTGCCCCTCTTTTTCTCTATATTAGCTGCTGGGAAACCTTCAGAGTTGTATGTAACTCAACAGACCCTAGCATTGTCAGATGGAATAGACAGTCCATTAGCCACGTGTTAGAATAGCAACAGTCTTAAACCTGTAGTTCCTTCTTGACCTTCAAAAGCTTTGTAGAAGAATGTGAAAGGCAAAGAGAGGTCTGAACATTGTATTTAGAATTGTTTTTTTTTCACTGCCTTATCGTATCTTTCTCTGTAAAGAATTTGTTGTTGCTGTTGTCTAGCCAGCAATATTTTAACTAGGATCTGGCAAGGACATGCCTGAACTCTTTTCACTTAGAGTCATATATCATAAAATGTGAACTTAAATCTGTTGACTTGCATGTATTTTTTTATATATATTTATTTTCAGAATATCCTTGTATTTTTCCAGGGTTTTGTTGTGGGTTTTTTTTTTTTTTCTAATGGAATGGCCGTTTGTACTCTAACTGCTTATTTAGTAGGCAAAGGAAACTGTATTTTGTTTCTAAACACAGCATTTCTACACTGTATTTTAGTGCAATGCTTCTGGCTTTAGCTGCTTCAAGTCTATTGAAATATATTTTTAGAAGTTGAAAAAGAAATGTAGGAAAAATTTAGCAAACATTTTAAAATTAGTGATGAAGCATGTTTTCTTATAGATGTCAGTGATCAACTACTTTAACCTTATGGAAATCAAAAAAAGAATCATCTTAATGAATTCATGTATATAAACATTTAAACTACTTTATTTCTTGGTTTCAGCCCTTACTGTAAATCTGGGTTTATCTCCTAAAGGTTATCAGGGTTAAAGGTATTTGAGCCTGATGGATATCTCAACTGGAGAATGACTGTTTTTCCTTCTCTCACGTTTCTCACCTGTCACATGTTTTTTGTAACTTTTCCTTCCTAAAATATTGAAATAACATATGCTAGAACAGATCTCTTGAATGCTGTTGTTTGCATTTTTTTTTACTTTTCAGGACATTCTGAGGTACTATCCAGCTTTACTAGCATATTATGTTTTTAATTTATGCAGGGAACTTCAATTAGCATAACTGGAAGCTGCATACTAAGTACAGGAGAGAAAGAAGAACATTATAATGCAACACAAGCTTTCTAAATGACATGAACATTGGCAGATATGAGGTAAAATGCTAAGGTGCAGAAAAAATTTGCTGTTCGTGGTGTACATTTTCCTTATTTGTTTAGCAAATCAGTGTTTTAGGTTTTAGACATCTGTTTCTGGGATGTCCTGTCCAACATCCCTACTGTGAGCAGGGGAACCTTCCACTAGACCAGGTTGCTTGAAGCCCCATCGAACCTGGCCTTGAATACTTCCAAGGATAGATTATCCACGACTCCTCTGGGGAATAGGTTCCAGTGTCTCACCACCTTCACAGTAAAGAATTTCTTCCTCAGGTCCACGCTAAACCTACCCTTTTTCAGTTTAAAATATTTCTTCCTTATCCTGTCACTACAGGCTTTGGTAAATAGAGAAGGAAAAGAAAAGCAGGAAAAGCTAACTGAGGGGGCAGCACCAGTATCTGTTCTGCGTTTCATCAGGAGACACCCGAAGAGTCTCCTCACCCTGGTGTGTTGCATTTCAATCTCCACTGTCTTCATAGCCGCTCTGCACCTAGATTTTGCTATTTCTTTAATGGTGTGAAATCCCTTGGGGGAACCAGAGCTGAAGAGTGTTGACTTTTATAACCTTTGTAATAGAGATTATACATACTACTTATTCTTGTTGGTAATAGATGGTAGTATGCTTTTGCTTCTTTCTGCATACTGTGCAAGATTAAGGTCATACAGAGGTAAATCATCATAAACGAAGGGATCTGTAATGGAAAACAGTAGCTTACCTGAGATTTAAAAAAGACAAGAAATCTTGAACTATAGTTCCTGCTTTATGTACATTTCTCTGTCTCTCTGATCAAGTCAATTTGCATTCAGTTCATCAAACCAAGGGCACAGATTTCTAGAAACTTGCTCTTTTTGAAAAATCAAGAAAATCAAATAATTTAACGAGTACTGGGATAGTCTCCCAGCAAATGGGAATGTTGAGCAAAATAGATCCAATGATTCAGATCTCTGTTTTCCAGCGCTGCTGGATATATTTGATGTTATAAAGACGAATTTCCTGGTAAAAAGTCGTGTAGTGGTATGTATTGTCCTATATTTGTTCCCTCTTGACTCAGGTAATCTGACTGGAAGATACATCTGCTAAGTAGGATCTGTAGCAGCAAACAGCAAAGTAGGATCTGCTTTGCCAAACATGACCTACCCGACCTAGTAGTGTATGACAATTAGCTATATTTTCATAGTCATATACTTCAGCAGTTTTCAGGGAACTCTTTAAATAGACAGGTAAATTTTGCTCTCATACCCTTAATCTAGCTTATTAAAGATACAGAAAAACACTGTTAAAAGAAAAAGAAAGAGAAGAAAAGGTTTATCACACTATAAGGCACTAGGAAATTGCAAAGTGGTAGCAACAGAACCAGGGTTTCTCACCTTCTCAGATTTTAAGAGAAAGATAATAGAGGAAGGTCTGTACTGTAAGAAGCTGATGTCAGAGACTATATCATATGTATATATATAAACATAAAAAGAAAAAGCTGTTATAATTTGAATATTGCTTTAAAGAATATAAAGAATTGCCCACAGAAGAGAGTCACAAATCCCAGAAGGCAAAGAAACAATAAACATTAGTCTAACCATACATTTTGGTAAGGCCTCAGACAGGAGACGACTATCAAATCTGGGCTGGCTATGCCTCAAGGTGTAACACAACCAGAAATAACACTGATGTCTAACAGTACTTTATGTGTTTATGAGAGTGTTATTAGGTCTACATAATGACACTAGGCACTGCAGGTGCTACTTGAAATCCACTTTTAGCTTAGTTATTATGATGTTTCAAAGCATCTGTAAGTCTGTGTTATGCTGATATTGATTCTTAATTCTTAAGTTTATTTAGGAAAGGAGGATGTGAGGAAGTGAACCTATGATACTCATTCTAAGGCAATTAGGGATTTTTTTTCCCTGTGTAGAAACTGCTGCTTCACAGAATATCGATCAGCTGGAACTAGATAAAGCAGAACTGATGACTAAATAATATACATGGATTTAATATATATGAAAATACATACATAGTCACAGTATGTGGACTAGGTAGAACCCAAAAGCAGGTATTGAGCTTCTATAGAAACTTGAATCTTTGTTCAGCAGCAGATAGTTGCTTTTGTAACTCTAACACCTTGTGACAGTTTACAGCGTGGCTCACAGCTGCATTTTCAGTGCAGTGCTAGGTACTCACACCTATTTCTGATTTGAATGACTGAAATGTGCATTACTATGAGCATGCATGTTAAATGTCAGGCCATAATTCTCTTCCTCAGTCTTTTTATTTGTATCATCAACAAATAATATTTCATTACATAATTCACAACAATTTTATAAACCTTAGAAAGATGTTGAAAAATCACCACAATTTTTAACCCCGCATCAATTGCAAGCGTGAAATATGCACAATTTGTGAAAAATTATAAATAAATATTTCTGAAATCAATGTACGTGCCCAACTACACACAGAAGTAACTGATATTAGTTTGACATAAAGCTTGCTCTTTCCCCAAATTCTTTGCTCACTACCATCACCTACCATCTTTGCAAAACTGTCCCCCAGTGAGTCCTAAAAATCAGTGAGTATAATAAGCAAGAATTAAATTAGTGAAGGAAAAAGCCTATCTTTTATTTATGCAGGAAAAGAATCATAATGAAATCTGAACATTTTTCTACTTCTTAGGTGTTTGTTAACCCAACAGTGCTGAAACATTTAAAAAAAATTAAATAAAAGGAAAACCAGTGTAATTTCACTGACTACCAAAAAGCTACTCCTGATTTATACCACAGAGATTAAAATCAGACTCAGCTCCTCTATAACAATCTTCCTAACATACCATGTATGGATGAAAATCTAAGAAGTAAGATTATGGGGATTTATTAACGCCTATTTGGCAGCCTTTTTGTATTTATTGGTCTAGCAGATATTGTTTGAATTTGGTGCCTTTTTGCTAAAAAGTCAAACAAGTTATTTGCTGTATGAGTATTTGATAGCAGATAGACAAAGATAAGGTGTGAGGTATGATATTGCAGATGCAATAAAATGACTAAAAGGCCAATTTATCCCTCATGTAACATTGCTGAAGTCAATGAATTTGATCTTTATGTTGAAAATCCAATTTCACACTTAAATAGATTATTTATATCAGAATTGTTTGTTTTTTTGTTTAGTACTAGCTCTTGTAAGAATACCCTGTAGGATGAGACCAATTAGATATTCACTTGTAACTTTCACACATGAAACACAGTCTGTTTTTTCCAAATATATCACCCCAACTCATGTCAAGGAAAAGCCAATGTGTACTTGCACAGTACATATAATTAGTGATCATTAGTCCAATTAGTGAACATTAGGGATTTAGATGAGATATGACACTTGAGCTAGAGAGAATTCAGAGAAATCGAAAAGCTGCACTGACAGCGGGAGCTGTGAGAAATGTAGTTCAGAAAATGGGAGAACCACAGAATCACCGAAACAAAGTGGGAGAAGATTGGACTAAGCTAAAGACCAGAGGAAAAACCCTAGATGTGCAGGCTGGTGCATAAGGGTCAGCAAGATTCAGGGAACAAGGAGATACAAGAAGCAGAAGGAGCACATTTTAGTTATACAACAACAATCCCACAGGTACATTAATGAGCCAGAAGCAAGTGGGGAAATGAGTGCAGAAGGAAAATGGTCAGTCTTTCCATATTCTGCACCTGGGCTCCAAACCACTGCAGAAGCCGTGGGCAGCTGCTGGTCAGTGTTCCCATCTCTAGATTCCCAGCCTCCAACTCTCCTGTCAATCAAATTTTTGGCTTCTTTCTTCATTAAATATTGCATAAGTTTCACCCTACTGTTCAAGCTGCTCTTGTATCTATCCCTTCCTGAACATCCTAGGACTGTTTCTCCCTAAATGCTTTCAACTAGAGAGTCAGGATGGAACAACGGGCAAAATGCATACTTTGAATTTGCTCCATCTCTTCTGGAGATGCAGGATTTAGAGGTATCACCTGTAGCAGTTAATATGTCTTCATATGACTTTCAATGTTTAAACATTTTAATCAGAGGTGGTCAAAACGTTTCAAATAAAGAGTGAACATTTAGGGCTCTGGTATGATCTTTGTATATACTCATTTTTTTCTGGCATTCTTTGTTTTTCACAATTCTCTTTCAAATCAAGTTTGAACTGGTGTATCTAAACAGTAACTTACTTCAGAGTGCTGGGAAATCATTCAGAACTGAATAAGGTCTCTAAAGTGCAGGTAGGTTTTTCCTGTTGTACAAAGAAATTGCCTCCTGTGAAATCTTCATTTGAAAGAAGATACCTTATTAAAAAACTTTACTGCCCACCAAAGTAACAAACACCTGATTTCCTGGAGAAGCTGAGACTTTATGGTTTTGAAAAATTCCAGGAGATAAAGTTAGGTTCGTCCTACTTTGCAATGTTTGCAAGCTTACCACCTGCTAAGTAAGGAGTCGTGTTGCCACATATGCTGTTCAATGGTTTGGATTTGTCTAGTTTCCAGTGCAGCACCAGATTTTTTTCCACCTGGGAAATACTTCAGATTTAGGTTTGGATTGTAGGAGTCAGTTGTCCAAACCCAAACAAGTATCTAGGTAACTTCTGTGGTCAGTGGAGAGAAAGGAACCTCTAGATGCCAATTCATTCTAAAATATGATTTACCAACTCCTGTCTGAAATCCATGTTAATCATTGATAAATGCAGACTAATCCATATGCTGTTCTTTGAAGAACTCTAGTAGCATTTACTTCCAACTACAAAATCGGTATTGACTCTTCTTCATATTTATCCAGAATAAGTCTCCTCTTTGGTATGACATGAACTAATTTACTGACTTAAAGTCAGATAGTCTGTATTCTCCAGTGTCCCCTGAAACCTTTAAAATTGTCTTCACATTTGTGACTTCTTTCCCACCAAGGAACTTTAAGCAACAGTTTGAACAACAAAGTTGTCTTACCTCAAAATTTCATATTTGTGCTTATTTAAAACTTTAGAATTAATATCTTTATCACAAAATGCATTAAGCTTGAATTTTATTTTCCAGATGTGGTACCCTTATTCATTAACGGCTACAGACTGGGCAAAGAAGAGATTCAGAGCGGCCTTGCAGAGAAGGACTTGGGGGTGCTGGTCGATGAGAAAATGAACATGGGCCGGCAGTGTGCGCTCGCAGCCCAGAAAGCCAACCGTATCCTAGGCTGCATCAAAAGGAGTGTGACCAGCAGGTCGAAGGAGGTGATCCTGCCCCTCTACTCTGCTCTTGTGAGACCTCACCTGGAGTATTGTGTGCACTTCTGGTGTCCTCAACATAAAAGGGACATGGAACAGCTGGAACAAGTCCAGAGGTGGGCCACAAGGAGGGGACTGGAGCACCTCCTGTATGAAGACAGGCTGAGGAAGTTGGGGCTTTTCAGCCTGGAGAAGAGAAGGCTGCGTGGAGACCTCATAGCAGCCTTCCAGTACCTGAAGGGGGCCTATAGGGATGCAGGGGAGGGACTCTTTGTCAGGGACTGTAGTGACAGGACAAGGGGTAATGGGTTAAAACTTAAACAGGGGAAGTTCAGATTGGATATAAGGAAGAAGTTCTTTCCTGTTAGGGTGGTGAGACACTGGAATCGGTTGCCCAGGGAGGTTGTGAGTGCTCCATCCCTGGCGGTGTTCAAGGCCAGGTTGGATGAAGCCTTGTATTGGATGGTTTAGTGAGAGGTGTCCCTGTTCATGGCAGGGGGGTTGGAACTAGATGATCTTGAGGTCCTTTCCAACCCTAACTATTCTATGATTCTATGATTCTATGATTAACCATTTCACATTTTCTCCTTACCTCTATAGCTGATGTTCTAATTGGAAATAAGCATTTTTGTTCTATTTTGTGGCCTTAGCTGGAATATTTTCAGTCCTGGATACATCTTCATTAATTAGCACTGCTGTATCTTCTTTAGCTGCTCTCTTTTTACATGGCTACAGGTTAAATATTTGGTTTAACTTCCAAATTAAGCGACAATACAAAGAATTTTGAAAAGTTTTATTTTATCCCTATTTTTACTGAGTCAGCCAGGGTTTTTTGCATCAGGTTCCTTCTTCTACTCTCTCTGGGCTGATTGTACCTTCCCAATATCTTATTTTAGGTGACTGCTTCCATAACATAGCCTTTCCAGGATTTCTTTTTGGTTGGAGTAGATACAAGCGTGTCTCCACATTTGGTGTTAAGCATCCATTTTGATGATGTCTGCACAACTAGACAGGTTTCTGGTGACTTAAACTTTCGTATGTCTAAAGAAATGTCTGGAGGTGGTCTGGAAGGAAAACCATCTTTTGCCTGAGAATATAGGCATCTGCAAATAGTCTGGTGTTCCCTTCATGAGGTTCCAACTGCTTTGAAATCTGTGTAAAAACTGATGGCATCTTGAAAACAGAAAACTGAGAGACAGAGGGTATGAAAAACATGTATAATTAGCAGGGAAATTAACTTAATGCTGAGAGGCAACAGGTGCCTAATCGAGCATCCAAGCAATCTCCTTATTTTCATACCTTTTGGTTTTTTTCCCCGTTAACTGAGAGATGAGAGGTAATGATGATACTGATGAAAAAGAACCAGTTAAAAAACAGAACTTCCATGAATAATCAAGAAACAGCCAAAAGAACGACAAGCCTGCTCTCAGCAGCGATCAGAGAAGGGTCTGCATTGATAAGCAGTAAAAAAGAAGAAGAGAAAGGCCTCACTGGCTTTACCCTTCCCACAGAAAGGTCAGATTCTTCGGTTGGTCTGGGAATACCCAGCCAATACCCAGCCAGCCGCACACCAGGGTTAGGAGGTCCCAGAATGAGAGTCTGGGGAACTGACATGTCCAGGCAAGCAACTTTCCAAGGTAAGACATTTTTCCTTACTTATCTCTGAAGTATTGAGGGCCAAATTTGTACTCAGAAGTGCATGTAGAGGCAACTTCTCTAGTCCCATGGCAGTATTAGGAAGAGAGGCTTTGTTCAGTCTTTCTGTTTTTTCTCCCATTTCATACTTCTTGCTTTCCTAACCCCTGAAAAGCACAAACACTCTGGGGAGGTAAAGGCTTCATGATTTCAGGAGAAGCGCAGCAATATTTCTAATAAAGATGTATGTCATTTCAGACTTGAAATAACATGGATTTTTTTCAAGCCATTCAAAACATTTATAGCCATCACACTTCTTCCACACCCCAAGTTTCACATTCTTCTCAAAGTACACTTCTTTGGCATGTAATGATTTCGGAGCTGTTAAATCTTTACATTATCCCAACAACATGTCAATTAAGGGAGGCATTTTATACAGATTACAAAGATTTGTCTGAGGTGGTCACAGCTCTGTTAAAGCTGTTTTGTGGACATCTTCATAATTAATGGAAAAATCATTAGGAATTCAGTCTTTATTAACCCCTGTAGCTGCAGGGGCCCATTTCATCTTAATTGCATTCATTTGGCACTGGCAGTATTATACAGCATAATCACTAATAAATGATCTTTTAATTTGTACCAATCAAGAGAGCTTGCTTTCATGCCAATATTCCTGTTTCTTTGATGTTGACCTGTCTTGATTTTTGATCATTTGAACTTAAGATGATTTACTGGAAAATCAATATCAATACCAAATCTGCCGTATTCATACATCTGTGGTTATGTTCAATTTGACTGTATTTTGATTGAAATAAGTAGTGCTTGATTATCCATTCAGATTTTATGAAATAATCAGGTTGGGAAATCTAGTCTTGTATTCTTATTCAAAGGCAAATAATTAGAAACCATAGGAAAACTGCAGAGCTGGGACAGCATTAGAAGTAACACTTCAGATCCCACTAATTAAGCAACTTTGTCTGTAATCTCCTAAAGGCCTCCACCAATAGAGTAATATGCTATTACCCATTTAGCGGGGCCAACGGGGGCTTTGGCTACACTTGCTAATAAGAAAATCTGAGACAGTTTCTCTCATTATACCCGCTGTCAGCACTGTCTCTGCAGTATAAAATAGCCATCATTGTTCTGTTGGTCAGTTAACCAGAAACCAGACTACTGTAAAAAAATACTTTACAGCTAATTGAAAATGACTGAAACATTCCCTTATCAGCCAGTTGCTTTGTGCTATTTGAAGAAAATATAAATGTTAGTGAGGGAGGGCAAACACAAAGTTCAGTCTTTTTAATTAATACCCCCCACTTGAACTAAAATTACTGACTTAGCTAAAGACAAAAAGCCCTTACAGCTATTACTTTAACCTTTTAGTTATGAATTACAAGGAAAAAAATACATATCTTTCCTAATACTTTAATACTTACTCTGTAACTACTGAATTAATTTATTGAGAATTTCCAAGTGAATCTGTTAATTACTATAAGCAATACGGGTCTTGTCTAAACTATTACTGTGCTGTAACACTGATACAGCTCCACTACTGGCTGATAATAAATAAATAATGTAGTCCTTCTGAGGTGGGAGGGAATGAGCTAAACCACTACATCTGCATCACGGTAGGGATTGCAAGGGTTCCTCCTGTTCTGGTGACACTGCCTTGACCTCAGTGTTTTGCATGCGGATAATGTAGATGACTGACCTCCTTCCTTAAGTCTTTGGTGATTTGGGGCAATGGGGTCTGCAACATTCTCCAATTGCAAAAGCGAGATAAAGTTGAGTGTGCATGTGAGTGTGCAAGTTTGCTGACATTCCATTTTACATCACACTGATTTTCAGTGCAAATATTATAAATACATAAAGATTAAGCAATTGATCTCCAGTTGCTGAGATACATACATGAAGTAAGCAAATAAAGCAGTTTTGGCATTGCTATGCAGTGACATTGCACAGGAGACTTTCCAGGTTTGGGGTACAGAAGACACTTTACACTGAAACTACAAGCATGAAATTGCTTCCATTAAGCTTGACTTCCTGATTATTGTGTAACATTACCAAAGGAACACTTAAGGCTGTTTTGATAATCTAAAAGTGCATTAACACACCTAAACAAATTTAAAATTAATAATAACTGCCCTTGCTTTATAATGCCTGTTCAGTTACTGTGGGATTTCTTCTTTTACAGGAATTCTGTGAATTCATCTGTCCCAAAATATGGATCAGGATTCTCACCTCCAAAATTGTTATACCAGAGCTTCTTATTTGGGAATTTTGACAGATGGATGTTTATAATAGCAGCAATTTGGCAATTCCTGCTGCCAAGCAGGTTGCTGGAGACCCCCACAAAGTGAGCTTTATGTACAGGTTCCAGAAAAAAATGCTTGCCTTATTTGTGTACAGGAAAGAAGACAGTGTTCACTCCGATCATTAATTATTCACATTCCAGTGTGTTACTAGAAATAAAACAAGCTTATTAAACTAAAAAAGGGGGGGTGAGGGGGTGTGGGGTGTGGTGTGTGTGTGGTGTGTGTGCTGGGGTGGAGGGAGGAGGAATCATCTTTATCAATAAATGCCAATTTTACCAATAAATAATTTCTCTTTATGGGTGATGCGGGTAAGGTTTGGGTTTTTTCTTTTTATGGACATGCATTTTCAAAATTAGTGCAATACTGCCTTAAATCCACTCCATCATTATGCACTAATCTTTGTCCAGCTGCTTCTATTTATTGTGTTTTGGTTCTGAAAAACTGACTTCTCCAGTTGACCTCAAAGGTACTGAGTTACTTTGGTTTTTTGATCTAAAAGTTATACATAGTTCTCCACTCTTCTGTGTTTCAATGCTCACCTCAGGAGAAATCTCAGACTCTTGCTAATATTTTAATAGCATGGATTTTTAAACTTTTCTTATTTGCTGACAGTCTTTTGTGTAAATTGTAACACATAAATAAATAGAGTGTATCACCACATATATATTTTCGTGCATGATTTCATGGCAAGGACTATATATGTGCCAGGGAACAACCATTCCATGGTTATTATGACATTTATTACCAAGTGTTATGTGATTGGACATGTTCTATGCTTATAAGGACTATTAATGGTTTTCTTAGAGATTTTCTTCCTGTGATATATATATATATATATACACACGTACACAAAATTCCTTTGTGTGCTTAACTTTTCTTATCTATCAGAGAAGCCTCTGGTACCTACTTAAAAAAATGTGTAGGCTATGTATTCGCTTTTATAGTCACTCAAGAGAAAGAGATTTCTGTCCCACAGAATCGCATGCTTCTTGTTGTATAGTTTTACATATAATTTTGTTTGATTTGGTCCTTCATGAAGGACTTTGTAACAAGATGATTTTGTAACTTAATTCAAGATAGAACTTGAAGAGCTGAATGGAAATATCTTCCATGACAGACTCTGCGTGAAGGTTGCTTGTAGTCTTCTAGGTGGGCTTGGGACCTCACTGGATCAACCTCTAAAAATTACCTTGACATAAATAAAAGCAGCTAAAGACTTTTGAACTTTAGGAGCTTTTTTTTTTTTTTTTTTTAAGTTGTATTTAATTTTAATAAGATGGAAAGTTAATAGGAGAAGTATAGTGATTTTATTCACTAGCATATGCCTCTAATACTTACCTGTAGAACACCCACTGAGCATCCCATCAGAATGACACCAGCCTTTTTGCCTCAAATCCTCACTAGCCATGCTAATTTTTTGCATGTTTATTATTCTTGCCATGGTTGAGTACTTCTGTCTGTTCTGAATTTTTTCCCCTTTAATTTCCATTTATGTTCCTTTTGTCCTATCTTCTTGCGCTGGCCTGAATATAGCAGCTCATGTTGACATTATCTGTTCCATTTAAAATTTCAAATACTTCAATTAAATCACCTCTTAAGCGATTTTTCTTTCTAGACTTCATAGATTTAGATGTTCAGCTTGATCTGAGAACTTATGCCTTCAACCTTGCCACCTTTTCAAGAGCAGCAATATCATATCCATAATATATATCAAAAGTAACATCGTGCAGCTTGAATATTGTCTCAAGCTTTCTTAAACATATATATTCTGCTGTCCTGGCTAACTGTCCTAGATGTCGTGTCTTTGGAACCACTTTTGGAAGGTTCTGGTCAGTCCACTGCACTACTTATGTTTTATTTGACTTTAAATGTGTTTTATACTCCTGACACCAGAGCAATTTTTTTTTTTTTAATAGCGTAAGTTCTTAAAATCATGTAAATACTCATTTAGTGGATGAAGCAAAATTTTTTAAATTTAACTTTAATATCATTCATTATTATATATCCTCTGTGTTTGGAATTGCCTTCTTAATGTGCTCTATTTTTATAGAAAGCTACCAAGTCTTAGTTTGTGGTTCTTAGACTTGTAGTTCATAGTGTAGGAAAGATTCAGAAAGAGCATGGAAATTATGGCTATGGAGAAAATATCAGACAGAAAGTAATTCAAGTGAAGTCATCTTTTTTTTGGTGTGTTGTAATTGTGAACATGTGCCTCAGATGTTTGAATCTTTTTTTTCCTATGAAAAAAAGATGAATCTTACCTGAAGTGTGTACCTGTCCTTGGAGGCTCTCTAAGGACTAGAATATGAAATATCCACCCTCTGGAGCTTCTGCAGTGCCTCCATATGGCTTTCTACTATGTTGATAAAGCAAATATCCAGGGTGTTGGTGTCCTACAGCTCTCAGGGAAGTAGTCTCTGGCAGGGTCTTGTACCTAAGGAATACTTAATGGAAAGGAATTTGCAGGATAGAAGGATTAAGAAGGAACATCTGGAGAGCTGGAAGATGGGAATTTTGCATCCAGTTGGCCCCAGACCTTCTGTGTGACTTTGGCAAGTGTCATGACATGAAGTATAGCAAATCATGGAAGCTTTGCCCCTGGCTTCAGTGAAAGAAGGATCGATTTAGTTACAGGTGACTCCTCATTTTCTCTTCTGTCAAACAGGATAGTTATCCTTACTTAATTCTTTGGTGATCTATTAAAAGTATGACAAATTTCTCCAATAGGAGTCGTTATGAAACACAGCACCTTGGAAAGATAGCTAAACTGGCTCCAAATCCCAGAATCATAGAATCATTTAGGTTGGAAAAGACCTGTAAGGCCATTGACTCCAACCATTAACCTAGCACTGGTATGTCCACTATTAAACCATGTTCCTAAGTGAGCAGCTCTGGACCTGGCAGCACAACAGCCTCACCAGCTGAGACACAGATCATTAGAGCAGAAGGAATGCCTCGCTAATGACTTTGTTTCCTGGTTTCTTTGCAGGGCTTTGTTTCATACCAGCTTGCTGAGACCTAGCATAAGACCCATTGCAGAACACTGCCCTGCACAATGTAGGCACATATACCTAATCCCCAGGTACAATCAGGGCATGGGTGGAACAGGGTGTGATATGGGGCAAAAAGGCTCATGGATTTTCACTCACCCATAGTGAAACTCCAACCCACATCCCAGTTTAGAGGTATACTGAATATCAGTAACTTGTTCCTGGCTAACTTGGGTCAGTTGGTGATCAAGTCTGGTACCCTTCCATTCACAGCATCCTGCTCCCTCCATACGCTGGGGAAGGCACAGCACAGATCCAATCACACAGCTCTTCATAAAAGCAAAAATTCAGTTTCTCAATCTGGAGTTTCTCAATAAAGCAGACTGAATGGAGGCCAGAATCTGTCCCTTAAAATATGTGGTTATTTTCTTCATAATTTAAACTAAATATGGAGATGGCCAGATTTCCATGAAAGTGAATTTTAAAAACTGTTAAAGTGTACAAAAGGGAAAATATTGTTGTCATATAGGTCTGTTGCCTGCAAAATGGTTGAGAGATTTTGTTTCACATTTCCCTTGTGACACGCTGAGAGACACAAGAAATGTATTGGATTTGTTTAAAAGTTGGAACCCTGTGATTTGGAAAAGTCTTTTTAAACTGGGTTCTAAAAAAAGGAATCCCATCTTACAAGTAGCCTTCACAGTGTGCTCTTGGGCACCCTTTTTGGCATTGTGCTGTCAGTGCATTTGATTTGCTATCTTCATGTGATGCTATGTGCCATATTGTCACAACTTAGGAAGAAGCAGTAAATTGAAGTCGAGTCTTCATTGGAATGAAACTCCCATTTTAAGAAGAAATTCAGATCTATTCAGTTTGACCTTGGAACTTGAATTAAATCTTTAGAAACTCAACTCACTCAAGGGAAGTATGAGGTTTGTGTGAGTCTGGATGTATTAAAAGCTCATACAGCTTCAGTACAGTGCATGTGCCAGTGTGGTTAATTTTTAATTTAGAGGACAATGAGAAAATCAAAGGGTTTCACCTGAACTAGTTTTCACTATGTTATTTTTTATACTCAAAACTGGTTTATAAGCACTTAACAATCCATAAAAAGCAGTTTAAAAAGCTCAGGTTTGACATTTAATGAAATATTTTTGTACGTTTAACCTAATTTCTGAATGGAATTTTTATGTTTTGGGGTGGTGTCATAAAAATGCACATAAGTCTAGGCTGGATTCCAATTTTGTATTGTAATGAGCAGTATTTTATGTATGGGTCTGTATGCACATTCAACAAATCATTCAGAAAGAAAAATCAAGTCGATGTGGTTATTGAAGATGAGGATTGCATTTACCTGCTTGAAATTTGATGCATATAATACATAAGGGGATGTCCTTGCTTCAGTCATAAAACTAATCCATTTAGATTGTCAGGTCAGGGAGTTGGACACAATAGGTTTTTGCAAGACTACAGCATGTCGCCACACAACCAGCAGAGCAGCACCCACACTGGAAAGCAAAGAAGGAACCTTTGCTCCTGCCCTGCCTGCAGCAGAGTAAGGCAATTACTAATTCTTTTCTCAGGATTGGGAAAATGAATTTGCCCTGCTCCCACACAGAAGCAACACCTGAGCTTTCTAAAATGGCCAAATGTTTTGCTCCTGCCCACTATCATTGCTGACTAAATGCAGACTTATCTTCATTAAATCTGCATACAGCAAATCAATAAGAAGTTGGGGTGCTTGTTTGTAGAAGTAACGGAATCATTTTGACATGCTGTTAAGATGTTGATGACTCATTTTAGTGTGACTTCAGGAGCTGCCAAGAAATACTGTTAAATTAATCTAAGTCTCACTAACATAGAAATGATAGCTGCACTGCGACCTGTGTGTCACGGTAAAAAGGAAGTAAAATAAAAATCCCCCGGTGCACACAGTTCCGTGGGGTTTAGGCTTAACTGAATTTCACGTCTGTGCTTGTCCGTGGGAAAAAAATGGACCAGGGTAGTTTTTCTACATTAAGAAATGTGGAAATTACCCCCAGAAATTCCTTCATTTCTACAAAGTAGCAGATATCAAATGTACCATTTGTGATGTGTGATGCTCTGCCAGTGCTGCACTTTTGTGCACTGGAATGTATGAACATGATGGAAGAGAGAAGGTGCCCATGAGGACTGAGGAAGTGGGATGAGGTGGAAGTAGATGGATTCAGTGCTGGGTGGAACTGCATGTGGTTTTACAAATTGGATAAAGTCAGACAGTGTGTCCAGCCTGGAAAAAAACCTGCTTAACAGAATTTTTTCAGTGCATTTTTAACTTTTTGGACCTTAGGCATACTGCAAGGTGGAAAAAATGGTTTTTGGAGTCCCATTTGCAACACAGTGCTGAATAACACACCAAGAGATATGGATTCCTCTGCTAACTTGCAGAGAAACAACAGTGCGACCAGTATCAGTAATTCAAACTTTCTTCTCAAATTATTTGCTCTCCTTTGCATGAAGGGAGTTCAGTATTGGCAACCCCTTTTCCTTCGATAACAAAGAGCATCAGAGCATGCTTATTGCAGTAGTATTTTTCTTATACGTACTTTTTTCCATCAGTCTCAACGGTAGCAGCATTCCAGTACCTAAAGCGGCCTACAAGAAAGCTGGAGAGGGACTTCTTACAAGGACATGTAGTGACAGAATAAAGGGGAATGGTTTTAAAATGAAACGGAGTAGGTTCAGGTTAGATATTAGGAAGAAATTCTTCACTATGAGGGTGGTGAGGCCCTGGCACAGGTTGCCCAGAGAAGCTGTGGCTGCCCCATCCCTGGCAGTGTTCAAGGCCAGGCTGGACGAGGCTTGGAGCAACCTGGTCTAGTGAAAGGTGTCCCTGCCGATGACAGAGGGGTTGGAACTGAATAATCTTTAAGGTCCCTTCCAACGCAAACCATTCTATGATTCTATGATATGATACAGCATCAGATGACTGATGCTGAACCAGGGACCTGGAAGCTGAAGTCTCTCGAAATAAGCTATGCTCCAGAGCTACTTTCCCTCTTAAGGGAGTGATAATACATATACAGATGTGCAAATTAAAGCATTTGGGGTACCCTGGGACAAAAAAATTATTGTACAAAGTATCTATGACTTTTGAAATTCACAATAATGGCCACAAGCACGTATTTTTAAAAATCTTGAAGAACTCCAGTAATTAATGCACATTTCTTCTGACAAGTTGTTATTATTTTGTGATCATTTTCCATATGTAACTAGCTTTTTCCTTTTTTTGCTGATTCACTTATTTCCTCTTAAACCCTCCATGTGTGTGATTGAGAAATGTCAATTTACACATGGGAGAAGGGGAGAAATTACAATCAAGCTATACATCTGATCTATAAGTCTGATCTTTTAGTCAATAGAAGCAGTTTCTGCTCTTTTGTCACTCTCGGAGGAAGGGGGGAAAATCCACTGAACCAGCCAGTGATTCTTTTTTTGATGGTAGAAAAGTTGGAACGGGGTGAGGAAGAACCCTGAGAATAGAAGCCTTTGTTCAGTGAAACAAGTGTTAACAGCAGAATACAGATAAAACTTTATGTATTATTAAAGAATACATTTTGCTGTTGGAAAAATGAAATGCAACCTGGAATCATTTATTCAAACTGGTAATTCTTTTCATGTTGTCACATTACAAAAAGTCTTGACGTGTCTTGTGTCTGACTGAAAATACGAAACACTGTGGTAAAGGCAACTAATGAGAAGGACTACATTTTCTTTAGCCTGAAAGCCACTGCAGAAAGAAATTATTAAAAAAAACCCAAAAACAACCAAACACCCCAAAACCCAGAAAAAACAACCACATAATTTGATGGGAAAGGAAAAGGGGAAAAAAAGCAAAGATATTCTGATAGGTCATTTTTTTTTTCATACATGAGCATTTAGTCTACAGTAATCTACCAGGACTGTCAAATTTGATTGAAAGATAATGCAAGATTTTTTTCCTTGCCACAATTTATAGCATGTATCCATTAGGAATAATTATGGTTGCATGATTTTGCTAGCTGTTATCTCTACAAGTGTTACTAATGGTTTTATCAATTACTCCCTGTCCAATAACTGCATGGTTGTAACCTAATTTAAAGACACTCTATCACCAGGCTGATTTGTGTAGTAGTAAATGACAGCATTTGAGACACCAGCCAAATGACTCACTTCAGTGACTTAGTTAGTCTCTAATAATTAACAATTAGTCGGTACCTAGGAAAAACTCAAGAGACTAGAGCTCCCATGTTTCCCTTTCTTACCTAAATACAAGAAGTTACTGAGATTATATCCTGTAAATATAACCACTATCTCCTGTAAATACAACCAGGTAAATAAAATCTTCTCCTGCGGCTATTAAAAAATGTGCTTTAATAAAGATTAACAGTCGAGGAATAAAACCAAACTCTAGGATCCGTGGTTGTAAGACATAGTGACAACCTAAGGAGGAGATACAGGGTTATTCTTTGTAGTTTTACACTTAGTGTTATAGTTCAAAAGCAAAGCCAGTGTGCTAAAAGGGGAATAATGCTGGCAAAATGGTGTTATTCTCTTGAACTTTAGAGCAAAAATGCTGGATGTGCAAAAAGAAGCACTTCATTACAGATCATTAGTGAGGTTTTATGTACAGCTCAGAAAGACTGGAAAGAAGCCTGAAATTTATTTTAAATGAGTGTAAAAGATGTTATTCTTCCAAGGATGTTGTCTCTGATGATTTTAAAGAATTTTTCCATTAAAAAATATCCCTTCCTAAACATGACTTTGAACTTTAGGTTTAAGGCAGGATCTTGTACTCTGTGTGTGACTATTTCTTTGTAGGCATAAAGACATTTGAAATAACAGTGAGTGAACAGGGGTTGAGGTTTTTGCAGTGCACAGTCCTTTGCACAGTCCATTAGTATATTTGAATTTAGCTTGATGGGGCAAAATTGCCTGGAATAATTCATCATTTGGGTTATTGTGTCACATCTTAGTACATCATCTCTTTCAGATTATCCAAGATCCCAAAGCAACAATCTTTCCCTAGGAGCCTTGAGGGTTATATGTTTATAAAATGCTGCGCTTTACCCACTCAACAGTCTGATGACATTTTCAGGCTTACATGCAAAAACCAATATCTGCTATGAAGCTTGCACACTCTTGGTAGGAACATAGGAGCTGCCACACAGGATTAGATCAGCGATCCATCTAGCATGGTCCCCTGTCTCTGACAGATGCCGAATCCCGGCTGCTTTAGAGGAAGGTGCGATAAACCTTGTCAGAAAAAACTGTAAAAACACCTGCCTGTACAGGGAGTTGCTTCTTAAACCCTTAGTAAGTGTCTGCTTTATGCCCTAAAGCGTGACTGCATGCTTTAAAAAGTACGGGGGGGGGGGGGGGGGGGAGCGTGGGGTGTGTGTTATAATTACAAGAGCTGTCACTGTCCTCATAATATTTGTATTATATTCCTGATCTCAAGGTTATGTCTAGATTCCACAGCACAGTCCCACTTCTCTGATCATTGTCCAGGTTGAGGGCTGCCCCAGACATGCTGCAGTTTGCTTTTAGGCAATGTGGCCAACTTTCTTTCTCCTGGGAGCCAAGTCCTGGCTACAGATGGGGAGAGATGGAGAATGCCTAGTTCACAACCTGACATGGGCTCTCGTATCACACAGTTTAAACATAGTCACAAAACCCAAACTGCAATTAATTAATTCAGTTGGGTAAGTTTGGGAATATCTCTTTTGATGCTTTTCAATTTTCTTTCTTTTTCATTGACCCCCTGTTTTTGATTCTTTGAAAGAGTAAATTGATAGCTTTTTTCCCATTATTATTTTTTTTCTTCGACGCTCTGACAATTTTCTGAATTTTCTGCTATTCACCCCCACTCTAAAGCAAGCAATTTCAGTCCTTTTTTTTTCTTTTTTTTTTTTCCCTTAACCTACATTCATTCTTCTAAGCCTTTCATTGACATTTTGGAAGCTTTTTATTTTCTGAGATGCACTTCACACAGTAAGCTGAGGGTGCACCATTCATTATCTAATGCCATGAAAACAATTTTTGTTCTGTTTTCTGCCTCCAAATGCTTCCCTAGTGTAAATATTATTTAATAAAGCTAAATGACAAAATTCATGCGTCTGATTTTAGCTTAATCTGATGATGATATTCATCAGATACAGAGCATTTGTCCATTCAGTTAGCTGATAAAACCATCTCAAATCTGCGTTACTAAAGCCAGAGATGATCTTCAAAATGTAGTTTTAACCTCACCCACCCTTCCTGGTTCATCTGCATATTCTTTTGAAAACCACTCATTGAGTATCTGTAGCCCAAATGATGTCATCAGGCACAGCATGCAGCCACTACAAGTGGGACAATTATAATTTTTGTAGCTGATTAATCATCATGAAAAAGTAACAGTCAATTGACTCAATCATACATCCATGGTGATTAATCACACTTCACTTGTGTTTTTTACAAGTATTTTACCGACAGTGCAGATGTTGGATGATTTTTCTCCTTGAGCCTTTTCCTTGGTCACAGATGTTAAGTAATCACCTTGTCCTGATACTTGACTTACCTAATTTTTTCTTCTGCAGGTCCTTAAAAACAAATGAATTTCTTATGTAGAAAGAAAATGTTAAACTAGTTATTATTTTTTTTTTTGCAGGTTAATCAATATCTGAAGTCACTGCAGTTGTCATCTGTAGTCATAGGTGTTTTCAATAGGCACATTACCCTTAAATTTGTTCTCTGTTATATACAACAGAAGGAGTAGTAATAAAACACTGATAGAGGCAGGTAGCAGAGTCCATCTTGTGTTTAGAACTCAATTAGAACTTCTAATCCAAGTTCAGAAAAGACTCACTTGATTGTAACTAACTCATCGTCATACAGGCATACAAACAAGCGAACAAGAATATTCTGACACCAATGTATTGACGTTCATAGATACTCACTTGGGCTGCTAGACTTCAGTCTTAATCTCAGCTGGAATAGTAAGGAAAACTGCTGAAACATCACAGCAGATGAAAGTGTCTTAGTGTACTGCTAAACGCCTGGTCATGATATTTTCTATGGAGTCACATCTATATTGATGAAGCCATGAATATCTACAACTACTGTCTGCCCTATAACTATTATATTCTATTGTTTCATATCATCTGTGCATATACAGAGGTTACTTTATTTCTAAGACCGCAGTGTGATTTCTAGGTGATTTTCAAAGATTTATTTCAGAGGACCCCTTGCAGATAAGACCTGCATAATATTTCCCAGGCTGCCATCAATATTGCAAATGGAAACGTGTGAGGCAAATAAGGTGTTTACTTCAAATGAAGCAACCCTCACTGACTACAACCATGTTTCACTCTTCAGAAAAAGCCAAAGGTCCCCATTCTATTTAGCAAAATAGAAAGGATTGTCCATAATCTTTGGCCATCCTTAGATCACTGTTAAGATCAATGCATGCGCAAGAAATTGCTTTCATGAAAAGATGACACAGCTGCATTGAATTCTGCACTAGACTCCAGTCTTGATACTGTTAATAAAGAGCCTAAGGTTGGGTATAATTGTTAATACACTAATTCTAAAAATCCACTCAAATGTCACTTATAATCAGGATTTTCTTCTGTGCTAGGACCCCTGGGGAAACCTTTGAAGCTGTGAATGGTGTACAAGATGACAGGGATGAACATAAGAAGGTAGAAGGCCACCGATGCTGCTTAGCTTAGTTGTACAAAACTATCACGTATATAAAAGCTTAGAAATACTGGCAGCTAGGAAGATGGGAAAGCAAAGTGTGAGATGGAGAAAACACCCAGATCCAGAAGGAAAAGCTTTACACTAAACCCAGTTATTTCAAAGCATTGGGGGGGAGAGGTGAAGAAACCATATAGCTTGTAATTTACAGTGGAAGAACCAAGGTAGAAAAGACATTCTAAAAGCATTTCATCAAGAAGACATCCATGACATGAAACTATTGAAAACAACAACAACAACAAAAAAAGTTAGTTGTTTTATTAGCAGTAGAGGTGAACATTACATCAGATGTGAAAAAGTGGGATGGCTGTGAAAGCTTTAAGTAAAAATAACTTAATATGCAATATCAGAAAACCTCTGAATGTAAGTCAGTGATTACACTTTAATTGTGCTTTAAGTTTATTAAAGCTGTGCACACTTATTGTCTCATTTTATCGTATCTTTGATATTATTATGCATAGCATTTTGAAATGTAACTTTATGTATTCCCTCACAGTGCTTGTTGCATTTTATTTATGATTAGCGCTTAGGCTGGTGTGAAGTGAATGCATATCCCTCAATAATGAAGTACAGAAGAGTTGGGTGGATTTTTCAGAGTCAGAAGGCCCGCTGTAAAAAATCCCTCATGAATCTTTTACAGCTATAAGTAGCCTGGAATTGGTAATAGCTCCACTACTATGGGAATTTTGGTGGAAAATGTTTTTTTAAAAGCTCCTGAAAAAGAGAGGATGTCAGTATTTATGTGTGGTGGTGTTGAGAACAGCTGCTTTCACCAAGGGTAAGTTTCCTCAGTTTCTGTTTGGAGGACCTGACTGTCAGAGATAATAGCAGCTTGCTCTACTTGCTACCTGTAGTCAGCACAGGGCTTTCTCACACACCTGATTATTTTTTGTACATTGGAGTATTTCACCTGAGCTGCAGGTTGCTCTCTCTTTATTGACTTGCATGGATTTCTGCAGAGGGACCAGAAGCCAGGCTGGGAGCTTTCTCCCAGACTTCCTCTTTGGCTAGAGTACAGAACACACAGAGGATTTCAAAACATTTTGTTGATGGTAACAGGAAAGAGAGAAGCTGATGCTGGAATTGCAGTCAGACAAGGGAAAGGTGCCGTCCTACTCTACAAAGGTGCTGGAAGAAAGAAAGAGAAGATGAAGAAAAGCCAGGAGAGGTAACATGAAGATTTGTTAGGGTGGAAGGCCAGGGGAGGAATGAGACACTTTGAGAGTAGCAACTAGTAGCATTAGTTAAACCTAGATTATGGGGCTGGGAAAAGAGATAAGGAGCAAAACATGGGGAACAGGAAAGACCCTTGAGGTTGAGGAGAGGCTGAGCCCACAAGACCTTAAAGTCTTCTAACATTGAAATGCAAATGGATTTTTTCCTCTACTCTTGGTAAATTTATATTGTGGAATTTGCTGTCATCGTGACCCTTCTAGGATCAGAGCATTAGTATCCCAATTCGTGAGCAGTGGCAGTACTTCAGCTCATGAAGCAAAGGGCTGAGTAGTGGGACACTTTCTATCTCTCTTTAACATCAATGCAATACCAAACAATAGGACCATTTGCTGTATTCTGGAAGGGGATCAGGACTCAGTTTATACCTAAGCAACAAAACAAAAAAAGCAGTAGGATAGCTTGGGAGATTAAGCAAGTACATAACAAGCTTTCTGGAACTGGGTAAAACTGTACTTTCTCCCTCTTTCCTAGTTATATCCTGTAAATTTGGGGGTGGTTTTACATGCCTGAGGAGTCAGTCCTGGAGCCAGAACCTCTGAGACCTCTGGAAGAATCCCAAGTCAGCCTTGTAATGAGGTGAGTGAATTAGCAGGGCCCAGGTGGTCTGTTTAGAAACAGCGTGTTGGTTAAAACCCTCACGTCCATGCAGACTGTTTCACTTTCAGCCGAACAGCATTTTCCAAAAATGTGCTGATCAGCTCTCATTATCAAGGTTACAGACTGAATCACTCAAAAGGTAACAAATGCCAGAATTCGTGCTGCCTGGGTAACCTTGATGCTCACATGCACACCCCCTTGTACATGCATTATGATACAGTCTTTAATTATCTGATTGCTTGTTATTTTTTCCACTGTATCATTGGAGGCATGGGATGCACCTGCATCAGGGATGAATCAGAGTAAAGTAACGAAGGTGGTTGCTCTCCTTAGACATCCTGTTTTGGTTGGTGCAAAGATGCGTAGGCTGAAGTATAGACAGCAGGAAAAGAAAGGATAAGGCACAAATTAATACTTTTGTCTTCAGAGCAGAGGTTTTCAAGAAAGTGGTAAGTAAGACATAAAGCCAAGAAAAACAGTGAGGAGCTACCAGGTAGCTAAATAGCAAGGTGCTCATTACACAGCATGCTGTGTCCTCAAGTAGGAAGGGATTCCAGGGAAAAATCATAGTATCTTTTTAGCTAACTGAAGATTGTATTCAGAAGACATGGACAGAGAGGTGATGAGCAGTGTCTGATAACACAGTAAACGCAGTTTAAGTTTTCCTAGAACTGTGAAACAAACACAGCACCATGATGAAAATGTTGATTCAGCTTGAAAGCTTTCTGCCAAATCAAAATTTTAGCAAATTTTGGAGAAACAAATAGTCACAAATTTTCAGTTCATACACACACAGGCTTTAGGCCTACCCAAATATTCTTTTCCTGAAGGCAACATGGAAACACAGGGCTGCCACAAGCTTGGCACTGGCTGCTCTGCCTGGTTTAGCATTAATGTTGCTTTATTCAGATGCAGTTTGGACTGCTAGGTGCGCATATACTGCAATGTTAATGCCTCTGGTGGGAAACACAGCACATATCCTAAATGTTACCTTGCCTTTGAATACTTGACCTTGCAAACTTAACAAAGCTTTCAGACCTTTTCTCCTTCTTTTGTCTCTTATATGGAGGCTGTGTTGAGCTGCTAGCAAGGGACCCCAGCACACAAGAAACAAAATCTATATATATGCACAGATGTATTCAGCAGACAGATTCATTCAATTGTGTTACTATTTAGATTTTGACTGGTGTCTAAACTAAGTCCAACAGGAAAAATTGCCTTATATAAACCAAATTCATTTTTACCCTAGCTTTAAAGACATTTGTATACTGTAAAATAGACTGCAAAATTCCAAAATAACTTTATTGTGCTACAGCTGTAGTTGAATAATTATTTTTCCCAGCATATGAAATTCTGAAAATCTTTCAAGACGCAGTTTTATTTTTCTCTGCTGATGGCTCTCTGGAGACATGGGTCTCTTTTTTTACCTGCTGAGAACATTCATTATTCTGAATACTCCTGATCAGGAACAACTTGAATGTGGTTTTTTTTTTTTTCCAGAAATATTAACACTTCTTCTTTTTTTTTCTGATTTATACTTTTGCATATAGCCAGACTTAGAGTGGTAAAAATCTGTAAACAGCATTCATTGTTTTTCTTGATCAAAATCTTCAGAGTTTTCTCTTTTTGCCAAGTTAAAATTTTCAACAACAAAAATTCATTTTAAAGCTTGGAATACTTTCTTGTCCTTTCTTTCCTCATTTGGTATAAACTGTTCTGTGCCAAAAACTAATTTAATCTCCCCAAAGCCAAAACCTTGAGTTAGTTTTTAACCACATTGCACATTCAAGCCTTGAAACAGCAAAGACAGAAACAGAACAGCATTTCAGTAGGCAGTTACCATCAGGACGTTGTGGCACAGTATAGTTTGTTGAGAAAATATAATATAATATCAAACTGAGGAAAAATCTGTTCCGTTCCTTCCTTGGCTACATAAACTTGACAGTGCAAGAGGGATGGAGGCTTCTCTAACTTCTTTTTCTGCTTAAGTTGACTCCATTCTACCTGTGAACTGGTAAAAAACTAGATATAATTGTCTTAACTTTGTCCTTTTCCCAACTAGCAACTGATTTGCTTCTAACACCATAGTGTTCTTTAAATTTACATGACTTTAATCTATACCTACTCTATGGCCATTTTCACTGCCAGCTAGCCAATAGAATCTTTCACTGCCAATTAGCCAACACAAGCTTTCATACCAAGGAAAGCCAGGCCCAGAGTGTTTTTCCCCAGTAAATTTCAGAGCCATAAATTGGTAATGCCTTTATTGGCCTTCCTGAACTGAAAGTCCAGAAGACTTCTAGTGACTCTAGGAGAGTAAGGAGCAGGGCAGGAGATGAGCAGCAGTACTCAGTGTGAAGGAAAAGTATAAGCAAGTGTAAGCAAGCTGCTCTATGAAGAGCAATTGCATGTTCATCCATGTTCCCGCATCCCTTTCTTTCCTCTTCTGGGCATGTTGAGTGAAAAAGCATCAAACCAGCCTTACCTCTGAAAACAGCCTTGGTAAATACAGTGATCTGTGTAGCAGTTTGCTTTCATTGTGCTGATGACTTCAGTTTAAATCTGTATTTAGTTGAAAAACAGTTAGAAGCACTTGACGATGGCACTGCTCAGGATCCTCCCACAATATGTTAGCATCAGTTCTTTTCAGGATGCAGAAAACTGTTCTCTTAAATAATTTGGTTTCTTGAAATATTTTTTCGTACATTTGCAGCTAAAAAAGTGTCCCAGTGGAGTAATTCATCAATTTTACACTAGTTACACACCTAAAATCAAAATGTTTTTAAAGTATATTACATTTAGACTTCATGAAACTCCCTGGCCAAAAATGGGGGAAATGTGACTCTGACAGTGCAATTTAAAGGCTCAGTGTGCTCAGCACAATTAAGCAAGTTCAAAGCCTGAACTGGAAGAAGTCATGAGAAATAAACATAATGAATCTTGCAGTGGGACTATATGATCATTGTAGCTACCTTTCACCTGAAATGTCTATTCTATTCTAGGCTAGGCTAGTCAAGTCTGGTCCATTCCATTCCACTCCATTCATCTTTTTAACCAGACAAATCTGTGGAGAAAATGTGTAGAAGACTCACACAGAAATTATCTATCTCATATGTCAGTTAAGTAGCTTCCTTAGCTTACTTTTCATTCTTTCACGTTCTTTACCGTTGAATTTTAGTTGCGCATCTTATGATATGCATTACATTCATATAATCACGAGTTAATATGTGCCATAAGTACATATAAAGTGCTTTATTCCTCTATTAGGAAAACTCAGCAAGAAAGAATTCAGAATTTTAACAGTTGACTAATTTACTGGCATTAATATTTCTTAGTATATATTTTATACTTGGATTTATACTTTGTGTGTTTCATTTTTTGCTTTGTTGTTTTGTTGTGTTGGCTGGAAGGACTGTGCTAAAATTCACCTGCCACTCAGTTTAATTTCTTGTGTTTAGAGCTGTACAATGTTGCATGTAAAGCTAATCAATACAAGGATTTATGAAACATCAAAACAGAATAGTCTAAAGGAGGATATTATAGTCAGTTCTAGTTATTAAAGATTTCCTATACTAAATTTAGTATAACAGAATCCTTATACATCTTCTTTTAGGGTATTTGTCAAGTGCATAGACTGAAGAAACAATTGTGGTTAGTTCCACTGCAATGTGTCTTTATTTGTTGCTTACTATTTAATGCTAGCTGGAAGGAAGCAAACAATGTCATGCAGAGGTGAAATACTGATTCGATTTTAGTCACTAGCAGCTATTCCATTAATTTCTTCTGAAATTTTAACTGATGTGCAAAACACTGTGCAATGGAAAGAGAAGCATCAAATTTTATAAGATGCTGGGATGAAAACATAAATGACTGTATCTTTCTTGTATTCAAGGGTCTTACATTACAAACTAGATTACTTACACATGTATATATGTATTCATAAGTATAAGCATATATGTAATGCATTTATATAAGGGGTGTGTGTGTATATATATATATATATATGATATATATAATGAAAGAGTAAATGAAAAAGTTCTCCTTATATCATTATGTCATTTAAATGCAGGATTTGTAGCTGAATATATTTGTTTCTTTCCTGGACTAACAATACATTTCCTAACACTCTCTGTTTACCTTCACCATTCTCTTTTGCTTCTTTATTTTCATTCTCTACTTTCATTCTTTCTCACGACTAATTATAATGTTTTACTGTGACAGCAAATTTCACGAACATATTTGTGTCTCAGAGCACTCTGACTACCTAAAACTTACATGGAGACTTTCAAATACTTGTTTTCAGAAGAACTTGAAGATATTCCTGATTTTGGTTTTTGTATTGTAGTTGACAGATGAAAAATTGCTTTGTGGTTTGTTTTGTTCTGTTTGGGTTTCTTTTTTTAATAAAATTACATACAGATGAATTGTCCACATGAATTGTATACATGTGTATATATACACATATATGAATATTTGTATTCATATATGCAAGCACACACACACATACTCCATTATGAAGTCTGGTTTCCTAATAATGTAATAACACTAGATGTAGTTATAAGAAAATGCTTACCTGTCACAACATACACAATCAGTATCATCTGTAAATCAACATGTAAATAACAATTCAATGTAGAAAAATGCACAATTCAATGTAGAAACATGCAGATCTCTTCTAAATACTTTTAAAAACGGAAAATTGTATGCATATGTCAGCACAAGTCCAGTTACTTATCTATTTCTGTAGGCACTGACCAACCTTTATATAGAGCACTCCATTTTTTTTTGGTCTCTTCAAGTATAATTTGAAATCTTGATGAGTTAACTTTCGGTTCTTGTGAACAGTGTCTTAAACAAAAGTTATTGTCTATCTTCTGTTGTTTCCCTCATGGTTACCAAATATTTCTCTGGTACTTGATGGCACAAGTAAGCAACAGAGTTGCTATTGACTCATTCGTAATTTAAAATATTTTCTCCTGAAGTTCTGATTTGCAAACAGCTCCACTTGCCTCTTGTCCTTCCTTCTCTTACAAACTGTAACATAATGGGACCTATGAAGAGCAAATAATCAGCAATAAAAACCTCATTTCATTTTACTACAGACCACCTAGAAAACTAGCTTATGTAAAAGACACAGGGAACAAACCGTGCAATTTCCTTTCAACATGGCAAGAAACAGTTTACAATCTCATTTTTAACAAAAAAATTTTTAAAAAAGTGAGTACAATAACAAACCACAGAGAAAAAAGAGAATGAGTTTTGGTTCAGTTTTTTTGTTGCCTCTTATTTCTACCAGACACATTTCAGCTGGCAAAAGGCAAGATTTCAAGGGTCCCAGTTCATTCACTTCAGTGCTACCCTTGATTCTCCAAATGACACTTTGTTTTACAGGAAGTTTCCTTGGAAACAAATATCAACTGCATTGTGGAGATTAACTTGTACACAAATGACCAAAATAGTCATTTCATCACTGCAATTCATCTATGTCTATAAATCATGGTGAGCTACTATTAATTGTCATTGATCAAACAGCTTATGATAATAAAATACTGACTGAGCCAAAGCTGTTTTGCTTGTGAAAAGGAGTTGTTTTTGAGCTACGCAACAATATATACGTGTTCTGATCCTCATTAAAAAAACAAAAAGTCCAGTCTATATCTTGTTAGTTTCTATTTTCAAATCTTTATATTTCACCCTGGGACATGTGATATGGGAACCTGAGATGACAAAACAACAATAAAAAGAAAAAAGATTGTATACAAGTGAACATTTCTAGAGTGAAACTGCAGAATAAGATGACTAAGATGTGGTAAAATCTGTTTCTGGTGACATAAGAAATAAGCTGAGAAGTACTTAAAAGCATTAATAGGGATGAGGCTCTGTCTTTATAGCTGGACAGGATCAGGCTCTTTTATTGGGCTCACTCTGTATGTGCTGTAAGTTCAATGCCAATATTCAAGACACAATCCTGTAATGTCATTACAAGGTCCCATCACAGTCACTTGCACATTTTCTTTGGCACAGCAGATTTTTTTTGATGGGGGACAGGGTCAACAGTCAAGAAATCCCTGCCCTCTAATAAGACAGCAGGAGAAGAAAAATACTTGCTAAGCACTTCAGCTGTTCTCAGATTCCTAAAAAACATCATGTTGTGGAGATTGTGATGTTTCTTTTCCCTGTTGGTCAGCTGCTAGAAAACCTTTGGGAATTTGCTCCAGAAAATTGGAGGTGCTTCTCACTCTCACCTCAGCTGAGTAGCTGTGGAAGAACTTCTAGTGCCAGATAAGCCATCACATGCAATGTTTCCTGTTGTGCTGGAGGGCAGGGCAGGACAAGACAAGCCTAACCCTACCCCAGACATTAAAACTACTAAAAACAATAAAGGAAGCTCTTAAGATCTTCAGAACGCTGACTGAGAGCACAAAAAGCAAGACGAAGTAGGGGAGCGTGGCAAGACATTTATGCTTCCAAGAAAGGGAAGGATCCAGGACCAGAGAAGAGAAAGCATCTGGATTATTTGCTCTTGTAGTTTAGTTTTCAAGCTCACACTCAAACCTACAGCCCCTGGGAATGAACACAGCACATTTCAGTTTGTGTTACACTAACGAAATCTTACAGTTGTGCTTTTTGTCTAATTTTGCACCCTTTACACTGCAGGAGAGTCTTTTTATCAGTCTCAGTCTGTATCCCAACCTTCTTGCGCAAAGGTTAAAAAGAATTGTATTGATTACACTGTGAAGTGTGCCAATGACATTTCTAAGGTTGTGTAGTACAAATCTACAGATAGCTAGGGAGTGTTCATGCTTGATCAAATTCTTGTTATTACTGGGAGAAGCTCAAATCTTAACAGATGAAAGATGTTTCTCAAATTGCCTAGCTCTGTCAAATATTTTAACATCCCCTTGCGATTAACGTAACACAAATCACAGGTGAGTCTACAGAAAAGAACCAGGATGAAATCCTGTTTATGGGAGATCTGTCACCAGTTTCTAAGTGGTCAGTATTTCACTTCAGCTTCTTGATATAAACAAGGAATATAAATCTTTGTAAGCAAACAGTGATCAAGGTAGTTGTCAGATTTGCTCCTGAGCCTTTCTCTTCCTGTTTTGCAGCCGCCATATCACCCCTCAAGACATAGTCCTCTCTGCTTCCATGAAGAGACAAGATACTCTGGAGCTTAGTGCCCTACTGCTGTCTCACTGTGCATTAGTAGTTCCAGGAAAAGTGGCATCAGTGCAGCTTGGCTTCTCAAGGATTTGCGTGCTACGATCAGATCTCCCAGAGCCTCGCCATGGAGGAGCTGTGACTGACACTCTTTACGCCGCTGGGACATCGCAACACTTCTCCTCCTGGCAGGTTTTGTGGTTTGACAAGGATTTCACCGCCTCTGAAATTTTTCCCTCAGGTTGACACGAGAAGGGCTCCCCTCTCCCAGCAGTCTATTTCCATGAACTTTTTAAGAATCTTATGAGTGTTAAAACTGCCAGCCAGCTGAAAATCTTCTTTAAAACTTGTCTGGTCAGATAGATACATGTACATAGACTGGCAGACACAAACACGGAAGACTTGTTTCTGTAGAAGGACAAGTTAAAAAGACTTTAAGCACATTTCTGACAGGATTCCTCTGTAGGTATATGGGCTTTAGTTGCAGGAGCTCAGAAATTTTGATCAGCCTTACCCACTCAGGAACTGCTGTTCCACACAGGTTTTGTTGCTGTTACAAGTCATCCTGGAGCCTACTGACAAAAGGCGAGAAAACATGCAATAACCCTTCAAGGGAATAAACAAATCAGCTCTTGAGTCTCAAATGAGTGCCGAGACTCAGGTCTTAGGGCTGACATTTGAGCTTCAGACTTTTAAATCTGCTTTGTGTATGTGTCAGCTGTGGCTGTGTATACCGCTAGGCTAAATGGCTTTCTTGCCAACAGGAATCACATGCACCAGAGAGCAGTTCAGTTCATGAGTCATTGACTAAGCAGATGTCAGAAAGCATGATATCTAAAGTTGATTTCTGATGGAAATATCAAAGGAGGTGTCTCTAATGCTGAAGTCTCTTCTCAGTGATGGCTTGCTGCTGGTTCATAACCACTTTCTGCTCTGCATCTACCATGAAAGCTGCTGTGGTACTACCTTGCATCTCTGCTCAGACAGAACTAAACTAGATCCTTTTAAACGAACTGCATAGGCTAGCTACTCTAACTGAAACTGACCTATGAGTTTGGGGCAGAACTTGTGTCCTGAAGCCCCCCCTATTACTACCCTTTCATCATGGCCTAAATATAAGGGTTTAGAAATATAAAGCATGATTTACACTTAGCAGAACTCATGCTTTGAGATTTCTCCCTAGAAGTGATCCTCTCCACAAGGTTCTGGGTGATTTCTAGCAAAAAAAACATTACCCTGCAGACAAATCTGGCCTTATTCCCAAACCCCATCTCAAAAACTGATAACATAGGATCAGGTCCACTTAGGGCCTGCTATTCTTGAGGAGTTGAAGAGACTTCGATTCAGGACAAAAGCATGTCTGCAAAATGTACATACAAAGGAAGTGCTTTTTCTTCCCATCTATTCAGAGGTACAGTCAATCTTCTGATATTTTGTTCTCCATTTTTATTTTTTCCTGTCAAATAGCTATGTATTATCTCTGAAATATCTCAATAACTTCAAATGATGATGATAATAATAAAAATAATAATTACGATAATAATTATGATGATGATAATAATAATCCCATGCTTCAGGCTTTTATATTGTCCTTTTTATTTGGAGATCTTGAAACATTTCATACAAAAAGATCCTAATTATTATCTTCTTTTTATACATTCGGAGACCAAAGCGTAAAACAGTAAAGTAACTTTTTCAAAGCTACTCTGCAGAGCCAAGTATGGAACCAAACTTTCTTTTGTCCTAGTTCCCTGTATCATCTTAATTCCAAAAAAATATCAACAAGTTATGTGTTAAAGCACACATATTCACATATTCAAATATAGAAGTCAGGAAACAAGCTGAAAAAATCGAGAAATGCTCCTTAGTAAATTCTATGGCACATACTAGTATCCATGTCAGCTCTACAAGACTGTATTTTCTCTACTGTCCACACAAACTTCTGCATCTGAAGATATTTCACACTTCACCATATTCAGATTTCTTTTTAAAAAATCACTTTTTTTTTTTTGTCTGTTCTATCTGGAATTTCATACTGTGGTGTTTTTCCTCTTTCTGAACTTATCATTTCATCACCTCTCAAAAAAGCTGCACTTGCGGTGGTTATCACGTCATCTTGAAGAATGTGCAAAATGTAGACTGGCAGGTCCCTCATCAGCTTATTCCCTGTGGTTTTCCAGATTATTTTATATTTTTATTTATTTTATTTTATTTTTATAAATTGTTTCAAGGTTTTATTCAAATAACTTTATGCATTTACCAGTATTTTTCCCAAGCTTGATGACTCTCCCACAGAGACTAAACTTCATACACTTGATGTTCTTAGAGCTATGTCCTTTCATCTTTCTAGAACAAAGACATTTTGAAAATCTCTCAGGCTTTTTGTAGCTTTTGGTAATAAATCCAGGGGGATTTTTTTTTCTTCCCAGAAGCTCTCAGAGGGGTTTCAAATTGTATGAGGGTCTCACACGCATTGAACAAACTGTCCCTCCCCTCTCAATTATGGCTCACTTTACTGAGACTCAGGCAACATCGGTAGGTTATTTTAAGGGAATCCCAACCTCTGCACTGTGCTGGGCAGGTAGTTGAAGTGCAGTTCATATGATCATCAGACATTGCTTCAGGATAAGAACTTCTAGATGAGGTCCCCTGGAGTTGTTAATTAGACAAATATTTTATAGCCTGTCTTCTTGTGAGGTAATTGGTAGTTGCCTACAGAGGGATCCAGGTGGACCATTCCTGGAGGAAGACAGATTGTCTTATGATAATTAAAATTCTCTGGGATGCTTTGGGTAGATATGTTGCCTTTACTTCCCCACTGGTGCAGAGCCCTTTAACCAATGCCTGCATAGGTACACTACTCAGAAGCTGAAACTGTTTTGCCTTTTATGCCCTGTATTATGATACATACGCATTTAAGCCCTAGAAGGTACATCTGGCTTAAAAGATAGGAGTATGTATTTGTGAGGTATACACAAAATATGCAGTGAGATCACATGGCCAAAAGCATTCTGAAGATAATTCTCAATATTCATGCAATAAACTCATAGAATCATAGAATAGTTAGGGTTGGAAAGGACCTCAAGATCATCTAATTCCAACCCCCCTCCCATAGGCAGGGACACCTCACACTAAACCATCCCACCCAAGGCTTCGTCCAGCCTGGCCTTGAACACTGCCAGGGATGGAGCACTCACAACCTTCCTGGGCAACCGATTCCAGTGCCTCACCACCCTAACAGGAAAGAATTTCCTCCTTATATCCAATCTAAACTTCCCCTGTTTAAGTTTTAACCCGTTACCCCTTGTCCTGTCACTACAGTCCCTAATGAAGAGTCCCTCCCCAGCATCCCTATAGGCCCCCTTCAGATACTGGAAGGCTGCTATGAGGTCCCCACGCAGCCTTCTCTTCTCCAGGCTGAACAGCCCCAACTTCCTCAGCCTGTCTTCATACGGGAGGTGCTCCAGTCCCCTGATCATCCTCGTGGCCCTCCTCTGGACTTGTTCCAACAGTTCCATGTCCTTTTTATGTTGAGGACACCAGAACTGCACACAATACTCCAGGTGAGGTCTCACAAGAGCAGAGTTGAGGGGCAGGATCACCTCATTCGACCTGCTGGTCACGCATCGTTTGATGCAGCCCAGGATACGGTTGGCTTTCTGGGCTGCTAGCGCACACTGCCGTCCTATGTTCATTTTCTCATCGACCAGCACCTCCAAGTCCTTCTCTGCAGGGCCGCTCTGAATCTCTTCTCTGCCCAGTCTGTAGCTGTGCCTGGGATTGCTCTGACCCAGGTGCAGGACCTTGCACTTGTCGTGGTTGAATTTCATAAGGTTGGCATCAGCCCACCTCACAAGCGTGTCAAGGTCCCTCTGGATGGCATTCCTTCCCTCCAGCGTACCAACCGGACCACACAGCTTGGTGTCATCGGCAAACTTGCTGAGGGCGCACTCAGTCCCACTGTCCATGGCACCGACAAAGATGTTAAACAAGACCGGTCCCAACACCAATCCCTGAGGGACACCACTCGTTACAGGTCTCCAGCCAGACATCGAGCCATTGACCACAACTCTTTGTGTGCGGCCATCCAGCCAGTTCTTTATCCACCGAGTGGTCCATCCATCAAATTGATGTCTCTCCAATTTAGAGACAAGGATGTTGTGTGGGACAGTGTCAAACGCTTTGCACAAGTCCAGGTAGATGACATCAACTGCTTTACCCTTATCCATGAATTCTGTAGCCCCATCATAGAAGGCCACCAGATTGGTCAGGCAGGATTTCCCCTTAGTGAAGCCATGCTGGCTGTCACCAAGCACCTTGTTGTTTTTCATGTGCCTTAGCATGCCTTCCAGGAGAATGTGCTCCAAGATTTTACCAGGCACAGAGGTGAGACTGACTGGTCTGTAATTCCCCGGGTCTTCCATCTTCCCCTTCTTGAAAATGGGGGTTATATTTCCCTTTTTCCAGTCGTCGGGAACTTCACCTGACTGCCATGATTTTTCAAATACGATGGCCAGTGGCTTAGCAACTTCATTCGCCAGCTCCTTCAGGACCCGCGCATGGATTCCATCAGGTCCCACGGACTTGTGTGCGTTCAGATTTTGAAGATGGTCTCGAACCAGATCCTCTCCTACAGTGGGCCCAAGGTCTTCATTCTCACAGTCCCTGCGTCTGCCTTCTAAGACTTGGGTGGTGCAGTCAGAGCCTTTGCCAGTGAAGTCAGAGGCAAAGAAGTCATTCAGAACCTCAGCCTTCTCCAAATCCTGTGTAGCCAGTTCTCCCGAAAGCTTCCTCAGGGGGCCTATGTTGTCCCTAGTCTGTTTTGTGTTTGCTACGTACCTGTTGAATCCCTTCCTGTTATCCTTAACATCCCTGGCTAGGTTTAATTCTAACTGGGCCTTAGCCTTCCTAACCTGGTCCCTAGCTTCCCGGACAACATCCCTGTACTCTACCCAGGCCGTCTGTCCTTGCTTCCATTTTTTATAAGCCTCTTTTTTCCTTTGAATTTTCCTCAGCAGCTCCTTATCCATCCAAGGAGGTCTCCTGGCCCTCCTGCCGCACTTTCTTCTAGTTGGGATGCAGCACTCCTGAGCTTGTAGCAGGTGATCCTTGAATATCAACCAACAGTCTTGGGCCCCCCTGCCCTCCAGGGCTATATCCCATGGAACCTTACTAAGCAGGCTCCTGAAGAGGCCAAAGTCTGCTCTTTTGAACTCCAGGGCAGTGAGCTTGCTATATCATACTACTATCATACTACTAGTGCATCAGCTCCTGGTGACCTTCAATAATATGGTTCCTATGTTCTATTTTAGTGATCTTGTTGGTTCTGTTTATTTTTCTACAAAAATGGATTTATGGGAAGAATCAAAATATGCAAAGTCTGTATTTAAATGTGTACACAGAATGCAGGTCTGCATTTAATTTCAGTTGTATGAGCTGTTCATGTTACTGTGTGTTGATTTGTCCATTTAACTGCTTGCTTTTGCCCCATTGGTGTTCTCTTAAGCTTGATTTATTTAGTATTGACCAGCTTAGTACTCAATATCATGTAGTATTTAATGTGTGAGATTTAGAATAGGTACATCACGATGGCCAAAATGGGTGGATCCCTTCAGAGGATGTCAGGAACAATATTAAGACTTTGCTTTATGCAAGAAACTACTACATTTGACCAATTCTACTGTATTCAGTAGAGAATCACAGAATAGTTTGAGTTGGAAGGGACCTTTAAATGTGATCTAGTCCAACCTCTCTACAATGAGCAGGGACATATTCAACTAGATCAGGTTGCCCAGAACCACATCCATCCCTTGAATGTCTCCAGGAATGGCACATCTATCACCTCTCTGGGCAACCTGTTCCAGTGTTTCACAACCCTCATCGTGAAAAATTTCTTCCTAATACTTAATCTAAATCTACCCTTTTTTTAGCTTAAAGCCATTACCCTTTGTCCTATCACAACTGGCCCTGCTAAAAAGTTTGTCCCTATCTTCCTTCTCCTTTGAGCTGCTCTCCATACTTTCATCCCTGGTCTGTATTGATACTGGCTGTTGCCCCAATCCAGGTGCAGGACACCGCACTTAGTCTTATTGAACCTCATGGAGTCCACATGTCAACCTGAGGGAAAAATTTCAGAGGCGGTGAAATCCTTGAGCCTGAGTTACAAAAAAGCTAGATCTAAGGTCTCCCAAAATCTCTGCAAATTTTAAGAGGGAACACATACAATTTTAGCCTCTTTTCTTTTTTTTTTTTTTGCATGCACCCATGTTCTGTGTTCTGAGCCAAAAGTGTGACAGGATTAACTGTAGTGGCAGTGTCTTTATTTAAAATTCTATGTCACACTTCTAGACCTTTTTGGGAGATTCTAATTTCAGGAAATTTTCATCAAAGGAACGCATGATCTGAAGAGTCATATGAATTATATATATTTTATATACATACACATAAGTATATATATTTATCTTAACACCTTAAGGTCAGTTTGTGAGCCTGAACAGCAGATGATTTGAATTTGAATACAAGACTTAAATGAGCACGAAAAGGACGAAAGAGGATGACTTTCCTTACACAAGTGTTTGAGTATTCTTTTCATCAGGGAAATATTTTTTTAATAAGATCAGGTATCTAGTGCTGCTATTTACTCTGATTACATTTTGCTCAGCAAGGCACAGCTGGAGGGGACCCATGGTTCTCTGAAAGCCTCCTCTCTCCCCCGCATCCTACCAAGTCCCAATCAATATAGCAGATTCAGTATCAGAGAAGAAATAAGCTCCCCAAAACAACAGTGTAATTTCCCCAGAGGACTAAGGAAGGAGAAAGATTGCTGTGACTATTTGTCTCTGATTACTGGGAGATCCCTCTGACACAGCTGTGCTCTGGTCTTCATGCATGGCTAGGGAAAAAACGATGAGTCAGATATTTGTGTTCCTAAACTGTTTAGCATACAAAATCACATTCAGAAAGAATATGATAGGATGGATCACTTTTTACTGTGCTATTTATCTGACATACATCTAGGCTATTAATTACAGACAGATTCTATTGCAATTGATTTAAAGGATCTAAACATTGATATAGTTTGGAAGTTGAAGGTGGAAAAGTTCTGGTGAATTGTCAGCTTCTTGCCAAGACAAGATGCTTCTGAGCTAAAGGATGTAACTGATAAAGGATAATCTTTTCCGGATTCTATTCTTATTTGCCAAATTACAGACAAGGAATAGGAAATAATATTTGAGATAACATCTGAGTCACGCATCTTAAAAAAAATAAAATTATTAAAGCCAACAACAGTGTCGTGTGGGAAAAGTCATAATTTAATTGCAAGATTCTGAAATCAGGATGCTAAGTGCTGGGGTAACAAGTCCGAGAAACACATTCAGTTCTATAGCTCCATAGGAGAGAGAGCATTCTTTTTGATTTTCCTGATAAAATATCATTTCAAAACTCTTGATTCAAGAAAAACAAATAAACAAACAAAAACTAAATAAAATAAAATAAAATAAAAAGCTAGCCCAAACTTGATTTACCTGAGTAAATCTGGTGGGTTTTTAAGTGATAAATTACTCCTTTGTGACCCTTCAGAAAAAAATTCCTTTTAGTTAAAATAACTTACAGTATCAAGTCGTCAAAATCTATTCCTGAAATACATCTCTTGATTTTATCAGAATCAATTTTATAGAGTGACCAGTGAAATCCAAGTAATTTTAGCAACAGTAGCTAAGGTGAAATAACACGTAGACAGTCATTCTTGACAAACATGCTGTTATTCAAAAAGACAATGCTGTATGCATAACTATGAAAGAATATTATATTCTGAAAAATATAATATTTACAGTATGACAAAATGAAGATATAGGAAAAGTTCTCAAGGCACTCTATGTTTTTAAGTAGCTTAGAAATTTAAATGGTTTGCATAGTATGAAATTATAGGAATGAATTTTTGTCTTCTAAAATTGATTTCAACCGTATGAAAGAAGCTGGATTGGCATCATATGGGACTGAACTCAATTTATCCAAATTACAGATATGTTGCAGGCAGTGCAATTTCCCATAAGCTATCATGTCAACGTGTCTTAACCCTGACCTACTTATGGCGCCTCCAGAAATGAATACATTTTTCAGTTCTCCATGTTCATTCAGCCCTTGGATTGTTTGCTGAGCTTGCCAATTCGTGTCCCTGAAGAATCATAGAATCACAGAGTGATTTGGGTTGGATCTTAAATATCATCTAGTTTCAGCCCTCCTGCCATGGGCAGGGACACCTACTAGACCAGGTTGTTCAAAGCACATTCCAACCTGGCCTTGACCACTGCCTGAAATGGAGCAGCCACAGCTCCTGTGGGCAACCTGTCCCAGTGCCTCAACACTCTCACAGTGAAGAATCTCTTCCTAATGTCTTATCTAAATCTACCCTTTTTCTGTTTAAAGCCATTCTCTCTAATCCTATCCCTACATGCCCTTACAAGGAGTCATTATCTCCAGTGTTCCTGTAGGACCCCACTAGGTAGTGGAAGATTGCCCTAAGGTCTTCCTTGATCCTTCTCTTCTCCAGGCTGAACAAGCCCAGCTCTCTCATCCTGTCTTCATAGGAGAGGTGCTCCAGCCCTCTGATCGTCTTCCTCTAGACTCAATTCAAATTTTCATGTCCTTATGCTCAGGGCCCCAGAGCTGAACACAGTACTGCAGGTGGGGTCTCACAGAAGTTGAGCAGAGGGGAAGAATCACCTCCCTTGACTTGCTGTTCACACTTCTTTTGGTAAAGCCCAGGCTACCATTGGCTTTCTGGGCAGCAAGCATAGAAATGTTGAGCTTCCCCAAAGGAAGAAGAGGGAAGGGGAGCTGTTTGATGTGGACACAAAGTTTTGGACCATGAAGTCATGTCTCGGAGTTGTTTCCATTGACAAGCCAACACTTACTAACAGTTTCCCACCATGATTTTTGGTATCAGTTTTGTCTCTTTACCTATGCTTACTATATGAAATAGCTGAGATGTCTCACATTCTAGCGCGTGAAAACTGTTGGCAAGTGTTGATGTATTTTTTCTTAATTCTGACTGCCATACACCTCCGATTAGCCATTACATAATACAATCTGTTCTGCATTTGATTTGAACTAACAGATTCTACTGTTATGGACATACATAAGCACCTAGAAAATGGATAGGCCTAGTGCCATGGAGGTGATAGACTGCACACTCCAATAGCAATCCCTGTGTTATTCAGTCTCCTGTTGAGTGTGAATTTAAATTACTCAAATCCTGAATATTTCTGTCTTTTGAATATTATAAAATTTAAATCCTTTAAGAATTCCTTTGGAAAAAAATATTAATCAAAAACAAATGATAAGATTAAGAAACCAATTGTTCACTTGGATTTAAAAGTCCATCATGAATTTCCTAAATCTCAAACTATTTAGTTAGGTTTTAGTTTTCATATTTGATGTGCTTGATCTTAAATAGTTCAATAATAAAATGTAAAAACTACAAATCAGCCTGGTTAAATTAGAATATTCATAAAGTGAGGTGCCATAAGAAAGTCATTTAGTAGCTTAGAAAGTTCACTTAAACAGTTCAAATTGATGAAAGTATATTCAAGAAAGTATAACGTGCAATTCAAGAAAGTATAACATGTGCATCAGGATCAACACCAGCCTTTTTCTACATCCATGATATTTTATGCATCTCTGGGTATTGAGAATAAGCCTTTACTAATATCAGATTCCTTGGAAGTATCCTAAACTTCTGGATACAGTGACTGAGGGAATGGTTGTTCCTGGTCCAGTCTGAGCCAGAAGAGAAGCCAAGCAGACAATCTATCTGCAAACATAAAATTAAAGTGAGGCATGCCACCATCTGTCATTCCCACCTTACCTTATGGATGTTAGCACAGTTGACTTTAAGGAAGTAAGAAATGGTCCTGAGTAAGACTAGACTTGGGGATGTTTTAGATATTTTTACCTTTTTTTTTTTTCCTGTGCTATTCTTTTCAGGCTTCACTTTTGCATGACTAGATGTACGACAGAGTATAAAATAATATAAGAAAATGTCAGCAAATGGCAGAAACAAATGCTTTCTTTAGTAGAAGTGGGATGGGAGAAGTTGATGGAAAGCTCAGAGGGTCAGAACACCCATTACATCTCTTTAATGAGAAAGCTGAGCCTCTGGGACTTGCTTACATCTTCCATGTGAAAGGCCTTTCACAAGACCCAGGTATGCAGAGGACCTTGCTGACACTTTTGGCCTTTTTACATGACCCTTATTTGGAAGGCAAGAAAGAAGCAAATTACTTCTGTAGTGTTTGGTGTTCTTTGGTGCTCTTTGGCAGTTCATTTGTTTTTCACAATGACAGTGACTTGAGACTTTTTGTAAAATATAAAACAAGAGAAAATTTTATGCTTGGAAACCACAGAAGGTGTTCAAATAATGTAAATCAATGGAGAACCCTCAGGTCAAATGACGACCACAATTCTGTTCAACCCTCTTTATCACCCTCAAAGTGTTCAGAGACACCTGGCTTATCAGTCTCCTTTAGAGGACAGCATCATCTGAAAACAGTGGGCTGCAGGAATGTAACAGTAGACTTAATTTGTCATTCAGAATCATTGTTTAAAACAATAACACAAACTGGTACGAAACAGACTGACCATAGTATGCCAAAGTAAACGTACAGCCCCTTTTTCTTCAATTTTTCTTTTTTTCTAACTTTCAGAATTCAGCTGAAATGCAAGATTCAGTGACAGTGGAGTCAGAAGGAGGGCAACTTTTACATCTTACATCAAAATAACTTGAACTACACTTTAAAGTGATCACACTACAAAAGTTCAAGCTTCTACTTATTGGCAAAACAAACTTTTAAGGTCTTGACTAGCTAAACTGAAAGTTATTTTTGAGTTTAAACTGTTCATAAATCAACAGAAAAGAGCTTTTTCTCAGCTCTTTTTCCAATCCATTATGGGTTGGAAAACAACCATCTACATCAGTATGTTGCAGATTTTGTGACCAGGGTTTTATTTGTAGTCAAATCTCATCTGTTTCCTGAGACCACTCTGTGCCCAAATCACCAGTCTTACATTATAAGGACAATGTAGTTTCATGGAAAAAGCATTTACCATGGTTTCATAGCTTCCAATTTTGGACACCTTGGCAGCTTACTGAATATTCAGTTTGTCTAAGCTTTTGTATTCATTTGAGCTTTCCCATTTTCAGAAGAGCTGTTAAGAAAATTGGAACTTTCCATCATTTTCAAGGATCTGTCTGCATCCTGATATCAGATAGCCCTCCTTTCTAAAACACCACATACTGATCCCATCTACAAATGTGCATTTAATTTCCATTCTGCAAATTTAACTCTCATATTTCATATATTTTGGAAGACCTAAAATCCTGATTTTTATGAAGTTTGTTATTTCTAGTAATTCAACAGAAGTAGTAAGGAATTTACCAGTCCTGCAGTTGTATAAGACCTATTCACTGAGTATGCTCATCGGGGGTATTCAATCACTGACTATCTGAAGTGTAGCAAAGAACATGAAACCAGTGCTTAATGAAGATGCTATTATCTTTTGGATTATGGGTTTGTATCTGGAATTTAAACCAGACACTCATAAACAAATAACTAAATTAAAAGAAAAATATATATCAGACTAGTTGCCTTCTCCAGTTTAATATTCAAACATTAATCCAGATCTTAGACTTCATTTACATGAAGGTGAGGGCTAGAGAGCCCTCTGTGCACTGTATGAAACTAGGCGTTATGCTTTTTATATTTTAGGTCATTAATTTATTCCACCAGTTTTTACAATTACCTTCTTTATTATCTAAGAGCATTTGCAGAAACACATTTTAGGTCATTAGAATGTTCCAGAAGGGTGTGCAATTATTTCTGAAACTATATGTCTAATATTTTTATTGCATCTCAGTCCTCATGTAGTTAAACACTATATATATAAAGCTGCAATGGTAAAGGAGGAATCTCTTTCTCACTCGCTCTTTCTCTCTCTGCCTCACAGACACACACACACTCATGCATATAGACATATACAAAAGGAAGTTTCTGGCTCCAAGCTTCCCAAATTGTTCAAATGTTTTTCAGCAAAAATACCAGTAAACTGAAAAACCCTGCAACCACAAAAGAAAGCTATAGGAGGAAAAGGGAGAGATGAAAAGAGAAGAATCTGCGCTGTGACACCATACCTGGGAACTCTAGGGTGCAAAATACAGTCTCACACTGTGAAAAGCAGATCATCAAAGCAGACTCGCTAAATCACCTTCCACTGGTAAGCACACAGGCCAAGTACCCTCGCCCTATAGCAGCCAATAAGCGCCTACCTATTTGTAATGCTGCAAACACAGTTAGCAACATATTTGTTAGCAGGTGTCACTGTGATGAGAAGAGCAGACGGCAGTCAGGCTGTAATTATTGTGCGAACCCAATAGGCGTTACACACTTCATTTTGGAACACATCACAGAATTCTTTAATAGCTGGCCTGATTATTAGGATCTTACATTAATTTGTACAGAATGTTATAAAAGTTAAGCAAGAAGATATTAACATTATACAAATGAGTGTGGTTCTGCCTGTTAGCTTGAACATACGGCAAGAAACAGAATGACACTATCCAACACTGCAAATTTACATTTAACAAAATCGCTAAGTAACAATTTTACAGTCATCTTAATTTGCATCACTAAAACCTGGCAGCATTTCACCCAAAATGCATTAGCAGGAACTATTTATAAGATCAGTATCAAGGTTTTCATATAAAGCCAGTGAATTAATATGATTGTTAGAACAGTCCTTGCAGTGGTGATGCCTAACTTCCTTAACAAAACTAGTTAAGGATCACCATCACTGCTCTGCAAACACTTGTTAAAACAATTCCTAACAAAAATGCTTGTAAAAAGGTAAATTGGGGTCTAAGGTGGGAAAATATAATCCAACTTCTGAGTGCAATCAAATATCATCATATTGTGTGCTTTCTTGGGTGCGAGAGTAAGCACTTCACAGTGGGGATGTTTTTAATCTGTATTTGTCCAACACAGCACAGAAGAGCCACAACTTGCATTGATTTTGTCATTGTGTTTGTGCAGCAGGTGTGAACTAAAGGAGGCAAGGTCCCCATTCCCCATCTCTCTATGTTAGGAACCAACCTCTTCTGCAGTTCAAGCCCTGCTTTTCTATCCAGTGCAAGGGGCAAAGAAGCAAGTAGAGACGGTACAGACCTGGAGCCAGACTACAGCAGCATGGCATGCACCAAAAACGGAGACAAGAAGCCTCTCCAGGTCCTACCATTTAAAAAATAGTATGAATAATTGATTTAACTATAGAAATTTAATTAATGTCACTTACCTTTGAAAGCATAATATATTCCTACAAGGCCAAACTTCCTCTCAGATCTGCTCTCTAGCTCGTAATTACATTGATCTGCTGTACTGACATATGTATTTTCCTTTATACCAGTTGAAAATCTGCACACCTCAGGAGTCCAGAATACCGAGGCAAATGGCTCTCATGGATTTTAAGAGAATTTTGCCCTCAGATTGAATAAAAAAAGGGCAAAAAACCTGCAAAAACCCCACAAAAAAGAAAAAGAAGAAAAAAGCCTGAGTTTCTGACAGAGTACACCGCTTGTGTGCTGCTTTATATAATATGAATAATTTATATTGCTAAAAGTGCTTCCTCTGAAATATTGGTAGAAGCGGGTAATTGCCCATGGATAATACTTTATATATTTTGTAGGAGGAACATATCTCAACCCAAGAAAATACACTGGCGCTAGGGCACAACTTTCAGATATGAATGACTCAATGAATCATGAATGACTATGATTTTCTTGGGACCTAACGGTTTAACACACACTTAAATACATAACAAATGCATGGAAAACCCTACACGATCCAAATTGTGTAGCACAGAGTGGACTGTGAACTTTTCTGAGCACTGTAACTGTTCGGGGTTTAAACAATAAATGAGTATACATGTATGGGGGCAGCTTTTATCTGACTAATATTGACATCCATCTCCACTAGAAGTTTATAAATCTTTCTGAAATCTTTCTCTACTGCTCTGTCTTAATAGTGACATGCAGTGGCTGTGTGGTGCAACAGAGGTTTAGGAGAACAGTATTGCACAAGGAAGAACAGCATTTAACACATGACGACATATCAGAACTTGTTATGCCACACAGTAAGTTTTCATAGACATTGCTTTTACTGGTATTTAAACACATTGTAAAGTTACTGTTCATTCACATATCTGTGCAGTTGCACCCAGAGGGATTTTAAGAAAAACCATATCATAACTCTGAGTCTTTTATGGGCTACAGCATAGGGCTGCCTATACTGTAGGATCTAGACTGTCACAAAACAGCATCAGATACAAAACAGCAGATAAATGTTCCAGAAAACACAGAATAGTTTTGAGTATTAGCCTTTAGATCAGCTGACCACTTTACAGTTGCGCAGACAGTGACGTTAGCCCCTTCCTCCCTTGTGTTAAAAGCTCTCTGAGCATCAGCCGTTTGTTTCACACTTGGGCCACTCATGCCTACTGCTGTGACTGGAACTGCCCCTTCATTGCCCCTGCTTTTGAACCACTCAACTTGGTAAACTGGGTGGGATTTCATTTTGCAGTAGCTTCTCTGTCTACTGTGGGTTGGTGATTTAGCCCAACAAACCTCCCAGTATCTGAAAATGAAATTGATTGTGCTGGGACTAACCTCTTTAAAACAAGAAATGCATAATGCAAGCCTATTTTCTTTGTCTATTTTAAGTACCAAAATCTGTCTAAAACATGGATCTCAACGAATTTTATTATTCCTTATTTTGTCTTGGTGGGTAGAATTTCTCTGTAGTTATGGTATCTCATTAACTCCTCTAATATCTGACATAAGATCATCTGACTTTCCTCTGGAGACCATGTTCTTTTCAACAAAAACTGATATCTAAATGTTAGTGTAAAACTTCGTTTATCTATCTGGAGCAAGATGAGGGAGGACATGAGCTATTATCTTCTACAAAAAAAAACAACAATTAAAAGCCTGAGGAAAATAGGTGTCAATGTATTGATTATAGTCCCAAAGAATTTGGAGCAAAAACTTAATTAAGGGATGCAGTCCAGCTAAGTCCACTTTCCAGTAACATGAGAGAAGTAAAATTGAAAATGCAAAGTCATCTTTAGAAATCATCATCAGATTTACTGAGTTTAGAAGTATTATTATCTGATAGTCGTGTACACATGTGACATAGATAGACATATGCACAGTGACACTATGAGGTGCTCTCTATGTTTTTCTGTATCTTAATTTCTTGGCACCATTTTTAAACACAAATGTTGATTCCAGCATTCCTGTGGCCATAACAAAAATGTACTGCTTACACTTCTCAACCTTTTATTTCTTCTGTGCATCTCCAGACTTAATTTTCCAGGTTAAATTGGCCAACAGTTGTTTTGTTTTCTGTGAAGAAAATATATATTCCAGGAGCAGAACTGTCTTGATTGATACGTTATGCATCCATCAGTTGGGTTACATGGACTATGAGTCAGGGTATAATTCTGCCCTATGTCAGCGTTTTCCTTTCCAAGTGCTCGAGACTGTGCATTGCAGAAACATGCTTCTGGGGACAATACTTCAGAAAATTTTGCTAACTCCTTGGTTCCTTCCATCACCACAATGTCATATTAAGAGGCACAAAGTGACATCTTGATATATTGCTTATAGCCTCATATAAGGTAAAGTCTTATTAGAAAGTAATAAAAGTGACCTCCTGCTTTTTTGTCCATAATCTTGTATTACGTTAAGATGGAAAATCAGAGCTGGTTATGTTTGCCATTATTTTGTTGTATTTAAAATAATATTGTGCAACACCAAGGTTGAAGTCTGAAAAATGCTAAGAAATAATACTGTCTGGAGCAATATATAAAATATTGATGAAAATAGAAAAGACAAACATAGTTCCATGTGGTTTGTTTTGGGTGTGTCTGATGAAGAAAGCAAATAAACTCTCTGCCTTACAGTGTGTTTCCAGTTTAAGCAGTCGTAATGCTCAAAATGTTGTACTCTAAAATAAATCTGGAAATACCATAAAAATCAGTTTGGAGTGAAATATGTCATACATCTACATTGTACTCGTGACTTGGATTACAGCATTGAGGGTAAAGGTATTTGCTTATAAGCAGTGAAAACACTGTGTCACCTTAAATGAGCTTTCTCTACAAGAGACAATAAGTTATTTCTTTGAAGGAAGAGTTAGATTTGGAAACCCATCAGGATATATGACTTACAGTGGAATTTAAATAAAATATTTTTGACAGGTTTGACTTCAGAAATGTCTACAGTTCTATCAATATAGGCCCCCAAAAATCATAATATAGATTTAATTTAATGCAATTAAAGTTTAGTTTGTCCTATGTTAGGGATGTTACTCTAGGGGCAACAAAACTGGTTGCAATAGTGAAATTATAAAAGTTGTTTTATGTCACATTAGTTAACATATGCAAGCTTATTTAACATGTGGACCACAAATAAGTGTAATTATATTAAAACAAGGATCTGTAGCTCAGAAGCAATAAAAATAGACTAGGTTGTATTATTAATTCTTGTGTTGAGGGTTTTGAGCCATGTTGATTGGCCTGAATTTTTTGATTTTGTTATGGTACAAAGGGATTGTTTGAAGTAATTTGTCCCCGAGAGAGGCTCACAATCCCAAGCGGGTTTCAATTCAGCAAAGCAAATCTAATTTTGTTTGCTTTATGCAAACCAGAAGGGGCTGTGGTTCATTCTGTTTTCACTGGAGGGGAAAGGCGCACTAATGGGACCTGCTGAAATGCATGCATTGCAAACATCATACCCCTGCATATATTAAATTTAGCTATGTGATGCACTGTGTTCATCATCTCATTGTGTACACAGATACGCTTTAGAACAAAGCCTTTAATAGTACAGGAACCTTACTATGTTATGCCAAACACACTATTGTATTTATATTTAATGCTACAACTGGCATTTTTTCCCTTGGATAAAGTGTACCGATATGTCACCTCTGTTTCCCTCCTGTTACTTGTTATAGTAGACAGTATACTGAGGACATTACATGCTTAAGCTTCAAGCCATCTGAAGATTAATTATATGGAGGTCTCATAATGGTTTTTAATTTTCCCTTTTTTACAGCCCAGAGTTAAATAGGAGACATGTTCAGGATCTGATTGCCAAAAGAGCAATAATCCCCAATCCATCAGATCGAGGCTGTAAGATAAATGAAAGGGAATAGCACCTGCAAGACAGGTAATGCTCCAGACAATAACCACTGCTTTAACAGATTGCTGCCCTCTTATCAGAGTGGCTCCTTTTTAGGCTTTACAAATGTGGTATTTATATTACCTAAAAAGTACACCAAATCTGAATAAGTGCTGGATACAGGATGAAATCCATTTCTCTGAAAGCCATTTCTCTGAAAGCCAAAGGAAATGTTGCCATTTATTTCACTAGGAGTCAGAGTGGGCACTAAAAAAATCTTTGATGGCAAAGTTGAAGGATAGATAAATTTATTTGCATATAAGTCACATTATTTATTTATTGAATTTTCATAATAGTGCTATGGTTCACGTGGTATTGCTCAATTTTTTCCAGGGTGCTTCTGTTTTGAAAACAATTTCGATATTGCATAGAGACAGACACATCTCAAAGCCCTTCAATTTGTCATTAGACATTTGGCTGCTTGCCTATTTTACTGATAATATTGCAAAACTACATTAATTTACTGAATGATTTTTGTGAATCACTTCACACAGAATTCAGAATGATACTTGTCATGCATCAAATGATTAACTATTAAAAGCATAGGTTTACTTGTTATGCTTATTGTGTGGTACAGTTCAAAGTTTGCTTAAGTGTGCAATTTAAATTCAAAGATGGGTTAGGAATAATGATTCTTCTGCTTTTAAAGTTCCTTCGTGAAACACTGCAGGAATACTCTTCCCAGTTGTGCATTGTATTGCCACTTACCTTTCTTTTCAACCAGTATTCTTCCTTAATTTCTCATGAGACTCAATAATCAAAAAAATTTGACACTGTAACATAAATGTTTTGTCTCAGCGCCCAAAACCCCGATCACGGAGGCAGCTTGGATGGGTTGATGGGTCTTCTTCTGCAGAACGTCTCCTCATAAACGAGCCAAATCACAGTGCGCAGGATCAGAGCCCTCCTTCATGCCTCTTCTACAGCTCAAAGGGTGTGACTGCGCTCTTAACGCAGAGAAAATGCACCTAAATACATTCTCATCTTGTAAAGACACTCAGAAGTGATGCAAACAGATAAGATTTCAGTTGTGTGCTATTTTAGCAGAAATATTTTAAAATAATTATGTTCTCTATCACCATATGACACCTGCATGTTCTTTAACATCTAGGTCAACACACAAACATTTGGTGAATTCTGCTAGATTCAGGCAAAAAACGGAATTTAGATTGGAATCAGATTCTAGGCAAACTTAACTTTTTAGTGAGACAGTTCCTTCCCTCAAAATGTTGATTGCTCAGGTAACAAAGGAGATATTCAAATTAACCTGAAACTTCTAATAATGTTAAAAAAAAAAATTATATAAAAGACAAAGAGCTGAAAGATTTTTTTAGAGGATAAACCCTTATGAGAGGGGAGGAAAGACAATGGTGCTACCTGATGTTAACAGATTTCTGTGATCTTCACTGACAGGGCCAGGGCCAAGATCTTTACATGGTGTAAAGGAAGACAGGAGATCCGAGTCAGCATAAATCATTACCTGCAGGTCAATATTACTCTTCAGAGCCTTACACTTTGACAGAACAGCTTCACAACTATTTTGATTTACTCCAGCTGAGGATATGACCTGCAAAAAAGTGTGAATACAATTTAAAAGTTAAAAAAAATGTTCTGATCAAAGCACTTTTATTAGCTAAGGTTATTAAAGAAAAATATCTGAAATACAGTTTAAAATCAAGAAAGAATGTTTGTCAGAAGAGTTTAAATCGAGATAATTTTACAGAGGGGGACTGGGAAAATGCTGAAATTGCCATCAATTGCAGTCATAAAGTATTTTCATTGCTAAATATGATTTATTGTTTTTATTTTTATCATTCCTTATTTTATAGTATGAACCACTTTACAAAAATTAATAAAGTATCTCATACTTATAGAACCTTAAAGGCTAGCTCAGATGAACATAAAGAGAAATGAAGGGAGGAGATGCAGTGTCACTTCAATAATGCAATACATACAGCAAGAGGCAATCCTTGCTGCAAGGGGTCTTCCGTATGAATAGACAAGGCAGATAAAGGAGCTAATGTTAATTCCTCAGTTTATGGATGGAGAACTGAGGCACTGAAAAATCAAGGGATTTACCCAAATTGACAAAGAAACTCTGCCTGAGCTAGACATTGAATACATGTTTTTTTCATGCTCTACTTCAATACTTTTCCCTCACGAAAGGTTGATGTATACTGAAGTAAGATAAACTTTATACAGTCTGAGCTATTCAGCAAGATCATGTGGGGCCAAACCTATTTCAGCTTAGTCTTAGTTGAGGTCTGGCAGAGTAAGATACCCTATTAATCCCTAAAGTGAACTGATCTAGACTATAACAAGCATTAGAGTCCAATTCTGCAACTGATTATACAATGTAAAACATATAGATAGCCTTATCAACATTACTGGATCTATGAACAGGCTTACAATTAAATGCTTACATGTGTTGCATTGATTAGCAAGTAGTTGTTAAGAAATTATATATAAAAATAAATCTATATTTATATATATAAATACTTATTCTATAAAAAAATCTACCTTTTAGAAGGGTTTGAAATACAGAATGAGTAAAACCTAAATTTTATAGGTTTGTTAATTACAAAAAAGAGTTCCAATAAAAGCTTTATTTGCATAAGGGAGTAAGATCAGGTCATCTGCAGGTCTTCGGGAGTTAGCCTTAGAGAGGCTAAGGAACAGTCGAAGAGCATTAGAATGACAGAATTCATTTATTTTCAGTAGATTTTTCGTACAGTACAAATAAAAGTAAGTTAAGTTGGAAAGTTATTGTAACAAAAAATGTAAAAAGGTTCCAACTTGCTCTATTCAGATAAAAGGATTTCTGTTTTGTGGGTATATCTCAGGATCAAATCTGATAAGGATTTATATTTTTAAAAATCCAAATATATACAAGCTATAGGAAGACATAAAGGATCTGATGATGTAGAGGCATAATTAGAGAACTATTCATAAATAAAACTACAAAAACTAAAAACACTAAAGCTAAAAATAAAAATAAAAATAATAAAAACCCTGTGCATAGGAATAGTCCATTACTTTTTTTATTGAAAAATAATTTTTTGCTTCTATTAGTAGTAATAATACTTGCTCTGGTTCTATAGGGAAAAAAAAAGTTCCTGTTGTTGATGCCAAAGCAAAACACAAGGCTTGTCTGTATCAATATATTTTTAATGCATATTCTTGCTGTTCTCATTGGGAATTCTGCTGCAGAAAGTCCTTAGAGTAAAACCTTCAGATTTTCTGCAGGAAAGCTTCAGTGATGCCCTAACTTTGCAAATGGAAAAAAAAAAACGAACCAAAAAAACCCTTCTAATACAGCATTGTGTAAGGAGCTGGATAAATATTTGCCTTTTTTTCTCAGGCTTTTAATTTAGGAGATTTTGGGTAACATTCAATGAAGTGCTGCTTCTGCAACACCTATATATCGAAAACAGTCAAATCGCAACATCTTGAGATGAGGAGATGCTAGCTCAGTGTAAATACATTCTTGCTCCCTGTGTGGCAGTTCCTATAGAACACAGCATGAAAAATGTCATTTAAATTTAAGACAAAGCTAAAGGAGCTAATTAAAAAATATATATGGATACCTGCACTAGTTGATGCTGCTAAATACACATATATATGTGTATATGAAGCATGCAATAAAACACGGCTGTAGGTAATTGTGTAAATCTAGGCCTGGCACTTATCCAGCTCAGGAATTACCGACTTGTGGTGAAAAGTTTGTAGTTTGAGTAACAGGAGGGCCTGACACAATGTCCCCTCTTAAATTTCTGAATAAATTCAACTTTTGTTATTTAATTTTACTGGGGAAAGATGATTAATTGTTTCATGGAATCTCTGCAGATTGGTAGCACTGCCCCAGGGCTGGTGGTGTTTGTACTGTCTGTGCAATGCACTGTATGGGATTTTATTGTAGCAATTATTGTAGTCCATTAACTTCATTACAACTGGATTAAAATAAAACATGGATTAACAAACTCTAAACTAATAAAACCTGTGCTGTTTATTCAAAACTCGCTAAGAGTCAGCCACTGGCATCATTTAAAATGGCTGATAAGTGGAAAGGAATTTGGGGTTAAATTGATCTGTAAGAAGAGAAAGAAAATGCTCTCCTCAAATGGAGGCCGCATTGCCTGATGTTGATTGTAGTATGTTACTTTGCTTATACAAGCATTATGTTCCTGCCTTAATCCTGTATTCAGCTCTATGCTATCAGCTCAAGGACTCTAGCATCTTCAGGTGATGATGTGACGTACTTCTGTACCTTGTTCCGCAGAACCCATGCAAAGATTTGCATGCCAGTTAGAAACTGACAAACAGGACAAGGTAGCAAGGCAACCTGATGGTGAAGGCAGCCTTGAATAACCACCAAGCGAATTGCAGACAGAGTCAGACCTAGGTGCAGAATATAAAGCAAGGGATGGGGAAGCACACCTGCTTCTTTCTTTTCAGATGTGTCATTTAAACCCTTTGCTTTTGTAGGTTTCAAAAATGGGCTTGGAGGGTGATCAGACTTAGCAGCATTAGTGTCAAGTTCCTCACTTGGCACTTGCCTCCTTAGGTCTGCAGCCTTCTGCTGAGGCACAGCCATGAATGAGTAGCCTAGAGCCCCACGGGCCACTCATGTAAGTGCCTGAGCCAACTAAAATCCTATCAGTATGTTCTCCAGAGTCTTATGGATGGGTGCACAGGAGCAATGGGAGATGGCGGTGGAGAATACCTGGAATGAGCACCTAGCTGGCACTGGCAAATCCATGGAGAAGGCAGCCAGTCACTTTATTTAAATGTCCCAAGTATCAGATAACATCTGGGAGTTCAGACAGTCTGAAACCAGGAAGAAGATGTTCCAAATGTCAGAGATGTTGCCCTGCCTGAGTGCTGGTGGTACCTGTACTCTGCGTACAAGGTACTCTATGGGATTGTCATGAAAAGGGCAATGTTTTTCTGACAGAGGTTCAAACCTATGGACCCCATTATACAATATATTCCTTGCCTGGAATATTGTTTAGAGCTCTACTCCGCCATGCTCCGTTTGACTCAAATTCCAGGGTATATACGATTGCTGGTATATTTGGAGTAGTGTCAGGAAATTACTGTGACAGTCAGGGTCCCCGGGGTCTGTCGTATTAGAAGGAAATCCAAGATCTCAGTAACTTTAGCAAAACAAATCCCAGGTGACTGGCTATATACACATCAGGCTGGAAAATACCTGGGAGAGTGAAAAGTTATTTACACAGGTTTAAAGTTATTTTGAAAAGACAGACACAAGAACAAATAGGTATGAACTGCCCATGACTAGCTTCAGTCTGGAAACTAGGGGATTTATAACCCAGAACGAGGTAAATATCTGGAAGAGCCATCCATTGTTACATGAAGACAAAACACTGTAACCACCTTTAAGCAGCAGCAGCTTGAAATATGTCTTGTCTTCCCAACAGATACAGGACAGATTTAAGAAGCAGAGAGTTTACTTTGCTGACCTGCAGAGTTGACACTCTGCTGTTACTTGAATCTTGGAGGCACGGTTGCTGATACCAGCACCAATAGAATATTTTAGTGTTTGCAGCTATTGGCAAGGAATGCATTTGATCTGAAACTTTTAAAAGTCAGTAGAAGTTGATTTGCTGGACAGAAAGTCTATAGTGAGCATGTCTCGCTAAAACCAAAAAATCACCTAAAAGTCTTTTCTGCATTGTGCTATTACATCTGCAGACAGGTTGCCCTAAATATAATTTGTTATATGCAAATACCAGATCCAATTCTACCAGACTTACTTATGTTAAGTAACACTCAAACAAGCAGTTTCTAAGAATTCCCAGTGGGACAACTCACATGAGTAAGTGCTCCTACACACTGCAAAAGGTGACAAAGCTGGAACAAATAAGCACAATGTTTCTTTTTATTATTTCCAGCCTCCGAAGTGATGTTACCCAAATATCACTCCTTAGCTGATTGACAAAAGATTTTTCCTCAGATTTGGGCAACCACAACACAAAGAAATCTCTCAAATGCATGCATATATTGTTGAGCAAGTTTATGGCTTATTGCTTGATTTTCACTGTTAATACACGCAGTTGCAGGGCCAGCTGTGGGACAAAGGTGACAAAGGGAGACTAGGTGACATATTTTGGAAGTTGGTTATAGTGCTTTTCAAAAGCTCTCAGCACCAATAGAGTTACTTCATCGCATTACATCCTGAAAGCCAGCTCTGGCACTACCAATCATCGGTGCATTTTGAAAGGCATCATAGCCCTCTAGCAGTGAATTATGGATTGCACACCACCTTCCTCGGCAGCTTGTTGAACCAGAGTCATTTATTCAGTTGGTATTGAGAGTCTGGGGGCATGACAGTACATCTGACCCCTTTTGGGTAAAATTTGATCTGGCATTTCATTTCACGGGCTCAGCCACCAGTCTGTCAAATCTTCATTTTGCTGGTGCCCACTAGAACTGCTGACGCTTGTCTCTAACTCCTGGTGCTTTCATCTTTCAGCGGCAATAAACATGTCACACTGCTGAGGTGAAACACAATCTGGAATTAAATTTACTGCATATAAAATATGGTGCCCTCTTTATTGGTTCAAATACTTGTCACTCATAATTTATTTGAAAGTGTATGGCATTCATGAGGCGAGACTGCTGCTGGAAATGGAGGTGGGGGAGCTGCAGAACTCCCAACCACAGCAGTTTGCTAGAGCTCTTCTCCTTTAACACCCATTTCCCCGTCCCTTGCCAGTCCTGACTGATATAAACACATCAAATACAATATCGATGATTCAGCTAATAAACAGTATGCATCTTAGTAAAAACAAGCTCATGTATGTTTGGCTGTGCAGCTGCATGTTAGCTGCAAAGTGGCTGAAGGCAGATAACCAGTACTGCTCTCAGAAGAGCAAGCATGTAGATGTTTATGTGTGTGCGTCTGGGGAAGGGTAGGAAGGATGGGAAGGAGCCGGATTTATCCCTAGTCCATTTTAAACTCTCTTGCCATGCCTTTCCTTCTGGCACTCAACTTTTTCATGATTTATTCCAAATACTGTCGATCAGCTTTAACTAATACAGTTCTTGTATGAAGCACCTCTCTAATCTCTTCAAACACAGATGTGGAAGCGCGGCTTAGAGCATGGAGGCCAACAAAAGCACTTTGCCTGTACCAGTGATTAGCTTTGATTGACATAGTACACTTCTGCTTTCGCAGGCATACTTTAACACCCATAAATGATTGTTTTAAAATGAGAAGCACTGGGTAGTGCAGCTCTGACTTTAGTAAATATGCAGTACAAATGTAGTAGCAGATAATGTAGTAGAGAATACAAAACACTTGATATTCTTTTATGGCTTTTATTCTCCTTTTCCAGATTTTTTTTTTTTATTTTAATTCAGCATTTATTCTGAATCATTCAAGAACAATGATGACGACATGAATTCTGCTTAAACCCGGACTTTTAGTCCTGTCCTATGTGTGCTTCACAGTTCCTATAACAAGAGGCATTTCTGGGTTTGAAAAAAATAAGCTAGCAAAGAACTGGAGGGGCTTTCCCTGTTGTAACACATGACTTGTATTAAATTGATGAAAATAAGGAAGGATTAGAAAGAGACAGTTTCATGATGTGTAAAGACATCCAGACTACAAAGCACAGGGTACCAGCAAAAGAACATCAAATATGTGCAGCAGAAAGCATTTGAGGATACAAGTTGTATAGCTAATTGCAAAATTGCTTACTTTTTCTGGAACCCACTTGATCTATTTATGAATAAACCCATGTGATGCTTGAATACACACTCAAAATCGAAGTTCTAAATTAGAGATACTACCCAAAAAACTAAAATTACTTCCACTTCCACCCACAAAGCATTCATAGCCCCCTTATCAATCAGTACTATTCCTTCTTTTCCCCTCAACGAAAAGCAAAGCTTTGCTCTGTGACCTATCAACCAACCAGCCCACATTCTGCTCTGACAGCTTGGGAAGCTTTCATCCCCTTCTGCTGATCGCAGCCTCCTGGTCATAAGTGAAAGGAGAGGTGTTCTCTTTGGGTATCAAGGAACCAAACCATTTAAAAGCACATAAATTTGAACCGGTGTATAACACTACACTTGAAAATGAACTGAAGTGAGGGCAGACAATGGGGCACAGATGTAATGAGATCCTGGTGAGAAACACCCATTAACAAGAGAATAGCCACTGTATGCAACAGGTGAAATTGCCAAGTGATCTTAAGATGCAGATTCGTGTAAGGTGTGTTGCCAGTCATCAGTAACCCAATAAGGGAGATACTGCGAACAGAATGGACGCACAAGCATTTCTGCATTTAGACTAGGATGTAAAGAACTCAATGAGCATTTTAGTTACATGGCTTCTTGAAACTGTGGGACAGACAGGTTTCTTTCCTGCCACTGTGTAGGATCTAGTGTCAAACCCAGTTGTGAGAATTCTAGTCTGGTCTAAGAGCAAAGAGGGCACTACATGCAAATACTGACACTAGACATAGCCACAGTCAGATAAAAGTAAAGAAAGATAGCTGATTGCAGTATCTCTGTAGTTCAAACCAGAACCAGGATTTATTTTGCCTTTATGAAGAAGAAATTTCAAGTAATGTATACATGCTGGGAAATCATACATTCCTTCTGATAATTTTCTGAGTCTTTCAGTGTTTTACACATAAAGGTGTAAAATGATAACATGGTATCTTTGTTTTAGTATCAGCAAGACAATAAAATCCACAGAGTTCACTAAATTGGTACAAGTAATTGAATGATAAAACTTGTGTTCCAAGTTCCTCTGTGTGTGTGGGTACATGCACATATAGGCACATCTGTGCGTGTACATTCCAGCATTTTTACATGTATGTGCAGATGTGTGTTAATGGCAAAAGAGAAACAATTAGTCAGACAAGAAATTTCTACTGAATCCAGAGGTTTTAATCTCAGTGAGCAAAGGCTAAAAACACCCTGGAAGTGCAGATGTCTCATTCTTTTCTTTGTTGAACATCTCCACTACATTTTGTTGTTGTTGTTAAATATTTGGTATTGCACACCAGTAGAAAAGATTTAACTAAACTATCATAGATTCTGGGTATTCATGATCTAGTTAAATAGGTTTCATGGGAATGATCTACAGTTCCGCAAGGACCTAGGCAAGTTTTATACAGATTTACACACAGTTTTTTTGTATTGAGAATACAGTCAACATGATTCAACAGAAGCAAGAGCAGGACTAAGCATCCACCCTGCATAAAACAAGCATGAATTCTTCTCTTGCAAGGTTCAGAGAACAAAAATCACTATGGCAGATTTTGCAAGAATAAATATCAACCTTTTGGCATTTGAAAATGTTCCCATTCATTCTTTAGCCTTCCTGTCAGACTCCAATGATACTCTGGACTCACTGCACTTTGCACTTTGTCCAGAAGCTGTTTGGTTACCAGTGCCCCTCAGAAAGTGAAGTCTTCTCTGTGAAAACTACATACTATTTGGCTGGGGGGAGAACATAGGCCTGAACAGCTCTTTCCCGAACAAAGGATTTCTTAAGTGGAAGAAATTCTCTTCGTCTCGCCTGAGTGGCTGGGCTGACATCCGGGGAAAAAGAAAATCCTATTCCCATTGTATGCTGCTGATGGAGAGCCTTGTGCAGTCTTAATTGTTCTCTCTCTGTCTGCTATTTGACACCTTATACAGAATAGTACATTTCAAGTCTTCTTCCAATTTTTGTCTTCTGACAGGGATCAAAAATGCCTTTTCATATATGTTCTTCCACATTTAAAACCCATGGCGACCCACCTTTGAGGAAAATCAGCAAGGTCCCTTCCTCAAATCCCATGCAGAGGCCCACAGCTTTGACTGTCTTCCAGTCGGATTCAGAATCATTTCCCCTTGGGTCAGTGCTTTGTGTTGCCCATGACTGGCAAGAGTCCCTGGGTGGGTTTTCTAGTCATTTCTTTCTCTGCCTTCACGGCAGCCCATCCATTTTCCTCCAGCTTTTTATTTCATCATCTGTGCTTGCACTCTTCTCTTTCTGCTTTCTCTTCCCAGTTCACGGTCTCCAACATGAAATTTCCCCTTTTGCGCTTTCTTTTTGCTCTTGTCCAATCCCTTCACCTCTCTCTCCCTTTTCTTTGGCACCTTTGTTTGCTCCCCGTTCTTCTGCCCTTCTTCTTGCAGCAGATTATTAATAGCTGTGAAGCCTGCAGCCACAAGCTTTGCCTGATTAGGCAACCTGAAATGTTAGCTGGTATATTTTTTTAAACAAAGTCAATCTTCAGCTTTACTTTCCATGAAGGTAACAGAAATTGGGTGTTTTCACCTCCAATCCCTATTTATGGGACTGGGTATGTTTTCAGGAGCTTAACATTATTTATTCATTTGGCTTTAAAATTTTGGTCATTGTCTCTCCTGAGAGAAGATATTATAGATAGGAAGTTTATATGTGCTTTTTTTTCCTTCAGTTCAAATCCTTATGCTGTCTAACCAATGTTAATTTATATCATATAAGGATACAGCAAAGCACGACTGAGAAACAAAACTAACTCTATGCAGCAGCACACCCCAAGCTTCATGAAACAACAGAGGGAATGTCTACATTGCACGTGCTTCATTTTTGAGCACACACATCTCTCAAAGTCTTATTCTAGCTAGATCAAAAAAGTAACCCTGGCAGTAGTTTGTAAGCAAACCCTTAACTCCCAGTCGTGGTGGCTTTCTCCAGCCATCACATATTTGGCCATCACCCGCTTTGGTTTGCATGACAGGACTCTATGCTATAAAATGTCTTACCATTGGCCTCCCCGTCTTTGAGGTAAACCATGTGAAAGGACCTAATTTCTGTAACACAAAAGAAGAAATGGTATAATCTACAGTGTAAACTGAGAGAAAGCTAAATACCGCCTTGTGGGGGTTTGAGCTCTTTCAAGTTTTACATCTGCTAAAAATTCTGTCATGTCACATATCATCTATTTCACCCTCTTTCCCAAACTTTTGCACCTTTTTTGAGGCTTGGGCTTGATTCCTGCAATCCTCCAGGAGAGGCAATCATCACGTTTCTGTTTCCTTTATTAGCATTTGTTTTAAAGCCACTAGCACATGTCTACTTCTTTCTCCTTTTTTTCAGATTCCCAGATGTCTATATTTGGCTCCAGCAATCTGTGTTTCAGAGCATTTGTCATGTGTCAAGTGAAGATTATAACTTGGACCATCTAGAACTGAAGAATTTAGATCCAGCACTCATGAGGGAGGACAGGATACTGTTTTCTCAGAAGAAAAGCTAGCTGGCACATCTCCTGCCTAATCAATTTCAATCTTCACCACAGCTAGGCAAATAGAAAGACATGTGCTGGGGTGGTAAAGAAAGGAGATCCACCAGCATCATACTCATATTTGATGTTTCAGCCAATTCTGGCTTGGACACACTGGGAAAAGATTTGAGTCTAGACTGATCTGGCAAATCTATCTATCTCATCAGCACTCTGCTGCTGGTATGAAATGTAAAGTGTAAGGCAGATCAGAAGCGGAATTGTTGACTAAGCAGAGTAGGAGATTCATGAGTGGTGTTCACTGAACATGGACTATATAATGTATCTTTATGATTTTGGTGGGATTTAGCATTAATGAATGTAAACCTCAGCACTAAGAGAACGCATTAATGTTCTTTCAACAAATATCTGGCATTAAGTATTTTTTTTAAAATACATCACAAATATAATAAATATAAGAATCTTGATCCATTCAACCTCTTAATACCCTTGTGGATCATACCAGCATACATAGAAGAGCGCTGCAGATACATAGCCACGTGAATATTTTTGTTCACGTTACTTTCAATTTAGTTTGCACATATTGTAGTAGTATTCAAGACATGGTGAAGCGCACTTCATTACAAACTGGCGACATAAGATAATGCTGAATGTCTGTGGTTTCTTACAGCACAAGCTGGATTGTGTCCCATGCTGAAACATAGGCAAACCTACCTCCATCTGAATTAATTCTAACTAGATGGATTAAACCTTGCCAGATTAAATTTATGCTATTCTACCATGAATCACATAACTTTAGTGGCTCTTTAGCAATACTTCGCAAACTAAACATTTATGTATCTGTAGGCATGTGCATATTTATACGTATACATGTGTGTGTCTGTGTGCATGTGCATACATCACTCCAAGCATTCAAGGCACTTTGCCCCAGTGAAAAGTACTGGAGTGTCTGTGTTGAATCAGTTACAGTGCTGATCATCAGAGTACAGGTTTGTTTTTATATTCACCTCAGCCTGGGTTTTAGCCTTTATCTGCAGACTTCCTCCATAGAGGAATGAGATAGAATGAGATGTAGACAAAAAAGATTGATTTAAAAATAGTCACTTTGCCTACAGTATTCTTACAGCATTTGTGGACATTGATCAAATCTTAAGGTTCCATTAAGAAAATGCCCTTTTTTTTACTTTTTTTTTTTTTAAGAAACTGAAATAAATCTGTAAAGAAGATGATCACTTAATTATTCACAAGGAAAAAAAAGTGAGACTAATGCCTGGGAGTTTGGTGAGAGAGAACAAAACAGAGGACTGGACAGCTTCAAACAGTGCTGGGCAATTTTTGCCTCAGTACAGACTGGTAGTGACGGAGAGTCTGTGGGGCAGAACCTGACTCATGCTAGTCCATGTTTTTTAGCTGTCATCCTGTTGACTCTCACCTATCACTTCTGGCAAAACCAGTGATAAAAGACAAGGTGGCAAAACCACTCATAGTACCGAGATGGCACACAGACCAAAGTGGAATAGTAAAAGCAGCTCAAAGCTGAGCCTTGAAGCTGGTTTATCTCTTGCAGGGGGTATTTGGGCTCCTAGTCATTTTGGTGCATAGAAATGATGGTCACAAATGTGGCCTCCTCCATCCTAACTGTTGTTTCACAACTGACACAACCAAGTTTGCATTCCTACAAGTCTAGTGCAATACAATTTAATGACACACACAGAAACAAATTGCTTTTCAGGTAGGCTCTTAAGGCATGCAGGTAGGTAAATCACCAAAAATCCCCTGTTGCAGATGGTGGTAGTTGTCACCTCCCTCAGCAGAAGTATGATCTTACTTCAAAAGATGAATCTGCTCTCCCTTTCCTATATGTGATCCTTTTGCTTTATTAGGAATGAAAACACCAACGCAGAGCAGGAATTACGTTGCTGGTACTATAAATGAAACTGCTTTCTTGGTATGTTTTCTAGGGAATGTTCATTGACTAAAGTTATCCTAAGGACAGAAAAATTCACAAGAACCTTCTTAAGACTGGAGATCTTTCTGGCAGAAGGTATGGACACAATGTCAACCATTAATAATACGCTCCTTGGGAAAAGATGCTCCGTAGGTCTCGTGTGGCTCCTCAGCTTGGTAGCTGATATGTCACCTCGAGATGCACTGCCCACTCTGGCATTATTTAGGCTTTTTTCTTAAACCTTTGCTCCTGTAGTCATGTTTTACAATTAGATCTTCACTTTCAGATAGAAAACCTTCCCAGTCCCTCAAGTATTGCAGCCCAACAAGATCAGAAATCAGTATAATAATTACATTAAATCATATTTTGCAGGAAATCTCTTGGTTCAAGGGAGGTCTTTCTTATGATGTCTGAAATGTGCCGTGATCACTGGTATGCTAAAAAGAAATAATTTTGCCTCTAATGACACTACTGTCTTGGACTTTAATCAGCATAACTGGCAAAATGATTCTGACGTGCCTTAATCCAAAAGAGACCAGAGTCTCCTTGTATTTGTGGTGCTTGGTCTTCTGACTGTTCAGCTGAGAAGCTATGAGCTACATTTCCAGATAGAAGGAGGGAGTATACCCCCATAGCACTCCTGTGGGGCCACAGTCATCACATCCCCAGCTGCACTCCCCTCTGCAGAAGCACTGGGCTGTGCTGGTGCCACCTTTGCTTCTCCCAGCCAGTAAACACTCTGCCACCCATTAGTCTCCCCCATGGTTTTCCCTGTTGTGATCTATCTCAAGCAACAAGGACTAGAGCTCTGTCTGGCAAAGGATGGAAAACCACAGCAGGGTTTTCACTAGACAACTGTCAACTTATTTACAGGCTGTGTATTAATTAATATAATTAAGGCATTGATGCTGTAAATTAAATAGTATAGAAGACATTTTGCTGGCAGAAGATCTGCACAGCATTTTCCATACACTTGCTTATGAAGCATGAAAAATTAACAAAGTGTACAAATTAGAAGTCAAGATGCTCAGAGCTGCTTTACCAATAGCACATTATTTCTGTTCTGAGGAACTTTCAGGACATTTTAATAATAGATAGCTATGAACTTTTCCTCCTTCCTTTCCTTCCCCCCTTTTTAAGTGATAGCTGACAAATTTCATAAATCCTATAATGTTCTGTGCTGTAATTAGTTTGGAAGCCTGTAATTGTTTAAGCCAGCAGATAAAGGCTGCCAAAACACTTGGGCAGAAAAGTTGCATTAATGGCTTCATATTATCACTTGATGATTTATTTAATCTCTTTCGATCAAATTGTGACTATCAAACAAAACCAAGAAAAGCTTGAGCAGTTGTTCTTCACTGTGAGGAGGAAATTGGTAGAACGGACACACACGCACACACACAAACACATGGAGACAAAAGGGTTTTTGTGGCAGAAAGGGTGCATCGACAGTCTTGAAGGTCAGGTGAGATTCAAAGGAAAATACGTTGTGGGAAGAGATATATTCAGTAATGGCAGCTAAAATTATACATTTGGTTACAACTAAAAGGCTTTCACTTGTGTTCCGGCACTGCAGTATCCTGACACACCTTTCTCACTGTTAAGTGAAAAACAGGACACTAATCTACACTGTTTTAAGTTTTATACTGTTAACATGTCTCCCTTCATAAACAGCTTGTTCCTGTGCTTTGCTAGCTGGAGTAGCAAGAATTTAGCACCAGATGGGAGAAACGATAAGAACTGAATTGAAAAAAGAATATGTGTCTTTGCTGGCAATATTTATAAGGGTTAGAGCAAAGGTCCTCTTAAAAAACAACTATGAGAAAATATTGCGGGGTTTATATCTTATTAATGGCCTGTGTGTAACATTTATATAAGCTGCCATTCATATATTCTATCACCCCCTTGTATAGGATACTTTTACTGTAAGCATAAACAGAGGACAGTTCAAAACCACGATACAGGAAGCAATCTATCTAGCTGCTATTACATCACCTTTGAAGAGTCAACAGTGCATGCTACACACAAACTCAGCTCAAATACATCTGCTGAGAAGTCATTTTACTGGTTTTAGAGTAAAGGCACACAATCTTTACAACCAGTATTACAGTTTGTTCTTATACTTTGTGCCATAGCTCCCTGAACGTTGGGTTGTGGTTTCATTTTTTTGTTCCATTGCAACTTAAGCACATGTCTGAACTTAAAAAAAATATGGCAGTAATCTCATTAATATTAGATTACTTTCTGCACTTGAATTCAACACATTCTGAAATTCCTTGATAGATCAAGGCCTCTGTGAGAAGAAAGTTATACCAAGGTTTGACATCAATAACTCACAAGGAGATGGTGCTGCCTTTATTGCAGACAGTGACAATTTCACTCTCTTTGGATTCACTTTTTAGGTGTGGTTAATGACACTCATTGAAGGAAACGCAGTCCTGGATTTGCCACCAGAGCTGAAGGAACATTTCCTCTTAATGACAGCTCATGAAGTGTTAAGACTTGTTTTTATTCTGTGTCAGAGTGAAAGCAAAATCTTTCTAAAATTTTCATATGATGAGAATTGTGTTGAAGTTGACCTTTTCAACAGCAGTTTGGATATGGGAGAGTGGCTTTTTAAAATTTTAACCATTATAATTCTGCAAAATATTTTGGCATTTACTGAAACAAAGATATTCTGCTTCGCTCTTTTTCTTCTGCAGAAAATTGGCTGTCTAAAATTTAGAAAAGCAGAGGCACCTCCTGCTACATGCCATATCTAGGATCTACAGCGTAACATACATAAGCATAGGCTTTTAAGTGAGATTAATTTTAATGGCTAATTGCTTTATGGATATGGTTTTCTGATTCAAATCCAAACTAGACAAATTAAATTTACTGTGACTTTGTGGATTTCTGTTTCAAATTGGTAAGTTTATTGTGTTCTTGAGGGTTTGTGTTTCAAATTTTGTGGATTTCTGTTTCAAATTGGAAAGTTTATTGTGTTCTTGAGGGTTTGTGTTTCAAATTTTGTGGATTTCTGTTTCAAATTGGAAAGTTTATTGTGTTCTTGAGGGTTTGTGTTTTAAATTGAACAATCGCTCTGAACCTGGTGAGTAGACAAACACTGGCAACACTGGAAAATAAACACATTCCATGAAATAATTATTTTCTGATAATTATTTGTTTCATAAAATAATATTGAGGTGTTGCAAAAAAATACTAGTAGTATACCTTAGTACTAACCAGTAGTAACTGTTTGTTACATCTATCATATATGTGAGCTTTAAAAGATACGATGAATAAAAAAAAAAAGAAAAAAAGCTCTGTTAGTATTTTTTTTTATAATGTCTAATCATAAAGAGATAGTAGTCTGCTGAGGGACAAGGATCAGGTTGTTACCTCTTGCAGTACATGGGAGAGAGGGATGAGCTGGAAGAGGGAGCCGTGCTCCAAGTAAAACCACAGGCATTGACTTATGGAAGCCACGTATTTCTTGGACAAGAGACTGGGAAGATGGATAAGTTCAGCCACAATACTTGCAAAGCATCAAAAGTAAGGATGAAGGTCTGTATATTGGATCAGGTCTACACATGGACTAGCACTACACATCTACAAAGGCACAGGAACTTCTGCACATACAGCACACCATGGAACTCGGGTCAGGGCTGCCATGAACACTCAGCCAAAAGAAAAGCTATACAATGGATGAAGTCCTTCATTTTGCCTTGCATTGCAAAATGACTTGCTTTGTTATGGAATGAGCAGGCAGAAGGCACCCAATTGCTCAGCCTCAATCCCCACGAAAGGAGCATGCTGTATAATATGGATATAAAGCCTATACCATCTCCAAGCAAGAGCTCTGAGATGAGAATATCTGATGATTTAATTATGATTTAACAATATGCACTGAGGTTTTTCTGATATTTTGAAGCTCTCCATTCAAGAAAAAAAAATTCTTAGAAAGACTAAATTAATTAGATAGCATGTGCAAACAAACTGCTTCATTCGTGATTGTCTAGGTGAGTCTTTGATATTTTACTTGAACAATTAAAGCTTCTTCATACGATCCTCCTCTTAGCATTGAGTTTTTTAGTACATTTTGTACTGGGCAACTTGAAGAAAACAAATTAAAGAAGAGGATTTATGAGAAAGCCTCACAAAATCCCAAAGATGATTTTTTTCCTTACCAAACTGAGTTGGCATTCAAAAAAAAGAGGTGGGGGAAGCAAAAATGAGAGAGCAGTATCAAAATTCTAGAAAAAAAAAAATAATTACTAAAAATCTTAAAAGCCGCAGGGGAAACATATGCCTGTAATCAAATTCTGGGAAACAAGCCCCTGCAAACCTTTGCATTTCAACTTCCAGCTCACTACCATTTCATGTTCATTTTGTGATGAAGTGTGAGTTTTATAAAGCAAACAAACAAACAAACAAAAACCAGTTACAAGATTTCCACTTTTCCATGCAACTGAAAAATGTCCCCTGAGTTCAAAACAGCAGAGCGTGCTGCCTTCCAAACTATTCAGAAATGAGGTAATGGCTTTGCGATTTCATTCCTTTGGTTGGAGCGAAGAATAGAAGCTGGGAAAAGAGAGACTCAAAAAGTGTGTTCTTTATCCCCTCCCCGTTGGCTGTCTTGTGCAGCTTTCAGCCCCAGGAATGCAAGGGATGATGTAGTGCAGCCGGTATGTACAGAAGCACTTGCAAACCCATTGTATTTAATGAGACTTGGAAACCAGTCAGGACCAGGGCACTTCTTCTTGTGATGTTTTTCATCAAGGCCACAAAGAGGGACAGCTGAGAGTCGTGAAATGTTACATAGTTCTTGTAAATATTTAGGGCAGGATTTTTAAAAATTAGCCGTCTGATTTCCAAACATCCTCAGCTTCCCAGAAGCTCCTCCTGAAGATCCCGTTGCCTTCAAGGATCATTTGTGTCTTGTTTAGTTCTGAGCCACAGAGATAATGCTAGTGCAACATCAGACCAGCAGACAGCAGTCTAAAAGGAGGAGGTGCAGAGCAAAACTCCTTACCGTATAGAAGGAGAGCCAGTAGAAGAGTGTGCTGTTTTGAAGGGTTTGGATTGTATTTTCTGTTTTACACCCAGCTCTCTGCGCTTGTCAATTCTACAACATTTTAATATTCCTGACTTCACAGTTCTTCACAGTGTAAACTCTAACACTACCAACAAAATATTTAGCCTTAGGTTACACCAAAATCCTCTTAATAAGAGAAAAATGCATCAGGGTGGTTGCGTCCAGCCTTTATAGAAGTGTGAAGTGGCCTGAGCTAAGACCGAGGTGAAACAGACTTAGAGCAGGTATATGAAAAGCACATAAGCTGCCCACGTAGTGGTCAGTCAGCATCATACAAAAGCATCCACCAAAGACATAATTCAGGCTTCAGGTGTGCTGTGTTTCATTTACTAAAGGGCACATTCATACCACTGTGTATGCGGATGTGTCTGTAAATACATGCATCTATAATTTATGAAGCCACCTATTTAAGATTCTTGTCATTTATCAAGATGCTTTTGAGACTTGATTCCTTATTTTGCAGACCAAATGTTAACATTTGATTGAATTTATTAACTCAATTAAATGAGAAGTGTTCCACATTAGAAAGCATAATGTCGGAATTAATCCCCCAAAAATGTAGTGATGCTTTAACTAATATCCTGCGACCTCTTGATACCCTCCGACACTGTCCCTGTGAGCTCAGTATACATAATCAGATCAGAGGTCTCCCAGGGAGCTCTCTGTAGGGGATATCAGATATCTGCTCAGAGGGGATGCATTCATCCCTTTCTTAGACAGGGGAACTGCAGAATGCACTCCCTGCCTTCTCCTACACCTCCATTCTTCCTCTCCTCCTACCCTTCCTCACTCCCTTTTCCGTCTACCCCTCATAGACATTCCTTAGCAGAACAAGGCACCAAACCTAGCTGTGGTGACCTTCAGAAAAATACTCTTTGATCCCAGACAGAAGCAGGATGTGGACACGGGAAGACTGGGCAGGTTAGTAGATGACCACAAAAAGTAGCTGGAAACAAGAATAACTGTCACAGAATTCAATCAAGGCAGTACAACCCATCACCGACATGTCACCACCATACGGTCTGCCCTGCCCCTCACGTAGCAACTGGAAGAAAATTAGGAGTGGGACCTTTGTCCCAGGCTGATCAAATTGTCTCCCAGCCCAAGCTCTCCTTGTAGGTAGTCTGTTCATGTTCCAAAGAACAGGAAAAAAAGTCATTAAAGTCAATGCATGCAACAGATTTTTTCATAACCACAGCAATTTGCAATCTGGTAAGACACCAGAGGCAATTTTTTGCTGTGCAAGAAGAAAGAAATTATTAACCTACTCCCTGACTAGAATACTCACATTGGGCAGCGCTAAAGGTCCTGACACCATGCCGATAAAACAAACTGTTCCCCCACAGTCAGTCTTTGAACAACATATGAAAATGTTCATGGGTTCTGCTAAACTAGAAGAGCAGAGAATTTGAGGGATCTTTCTTCTGTGCCTAGGAAAGAAGATGAAACATGAAGACTCACCTTGACTTTAACCTGAATATAACTTTAACTGAGCTAAAGAAGGCAGTTATAAAGGCTACAGAGAATGGAACACACCCATAACAGAGCTCCACAAGCACCCAGCATAATCTAACTCCACTTACACACCCTAATTCCCATTCTGCATGATAAATCCAACAAATTCCTCCAGCCAGGAGCTGAAAGATCCCCTGTGAAAAGAGGTACAACAAGTAAGACAGATCATGTCTCAGCCTCCGGAGCTATTCAGGCATCATGTTGGTTCCTTGATGGCTGGACAGGTCACAGCTGCCAAGCACATGTGATTCTCAAGTACAACAAACTCCTCAGCCCAAATAGAGACATGCTGTAGGAAAGGTTTCTGTATGTAATTTTAAGGACTCACGGAAGCATGGCTGTATTCTCATTTCTGCCCCCATCCGGTTATTCCATAGAAATCTGCTATTAGCTGCTGTTGGAGCCAAAATATTGAATTAAAATTATCATCATTTCATTCTTAAATTCCTATGGAATTTGCCACCCCAAAAAAAAAAGTATTCTTTTACTTAAAATTTGAGGTTGTGATTGATACCTGGTTTGCAGCTTCTCAGGGAAAGACTTTGCATTCATTGTTGAAGGCTCTCTCCAGTCAAGATGAAATTAAAAAGTTAATATTCCACTGCATATTCTAACAGCAATGACAGATAGAATACTATATATATACCCTTGTATATACATTGTATATAGTGATACAATGCATATGCTATATACATAAATCAGCATTCTTATGATAATTTCTGTATTTTAGCTCACATAATGCCCCTGCATGACATAGCTTTTTATGAGTCCTGAGAGACTACTCTCTCCCCATACACTGCTCCTACTCAGCCACAAGGAATCAAGCCTATGCACTATTGTCCTTTAACATAGGAGACAAAAAAGATAACTACTTACCAGAGCCTCCTAGAGGTTTTCCCCACTGTCAGTGTGGCTGACTCTGAGATATTTAAGGGGAGACACTGTTCTGTTGCAGTATGAGTCCCAAAAATAGCTGATTGTTAACTGACTTGGTCATGAGAAACACACGAGCAGCTCCCATCAGTTTTTACTATCTATGTCCCTGGGCAGTTTAGGCCTGGCATGTAGGGTAGCACTTAACTCTGTTAGACTATGTTTGCATGATAGATGTGTATGACAATTAAAGCATCTTTCCATTGTTATGTCCGTGATCTCACTAGTCTTTTGACAGAATCAGCTCTTCTGAAGAATGCTCTCAAAATTGCAGAAATAAAATTAATCCTTCTGACACAATCTACTACATTTCTCACCTTGTTTTCTTGTTAAGCCTTTTTTTTATAGTCACGAACAGTGTCTAAAAGTCTCATTGAGCTTTTACCTTTCCCCTGCTTTCTTTGAGAACTATTTACTGGCTTTCAGCCCCAGTGAAAAGAAACTCCCATTTAACAAATGCACTATATTCTATAGTCCAATCAATATCAACCCTCTTTACTGATCATTTGGCTTAATTCAGAAGAAAAGATGTCATGCTTCACATAAATCATCTTTTTTACTCAAAAGAAGCCCTTATCAAATAAACTGTAGTGCCATTTCGGTCAACAAAAATAGAGCACAAAGATCCTAGGCACCCCTTGGTAGTCTGCATTATTTATCCACCTGCAAAGTGATGTGATTCTGATGCAAATGAAATACATTTTTAACTTACATTTTCAACTTACATTTTCTTTTCTAATAGAAAATTACTACAGAAGTCTAGAAATGTCCCTATTTATGTAACTGGACTTTCAACTACTGTAATCCCACAAGCACTGTACATGTATGTATATATATGCCCTTGTTCATTCACAGTTCTAGCAAAATTGAACCCATTAGCCAATGCTTCACTTTGTTCTTGCTGGCACTGCCATTCAGGTGCTTTGATAAAACAAGCAGGTCGAGTCCTTTTAGAATGACAATTCAGAACTGTTCACTCTCAGCTTTTAGTTTGGATCCAGGTTGGAAATATGACACATTGCAAAATCACACTGAGCCAGATTTATGGCATAATGTAATAGATGATTCACCAATACTTTTGCTTGTGCCAGACTGAGACAACAGACCTTAAATCAGCAATCAGTGTCAGCTTTGGAACTGTATGGTCTATCTTAAAAAAATAACAGAAACAAAACAAAAAATCTCTACAGAACATTTTTTTGAAGTTGTCAGAGACACAAAAGTACCATGATACTGACACTAACATGGAAACCATTTCCATATTTATGTAAATTATATACTGTGCCTTCAGGAATGTAAACACATGAAGTTTCCATGGATTCCCACATGCAGCCTGAAATATGGACAAAGGGGATAAAATTCTACTATACTTCATCTTTAGGGATCAGAGAAAGAGGTATGTTTCACATGGCAGCTATAACTGCAAAGTTGTTGGCTGCATAAGCATTCAAGGGCACTCGGTGCATCTCATTTTAAGCAACTGTGTGTTTGAGTTTGCCAATAATATGCTCTGAATTCTTCTACAGATACTGGAAGCATGTGTGTGCGTGTGTGTGTTTGCTGTCATAACCTATCTGCCCAAGCATTGACTGTCTTGAAAGATTAAGTGCACCTATTTTGAACTGGAGGCTGCATGCCATAATTTTTAGCTAACCCGTTTCCTTCTTAGTGAAAACAGAAATAAAAATATATTGTGCACACTTCATTGCTAGAACCTTTGACCTCAGCTGCCTGTCTAGCTGAGACTGTGATGAATGCTTTGTGTCTCTTCATTTTTAATTGCTCATAAATTGTTATCCCATGAAACACAAAACTAGCCTTGTCCTCATTTTAGTAGGGGTTGGAGGTCAGCCTAACAGTAATACAATTAAGGAGTGTCTTTGTGTGGGGGTGTGGGAGTGAGGAGGGCAGGAGGGTTACAGAAGGTTGTGGTAGTGAAAGATGTATTCCTTTCCAAGGAAGTACAAAGCAAATTCCACACTTTCGAACAAAAGTCTTTAATGTTTGACAGTGTTGAGAAAAGCTCCTGGGAGGGCATTTAGAAGGTCAATAAAGTAGGCATTATTTTCCATATCTGTATAATAACCCTTAAACATACATGTACACATGGCTGTATATGATAGCACTGATTTTTTTGCAATGACAGACTTAATCCTATGGATCAAATTTCACTCAGGCATGCATGTTCCAGCTTCCTGGTTTCAGAAGAAATCATAGTCTACCTTTGACTCCTCTAGAAAATAATCTAAACCACATCTCTGAAGCTAACACTGCAGAGTTACTTTCCTCTGTTTAATCTTCTCTCAGTTGCCACACATTTCCTTCCTGTTTGTGAAAAGCTGGACTACTCTTAATTCAAATTAGGTACAGTATGCCAAGACACAACAATCTTTCAAAATGTCTGGTAATAAATAATGATAAATTATTAACTCAGTGGCATCAGGGAGCTTAGCATGCCTAGATACAAACCTCTTGATTTTGGTTGAATGAATATGCAGATACAGAAAGCTAGTTGAATTTGCTTTTACCTTGCATCATACATAATTCCATTCAATAAAATACTGGGCTTTCGGTAACTGAATATATCTTCGCATTCATACAAACCAAACCATCCTGGCAATAGCAGGTTCTTATTGGGGTTAATTCAGGCAACATTTTCCAAATCCCGTAATGATCCTTGTTCTGTAATTTAGCTCTAATAAGATACGGTACCTGCAGCATAGCCACCATGTTCTCAGGAACTTGTTATACAGCTTGGAAACAGTCTTCTCCAGCCCTTTGCACAGGCCACTTTTAACAGCTGTTTAAAAAATTACTGAGAGCTACAAAGAAAAAAAGCATTTAGCATCCACTACTGAATTCTTTCTGGTAGACAGACAATTCCATCACTTAGTCATAGTATAACGGTCATATATAAGTTTAGTCACAGTATAACAGATACCACCAGCTAATACAATTTCAGAGATTCAGATAGCAAAAGGGAAAGTTTTAGTCTCACTAAGTGACACACTGCTGAGCTGAGCAGCTCAAAAATCTGCACCATCTCACCTACATGCTCACCAGTGACCTGTTACCACACTTCCACGGGAAGTCATACAGATTCATTAGATACTGCATGGAAAGAGATGCAACAAGTTATTAAGGGAGAATGGTAGGGTCCCAAGATCATTTGAATTACATTTACATAGTATTTAGAACCTTTCATTCAAATATATGTTGCTTTTTTTTTTCTGAACTGAAACATATTATCTGTCAATTACTAACATTTTATTATGTTATTTCATAGAATATTAATTACTTTCCCATGAACACTAATGAAGTACTACTAGGAAAGAGAACAGAAACTACTGTTCTTCCTCTGATGAAGGATTCTGGCTTGCTTTAACTGTGCTAGTAGTTGAAATTGCACATGTTTGCTAATGGTGCCACTAAGATTAAATTGTATTTCAGGCTTTCTGTAAGCTGAATTTTTAACTGATCTTTAGCAGATAAAAAGCATATTAGCATTTTCAGGATGTGGAATGGAAAAACTTGTGCTTCTCTGATATATAGGATCTATCAAATTATACTGCAATGTTTATCATGACTTCTGAAAGACCTACTGTTTTACTTTTAAAATCCATTCCTTAAGACTGGTGATTTTATAAGATTCCTACTTCTTTGTTCAAAAGTAAAGGCCTGGTACTGTTCCTCTGTTCCTAATCTAAGCTGTGATTCAATAACCAAATTTCCACCTAAATCACAAGTAGCTGGACTGCCTGCACCCCAGCATTACTAAAATCTTCAGTGCTAAAACTGATGCTCAACTGCTGGTGTCTTGCCTGCCTCCTGCTGGAAATCCCCACATCTGGCACATGAGCATTCTGCCCCCATTACCTCCTGAGTGAGTCACATCTGTGCATTGTTGCCAGTGCCTCCATTTCTCATAACAGCACCTTGCTCCATGAGATCCTACTTGCTTTAGAGGCTGGACAGATTGCATCTCAAACTGAGAGGGGCACCGTGTTGGATTCCTCCACATTCAGTGGAATTGCCAAGACTGATTTCTCAGAATCTTCAGAAATGCCTACCCCTCCTCATCCTTTATGTGCATAGGTATCTCCAGAAGCTGTCTTAGGACTTCCTACCTAAAATTTAGGTATGCCTTTGTCCCACATGTTTTGGTCAGGCAAAAGATGAAGCTCAACTTGCAAATGCTGGTAGGCTTTAACATTACACAACCCTTCCACAGACTTAATTGGAAAAAGCCTAGTATAAACCTGATAAAAAACTCAGGGTGTATGTTTCTGATACCCTCTCAGTTAAAATTTATTACAGCACAAATGACAATTCCGAGTGTTCTTGTCGAATCACAGCATTGCATTGCAGCATTGTCATTGAAAATGGAAGACTGGTTGCTTTTAATAAAATCTACTATTTCATTCTACTAATGGAGAATGTTTTTTCAACATTGTGTACAATATTTCTCTTAAGAGTCAGTAGGGACAGATCAGGTGGGTGTTGCTGCCAACGTTTAGTCAACCGCTCAACAGGAATTTCCAGCAATTGGCCTTCTGAGTAATAAGAATTTGATGGGTTCTCCATCCTAATTTTTCTTAGAAAAGTTGGGGGGGGGGAAGTGGTGTTAATAGGTTTGGTAGTAAAGATACTGTTTCCATAACTTTTCATGTGTCAATTCTTCAATTATGAAGTAGTTGTTCAGAAAGGAGACTGAATCCTTGCTAAGTTTGTACTGGATACTGAAAGGCTATATGGTGCTTTGGGGCAGACTGTGAGAAGTGACCTGGGATTAAAATGAGATTAAAAGAAAGGTATCTCCTAAAGAACATGTGATCTGTGGCTGGTTTTCTTGCTGCTGCTGAGAAAGAAACCACCACTCTTTTCCCGTTATGTGTCCCTTTGAGGGAAGGGTATCAGGCCCAGAAGCAAAAGCCAGCATGACAGGATGACTGCTGGTGGCAAACCTCTGCCTAATGTGTCAGAGAGAGAGAAGGAAGGCTAAAGTCTGCCTTTCTCTCAAGTAGAACAGATTTTACACAAAAGAAGGATAGTCCTGGATGAGTTGTTGAAAGATAGTTCCCAGATGTGTTAACTAATAAAGCAGTGGCTTGCACAAACTAAATTCTTGATGTGCCTATTCTTTTGATGCTGGAGAAGCCCAGCACTTTTTTGGTTGGTTCTTTTCTTTTTTCTTTCTTTTTTCAAAATACCATATTTTTAGAAAAAATAGATGCCACTTTAAGTGAGCCTAGAACTGTGCATTGTAGTTAATTTGCTTTTTAAATAGAGGCTCTTATGTGAGGAGACTCATGCTTAAGATATAGTGCATCATACACTTTTAAAACAATTTAATATTAATTATGTGCTACAAAGTTCTTGAGTTTATGAGATATTTCTCTTCAGGGCCATAGACTTTAAACACAGCATGTTTCTCAAAACAGAGACAATGAATTTGAGATTTCAAGTAACCAGTGTTAGGGCAAGCTAATGATTCTGGAAATGTCTTCTCCAGCATTTGGCAACTTCTGAAGGACCATCCTGGACTACAGGTGTCCTCTTTGAGGTAGTAAAATAACTCTTACAGAGCAGCAAGCTCATACTGGGGAAAAGTGGTGGTGTTTGGAAAGCAGGCTGTGCTCGTTAAAGACACCCATTTTACAGTCCTAGCACCACCGACTAGTCAAGGTTTCCAGGGCACCTGGCTCCACTCTGTGAAAGGAGCATGTTGCCACCCTGTACTTTCTTGCCAATCTCACAATGAGAATCAGGACTGCGGGGAAAGCTATTAAACATAGTTCATGATGCAGCCGTATCTTTGGCCTTAGCTCTGGTGAGTCCAGTTGGGAAATAAAGGTCATTTACAGAGCACTTCCCACAAGCTAGAGAGAGATGCAAAATGTATTCACCTACTCATAATTCTCCTTCTCTGGAGTGGATACTGTGTCCTTTGTGACCCATTAGAGCTGGATTATTCCTCTACTCTAAACAAAGAAGCTATCTGATTTTTCTTTCTTTTTTTGCTAGCTTCTCAAACTACTGCTAACTGCCCAAAATGGGAAGCCAAAATACAAATCCTGATGAATAAACATCCTGCAAGATTAGCCATCTCTGAGCAGAAGATGTTGCCTTTTATCTATTTAATTTATCAAACAAAAAATGGAAATGAAGATGGTAAAGCAAGATACCAAAATGAAGGAATGGAAGGATTTCTCCCCTAAGCGCTCAGCAGGAGTGCTTTCTGAGGGACAAAAGGACGATTAGAGAAATGATGCAAATGAGACAGTGTTCTGGGTGGGGTCTCCCCACAGCCACTGTAGAAAAGGGAAAATTCTAAGCAGGTAAATACATTTTAGCTTGCTCCCTTGTGGGCATCTCGTGCTCAGTGATGCATCGCAGGTGGGACGTTTCAAACAGTAAAACAAATCTCCACAAGCGCAAAAGACATTTAAGTTATCAGGAAAATTAAACCCAAAGGAAAGAAAAGCATTATTTGAGGGTGGCTGTGTGCTTTATTTTGTTGGGGTTTTGTGTTGTTTGTTGGGTTGTTTTTTTTCTTTACTACCTTCCCACAGCATAGGAAGAAAGCCCTTTTTAAAAATGAATAAACAAATCCTCTAAATATTGCAGAATTTTGTGCCTACAGGTCATGGCTGGTCTGAACAGTAAATATGGGAAAGCATAAAAGAACAGGTATGCACACAAGAAGAGAAGCACTGACCTGGTGTAGCCTTTTCCTTGTCAGTTGCCCAGAAGAATGCTTGTCTTAAATAAACAACCTGATGAGCTAGCAAACTTTTGAATTTATACATCAGGAAACAGCAGATGTGTCTGCTTGTCATCCCTTCTTAAAGTTGCCCACATAATCCTAAAATTATATCTAATGCTCTTCAATGATTAATTTTTGCATAAACAGAATTTTTAAGTTCCATCCACATCTCAAGTGCTAATGCGTATAAATGACTGATCTTCTGGAAAGAGTCAGAGCACAGGAAAGGTAAGTGTTTGGTTCAGATGACAACTTAAGCATGCTAATAAAATGGAAAATCAGTCAGAGAAGGTGCACGCTACTAGTGGAGTGGAGGTTGCTCTCCTAAGGTGCAGTAAATCAGTAATAATTCATTGTAAGCGATATAAAGGGATCTGAATGATAGAAAGTTTTATCAACGTATTTGTTGACAACAAAAAAGTTGTTCTGTGCAGTCTAAAGCAGCCTGGTTTCCAATAGAGCCTTTCTCTCTGTCACCATCCCTCTAAAATCTTTCCCTGCAAAGAGTCCTGTTTCTGTACACATCCATTCTGACAATACCAAAGGGAACGGGCAAGCCTATACTGAGAGAAGCTTGAACCTAGCTGAAAATCTAACTGGCCAACCACACCATTGTACTAACAAAGCCTGCTTTTCCTTCAGAAAATGTCAAATATGGGTCTCTCATCCAGCTACTACTTTATGTAAAACCTGTGAGAATTTTATTATTCTTGTCTCCCCTTCTTAAATAGACTTCCTTTTTAACAATTTTAACAAATTTAGTAGAATATAGATCACAGATTCAAGATGTAATTAAGAACAAAAAACCCACAAAACAATCAGGTTAAGAAAGTAAACACACAAAGTTTAATAAATTAAGTAAAAACACTATTAAGTGTTGACGCATCTAGGAAAGCCTTTTGCGACATGGCTCCAAAGAACTGGCAAAGTTCGCTGGTCACATAGAAAAAGACTTTAATGGACTAATTTTGTTGCACAATCTGTATCAAAAAAGGAAACGGAGAGGGCCAGCAGGGTATGTGAGAAGGCTCGGTTCTTAGCGCTTGATGGGAATTTCAAGTATATTTGGAAAGCTGGAGATGTTTTGAAGGGAAGCTGTGGCTCCGTAAGAGAAGTGATATATATATATATATATATGCAGATTTCCACACAGATATTTATTTTCTATAAAATAGATATTTTTCATTTCATCATCACATTCTTGTGCATTTCTTGTTTTCTTTTGCCTTCGTGAGTACCCTTCTGCATAAAGACACTGCAAAATGCAAAGCATAATCGAGAAAGAATTAAAGGACCTTATCATGAAGAATCTGTGAGCAGGTGTGTCCTCCTAGAAGAGGGAAAGGAAGTGTTGCAGTTAGATGTCACACCTTTTCGTGTTGTTTATTTGTTTTAATAATTAATTACCCTCAGCCACTTACCAAAGCCTTTTCTGGTAGCGTGTTGTTTCTATACTGGCAAGACAGCCTGCATGGAACTTACTGAAAATGAGTTCTAACTGTCTCTGAAAGACAGATCCTCATTTGCTTAGACTGTCCTGCCCCACAGCTGCAAAGTTTGTGTTGTTGCTACATTTGCAACCTTGCTGCTGCCATAGCCTGAAAGCTGCTCCTTGATGAGGCAAGGAATACCATTAAAAATAAATAAATAAATAAATAAAAAGGCATATTTATAGAAGCAAGGCTGACAAGGCGGGGGGGTGTGGGGGGTGTGGAGAACAGGGCATGAGCACTCATGCTTGAAACCCCTTGCTTGTGCAATAATGAGCTTGAAAGCCTTGCTGAAGTGGTTTTACAGCTGTGCAACAAAATGGTGCACTCTCCTCCCTTAATGCTGACATTTTAATGTAGGATCACAGCTATTCAGATTGTCCATTGGAGCTGGCAGGCTGATGGTGTGAGCAACTACGCACTCTCATCAATGTCGCTTGGATGAAAGCTGCTGTCAGGCTCAATAAAATGGCAGGCTAGGCCAATCTGGCACACATGAAAGGAAACTGGAAGAAAGGCTTAATTGCACCTCCAGCAGATTCCAGTTACGCTGCTGGTCTGTTAACAACACGCAGCCTGGCACGCCAGTTCAGTCCGCCGCGCTGTTTGTAAGAAAAACTCCTTGAAGGTATGACACAAAGGCAGTTTGGGTTAGGCCACACCAACCAAAGCTAAAGAGAGCACAAGTCTACCTTCTCAGCTAGGCTAGCAGCAACCACCACATCTAGCAAAAAAATAAAATACAGAGAAAGGAACCCTGAAATGTGAGGCTGGTTTGGCCCATGCTAGAGGAACCAGGGCAGGGTCCACCAGCTCTGGGAAGATGCCAGAATGGATTGGACACTCAAGGAAGATCCAGTGGGAAGAGTAGAAAACAGTAGGTGATATTTAAGCCTCAAAAGACAAGGAGAGGAGAGGAGAGGAGAGGAGAGGAGAGGAGAGGAGAGGAGAGGAGAGGAGAGGAGAGGAGAGGAGAGGAGAGGAGAGGAGAGGAGAGGAGAGGAGAGGAGAGGAGAGGAGAGGAGAGGAGAGGAGAGGAGAGGAGAGGAGAGGAGAGGAGAGGCATGATTGATGAAACCAAATACTGCGGCATTCAGTCTGAATGAGTGCTAGGTGGCATCAAGGATGGAAAAACTAAGCATTTGTGTCTTTGATGTGTTGGTAGGGGACTGAGGAAGGGCAGGAGACTGGGTTTTACTGCCCGTTCTCATTCTTGTTCAGTGGTCACGGTGGTCGTGGCCTGTTGGTGCAAAGTTTGCATAAAAAGTTTTCTGCTGGTGGGGGGAAGGAGGCAAGGAAGACAAATATACTGGATATAAAAGTCTTGCTAAGGGTAGGGAGTAATCTTTTGCCTCTTAAACGGGATTGAGATAATGGGAAGTGATAAGACAGCTCTGGATATCTCCTTTTGCTAGCATTGTGAAAATAAGGAAAGAAACTCTCTGAACTTAAAAAGAGAGCCTTCGTACTTGCAAGACAAGGCAGAATTACTCATTTCTAAGTAGACCACAGCACCAGGTGACCACAGGGTAAAAGATTTAGTCCATTCATTCGGTCTGTCTTGGAAGGTGTATGAGAATCACGTGATTTCTTAATATTTTTGTTTCTAGCTTTTTTAAATTTTATTTACAGGCATGTCCATGGACCACATAAAACAGATCCAAAGCTGCAATTTTATTACTTTTTGAAGCATGATAAAAGGGAATTATTCTGAACAAATATTAACATTTTATAGAGTTATTCTCTTGTAGCATAGTCTAAAATTACTCAAGAAAATTATGTACTGTGAGACACTGAGGAAAAAGAATATATCCCTGTCTTGTGATGAACGCAATTTCGGTTGTATAAGCCTTTACATTTCTAACTCTGGATTACAGCCCTCACTGACTGCTATACTTTGTGTGCTTATACTACCTGAGATGAATAGATCTTGTTTCTGTTAGGCACTGGGTATACACAACTAGGTAGAAGAGACACTGTGGTCATCTGTATTGAAATTACCCCAATTTCTGGAGCTCTCCATACAGTACATTAGAGCAAATGAACTCAATATCTCATCCATATAATGACCTGAAAAAAACAGAGAGCACAGGAACTTCCCATAGCACATGGATGGCTAGAAACCTGAAAATGCTCCTTCTGACAGCCTGACAAAAACAAATTAATACTCTTATTCCTTCCTTAAGGAACAGCCTGTCTGTGATATAGAAGTCTCCCACGCTTATGTTACAGAGCCAAGTTGCCTGATATTATGGGCCCTGCCCATCCTTAGGATCACAGGTGTAAAGAAATCAGACCAACAAGGTTGCCTGTGGTTTTTCAGCATTCAGTGGCAGAGTAAGCTGTTTAGAAATTTGCTTTGGATGAGTAATTCTGGTAGAGAACTAGTAATTCTGCCTTGCCTAATTCCCTTTTGTTCTAAAGTACATAATGGATCCCAAGTTCAGCAAAGAAATCATCAATATGTGTCTGGACCTGAGGACGCTGAAGGTGTCCCTGACCACGGCAGGGTGGTTGGAACTAGATGATCCTTAAGGTCCTTTCTAACCCAAACCATTCTATGATTCTGTAATTCTATGACTATTTATTGCCTTGAGAGGATGGAATAGATAGTTACACTGCTTCAAAGTGTATCTAGCACTTGGGATAATTTCCCAGAGATTCAGGATTGGAATCATGTTTTGGGGGCTTGGAAATACACGGATCAGAACTTTTGCAGCAGTCTAGCATCTACTGAGGAGTTTAGAGCTTGGTGGCATTCTAACAGACATTAAAAATGTATGGAGCTTCCTTTAATGTAAAGTCCTTTGATGGTAAAGTGGATGGGCACAGAAATGGCCAAATCCATTCCCTTCAGTGACAGACAAAGTCACAGAAGAAACACTTCCTTAGCTTAGTTGCATACAATACAGATATTCATCACTCTAGAAATTACCAAGGGATCAATAAAAACTGGAAGAACTTCATAGACATCCTTTCCTAATTAAAAAACTTAACATGACTGCTGCAATAAGAATAATATACCCAGTGTTGACCTACTTCAAAATAGAAGTCATTTTATGACTGCTTGCTTCACTGTCTACTTGTTTCCTTGAAGATAGCTTTATATAACATATAAATATTCCTTGCTAGCATTTTGACCCAAGAGAAAAGTTTCATCCTTCAATAGTGCACGTAATAGAATTGGTCAGATTTGAAGCATGGGAGCACTTTTTTATCTTGGATCTTTAATATTTTACAGTTCAGGCAACAGAATTTAACCAAACCATTGGAAATATAACTAATAAGCTCTCCATACACACTAAAATCTCACACTGTAGCCTTAATTTTGTTTTTTGCTTTGCTGATTTACCTGTAGCAAAAGCATGATTTAAATGAGATCTAAAATTTGCGTTCTTATTTGATTATCTCCTGGAACAATTAATGCCCCTGAAAAATTTCAATATTTTGGCCACAAAGTAAATTTAATAAGAACAAGAGTGGTAGCACTGAAGTCAGAAGAAAGGTCTATTAAATCAGTAACCCTACTGATTTAAATAGGACTAACATTGCACCCTGTGACTTTACAGACACTTATCATGCAAATTTTCAGAACATCCTAGTAAGCTCTTCACTCTGAGACACTTACAAGGTCCTGCCTCCAACAGTTTCCCAGAGATGCACATGCCATGTGCTGACACTTGAACCTCTTCTCTACTCTAAACTCATCAGGTTCTAGAACAACATAAGCTTTCATATCATATAATACCCCTCCATTCTCCCAAACATCTTAAAATTACAAAATGATGCTGCAAATTTTGAGAGAATAGCTTTATTTACAATATTTTAATGGTATCTTTACCATCCTTATGGCATAAGAATCATTTGAAATCTTACAGAGTATCTATTCTCATAAAGTTTTCATACTAATTTTCTATGCCATACAACATCACACACATTTTTCTAACTCACAATATATATGAGGTGCAGTCTTCAGAAAGATATTGAGAATCATAGATTGTTCTATCTCTTTTTGGTTGACAAACCTCCCTCGCAAATAGAGCTGCCATGATTAATAGGAAAATCCTATAAAACAAGATGCCGGTGATAGCGAGTATGATATTTTAATAGTTTAGTTTACAATGGTTTATGTTTTAAGATTTATCTAAGATAAAGCTAGGAACTGACTAGTCACCAAATGTAGCAGGCAGCGAAGGACAAATGAAATGTAGCATTCAAGGATATATAATCATTACCAAGCTGAGACTGTTCTTACACAAAGTTGATGGCTGAGAAGTTAGACATACTGTTTAAGCTAATGCAGCTTTCTCTAGAGTACACAGAGAAAAGCTGCATTTCAGCAGGTGATGCCTCTCACTCTGAAGTGGTTTCTGAAAAAAAAGAGATTCATTTCCTCCTGAAGGTGCTGATCTCTCACCAGTGAGTATTCATGGCGTCAAGATATCTAGGTTAGAAAGGGCATCTAACTTCTAACCAGCTCATGACATTAATGCCATCTCCACTTGTTAAACTGCTTGGAAAAATTAGTAGGAAGCCAGTGCTTTAGTAGGAGTCAGGACGTACAGGATTTATGTATAGAGATTTCTGCACCTCTAACAGAGGCACAAAGCAACAGCAATGCTGAGAGGAGCTCATGTGCAGTTCAGGGTCAGGGAGAGACATTTTGAAGAAAGGCACTTGCAGTATCTGGCATGTAGCTGACTTCAGTAAGGTGCACATCAGCACAGCATGCCAGCTGCAGGTGACAGCAAAGCTGGAACCCACAGCTGATCTTTGAGAAACCACATCCATCCGGCACTGGGACACGACAGCTAGGAAAATAAATTGTTTGGTAAAGGATAAGCAAAGCACCCCAAAGTCATGCTCTAACCACCTCAGCTTGTTCTTTTTTTTTTCCTGCCTGAAAAAGCAGTTCTTCCCCTGTAGTTTCCTGTCTTATTCAGGCCTGATGACAATAGAGAGAATGTATACTCCGTATTTAATGACAAGAAGCTGCAGCGCATACTAATGGCACCATAGCTCCTAATATCATCCAATATCCCCTGCTGGCTTTGCAATTACATACACATGGAGCAGGTAAGTGGCATGTGGCACTCCCGGTGAGGATAAGCAGGTGTCTAGAATTACCTTCTGACATCTCTCGGAGGAAGAAGGTAAGTGTGAGTTAACTGACCCCATACACAGCTCCAAATGCCTCAAGGTCCCTAATGGCAAAGGCTGATGTCAGGGTAAGAAGAGTCTGCAAGTTGTCTTCTAAGTGACTATCCTAAAATCTCTTACCTTTCTCCTGGTCAAGAAGGCAGTCCTTACTGAGAAGCCAACAAGAAATGTTTTGCAACCAAGTATTGCACCTGATGTCAAAGTACTTAATCTGAGCAAACTTAATAATAATCAGAGTGTATTTCATGAGGGTCTTCATCCCCGATTTTATTCTCAGTTTTCTTTTTGTGTTATTTCCTTTCACTGAATTACACACGTAGGAGTGTGTAGCTCAGGAGAAACAGGAGTGTTCTCACCTTGGGATTGAAAAGATAGCAATTTTATTTCACCACTTGATTTTTTCCCTTGGAGGGGAAAAAGGAATAAATTAACAAAGGGGCAACATTTTAAGAAAGGTTTTGGGGGTTGGCACAACAACGATATTTTGTGTCCCTGCTGCTATTTAATGCTGCAACCTCTGTTAGATTAAATTACATGGCAGAGTACTACAGTGTATTGGACAGCAAGCAGAGAACAGACTATGCCCTACTCATTACTGTGCCCTTGACTCAGTGTGTGAATTTGAGTACTTCTTAGTTCTATAGTATCCTATATCATAAAAAGGATAATGGTTCCTGCTTAGAGACTCAGCTGTTAAGACTAAGCTTCTCCCATTAAATATATGGGGAAATACTTGCTTTGGGTCAATTGTTTTTATTTTGTTTTTCTAGGTTTTCACAGGAAATCCAACGACTCACTTGGGTTTGTATACTCTCAGGACTCAATTTATTTGCTTTTCATATTTTTATGAAATAGTGAGAAAATAAGGTGGGTTTTTTTAATCATCAAAATTATTTTTTCATATAAACATTCAGATTGTATAATCATAACTGAAAAGTGCTCCCTCATATATAGGTATGTATATACTTTGTGTGTATATCTAATGTGTTACTATTCAATGTATACATGACAGCATGCCTTGGATACTCATTACTTCTGCATTATTCTTTTCTTCATACAAGCTTCTCTTTATTCCTGAAACAGTAAGTTTAGTCAGCAAGCCTCAAATGTCATTAAATTCCATGTTCCTATTTTGGTATGAGACCAGGAGAACCAAACCATGGACTGAACAAGTTGTGTGGGCACCTCTCAGCAAAGCCAGAGGAGGGGGGTCTGGGAAACCAGGGAGTGATCTGGGCATTTTCCGTTCTTCAGCTTAAGGTTCTCTAACTCTCTTAGCTCTTTAATGCCTTTATTTTTTTAAGTCCATGGAAAGAGGTTTTTTGCAATTAAATGGCACAAGAACGGCACTCTGGTGCGATGACAGCCCTTGTTGGAGGCAGGCACCTGCCCAGGCGTTGCGTGGCAAGGGACGACGGATTGAACACTGCCACCTTTTGGCTGTGACCAAGGCAAGGGCGTTGTGAGAAGGGTTTGCCAGGCTTCCACATAAGGCAGGCTGGGCACCTGGCAAAAGCACCCTTCCACGCCAACCCAACGCTGAAGCACTTCCAACTGCTGATCTGTAGTACTGCACACACCGTGTTGGCACCACGTAATTCAGTTTTATCCTTCATCTGTGCGATCCTCGGAACTAAGACAAGCCAATAATGCGGAGAGCTGTTAGCTTTACTAAAGAATAAGTGCAATCAGGTTGATGTAAACAGTCACTTCAGCCTAGCTGTGGTACACTCTTCCTGCCTCAGGAATACTTGAGAGTATCTCGCATTGTGTTGTGCTGAAATAGTTTTCTCAAGCGGTGAATTATATGCAGTTTGTACTTCAACCTCTTTTGAGCAGTTAGCTGGGAATGTTTGTACCAGTGCCAGTGACTGTGAGGTGATCTCATTAGAAAGAAAATATTATTAGCCACAGAATTATTTCCCAGTGATTTAACGACTAACTTTTATTCACATGCAACCTCTGCAGTTCTATGGGGTAAAAAAAAAAAACTCAAGTATTTGCTTGAGAGCAAGACACCAGTGCCTATCCTGCCACTATGCTCCACACAGCCTTGGCTTGGCATGCGTAGCTTTCTGTAGTCTTCCACCCCTACACGGGGTGCAAATCTGTACCTCGTGCAAAGCTGCTGTCAGAACGTGTTCTCCCCATGCCAACCTTAACCACAGACAAAGGTAATGCCAGTGGCCCCTTCCCTCACACCCTCTCCTGTTGTACTACACCGGCAAACCCCTGCTTGCCCAGGGGCTGAAGGGGTGCGGCAGGATGGCCCTGTTAACGCTAACGGGGCCGGGCTTTCACCTCCACTTTCGCACCCAGCTCTTTACTTTTGGGAACCCATAATATGGCAGCGATAATTAACGGGTGGGGGGAGCATCCCCCATCCAACCATCCAAACACCGGACACTTTCTGAAGGCAAGACGAGCACGGTTGGGGGACCACTCCCCGCCTCCCCGAGGCAGCGCTGCCCGGGAGCCGCCGGGGCCCGGGCCGGGAGAGAGACCCCTCCACTCTCCCCTGTCAAGTTTGGCGGGCAGCGCCGCTCCTCTGCTTTTCCTCCTCCCTCCCTGTCCCGACCCGAGGGGCGGCAGCTCAGGGGGAACCGGAGAGGGGCCAGGCCGGGCCACGCCAGGCCGGGCCGGGCCGGGCAGGGCAGGGCAGGACCCTCCGCGCCCGGCCTCTCCGCCGCCCGCAGCGGCGCGTTGCCGGGCAACGGGAGTGCGTTGAGGAGTGGGGTCGCGCCTGCGCGGCGGTGAGGGGGCTCCCGGCAGGCGCAGGCCGGCCGGAGGTACGGTGCCTTTCGGAGCGGAGGTGCTTCGCCCCGGGCCGCTCTGCCGCGGGGGGGAGCGGCAGCTCGTACCCGCTCCCCCCCCGGGACGGCAGCCGGTCAGAGTGGGCTGTTCCAGGCGGCCGCAGCAGTGCCCGCGGCCGCGCGTGTGCGGTGCGGACCGGCAGCCGGCGGCGCGGTCCTGGAGCCCTTCCTTCCTTACCCCGGTGGGCGAGGGGGGAGGACAAAGCCGCCTGGCTCCCCTGCCCCGCCTTGGCAGATCCCGGTGTCCCGCTGCTTCCATTTGTTTTTGATCTGCCTCATTAAAAGACTATTGATGGCTTTAACCATTGTCCTTGTTTAGGTGCTGATTTACAAGCGCTAATATCTGACTGTGCCGAGATTAATGGGAGCCCGTGAAGTTTACAATTATCCGCAGGTCCCTTGACCACACATGGAGGGGTTTGGGCTGGGGTCACGCACTCCTATGAAAAACTCCAAAGCAGGCTTAAACCTGGGAACATTTTAATAGGATTGAATTTGTAATAGGATTTGGCAGCTTGGCCTAAACTATATGGTAGGGGGGTTTGCTCTGGTGTGTTTTGAAGTTGAGTTTTGGGTTGTTTTTTTTTAACATAGTGTCTTTACTACTGCACAAAAAGGTGTGGGGTTTAGCATTACAAATTTGTTTTTCATTACGACCTAAGCACATGTATCTTTGGAGTATTAAAATATATATATACCTGAATGTATCTTAGAGTATATGTGCAATAGAAGTAGATTGTGATTTTATGCATCTTCTGATGTGAATCTGCACACTTTGAGCTTTTAACCCTCAAATTTGTGACAGCATATATGGCATTTATTAAAGAAAAAAAGGCGGGAGAGGACCTAAAAGTGAATCACATGGCTGTTAATTCATTTTACATCACTTTTTGCTGTGCAGGAATGCTGGTGTGCTGCGCAGATTGCTGCGAAACAGGGTCTTGGGAATTACCTCATTATTAGGTACCCTTATATGAGTTTGTGTTTTAATGGGTTGGGATTTTTTTGGTAGGTTTTTTTTTTTTAGTAACACAACAAAACTGGAAATACGTGATCCTTGTCCTCCAGGTCATCATAGTACTTTCAGGATATGAACTGTAAATCCTACAGCACTGAGGAAGTTACAGTGGCTAGAAGGTATCATGAAAAAATAATGGGAAACTAATACAGATACAGTTTGCCTGGCTTTAAATGTTCTAGTACAGCCACCTTTAAGGATATGGGAGCTTGCAAGAAAACAGCAGCAGCAAATCCTGCACTAAAATATATCCACGAAATGTCAGAGAATGCCATTGGCTTTGCTGAAGTAGCACCAGGCAAAAATAAAGAGGCAGATTTTGCCCTTGTTTAGAGGCTCAGAGCCTCTAAACAGCCCTTTTGTAGTCAAGGCTGACACAGGAAAGTGCTAGTACTAGGGGTACATGTATGTCTGTATTCCCAGTCCTTTGCACTATTGTAGCCCCAGATGTTGTTCATCTTTTCTGTTCTTGCACAGTCAAGGGCTGGAGTACTCTATCGCAAGGTTGTGTACATCTGGCTCCGCTAGCTAGATGTATTAATTTCTGTGGCAGTCTGTTGCAGCTCCTTGAAAATTCTGAAGCAGGTTCAGAAAAAAACAGAAAAAAACTTTCTAATTAGCTAGAATAGTAGTATTACTAGAGATGGTATCGGTATTGCTATTATTATCATTCCAAAGGACATCTGTGGTTGTGTTATTTGCCAACTTTGTTCTAGTGTTGATTTTCTATACTAATATACTACCTAATCATAACCACAATGTAGGATTTGAGGAGATACTACATATAAGGCTTTCCTGACAAGTGAGTGGGAGTTCTGTAGTGCATCCCAGTAGCCATGTAGCTGTCGTTGGATTAGGAGGATTAACAACTGAAACAATTAAGTACTGAAATGTGCATCATCTGTTAGCCTTTGGGAATAAAATCTGGAAATCGGTGGGACAGTCCTCACCTCCCTGAGAAATGTTGCTTTATGCTATTTGCAGGTCCAAGAGGACAAATCTGTTTCACCTTAAATTATTCCGGAAGGTTTAAAAATCCCACTGGGACTAACTGTATCTGTATTTTGAGTATTTTCAGGAAAACTTTGTAGGATCGAAATTTTGCCAGCTGCCCTGGATCCCGTGGCAAATGCAGTGGCCACAGCTTTACAAAAGACGTGTAGCCCAGTGTATAAGGTACTTTTGAGAATGTTTTAACCAGAAAAAATGTTTTCTGCTCAGCTATTTTCTTTGAACTCAGATTACGCTGTCTCATTAGCAGTTCCTTAGTGTCTGACTGAAGAAGGAATCTGGATGAAAATGAACTGACAGCAACTTAATCTAAACAAGTAGGACATGGTAATTGCTCACAGAGAAAAGTACTTTAAAACATTTAGTAAAAGCCTGTGGGGTAGGAAAGGAGGAAGTGGGAGCTGCGTGAGGTGTTGATCCTGAGCTGACAGGTAGGGCTGACTGCTGGTTCCGTGCTATGCTAGATACAGAGATATGGCTTTGTCTAAGATCAGCTGGGATTTTAAGGCTCAAGCCCTTCAGGCTGCTTGGTGCTCTCTTCTCTCTTTCTTCCCCCAACCTTTATTGTTAAGAAACTTTAATTTTCAGCTCAGCTGTAGTGCTTCAGTCTGGAGCAGACCGGGGAGAATGCATCTGACACTGGGAAAGCGAGGCCAGATATATACGCCTTCATTACCACTTAAATGTGTAGCTCCATAGACACTTTACATTTGCTAAAGAAGAACCAGTCCTGCTAGCCCCTGGCCCCAAGTGGGCATTTCCATCCATCCTCTTTATTGCCGTAAGCCTGTACGATCATACCTGCAAGCAAAGGTCAAAACACCTCCAACAGCTGCCCTGTGTAACCTATCCTGCGGACAAACACAAAATGGAAATGGAAATCACCGCTGTTGCTCACCAGGGTCAGTCCGCTGAGCCACCTGCCTGTGGGGCTGCCCCAGAGGAGCTGGGGATGAAGAACCAGGGGATAAAGGAGGTGATTGGTGCTTTCCCCAGCAAAGTCAATGCTGTACCCTCTGCCTGCATGATATGAAGACCTAGGTGTCCCTAAAACCTCTCAGGTATGACACTGAGATGCAAAGCAGAGCATAGAGGGGTGAGATAGCAAGGGTCAGCTGTAGGCCACCATAATTGTGCTCAAAACTTTCAAGAACCAACAGGTGCAACCCAGAAAAAGGGAGAAAAGTGCTTTCTGAGTGTGCTGGATGGGACGTGGATGGAAGAAATATAATAGGCAATTTTATAGGTTAAATCTATGTATCCACATAGCCCATAATAAGAGGCATGGCCTTTCTGCATGTATCCACTGTAACAAAGGCAGGTTCTGCAATTGCCACAGGGAGGACTGACTTTCAAAGAGCTGTTGACAATGGCAGCTGCTTTCAAGTGTGTGCCTGTGAAACCTTTAAAAACACCAGCTTGGAAAAAAACCCAGATTACATGTTTGAACACAGGCAGTTGCCATGTTTCTGCAGTTATTACTTTGTCTTTCTGGTATGACAGAAATTTAAAAGAAAAGCACATGTATTTTACAATTATGGCAGCCATGATAGATGTCTGTGGTGGCATTGCAATTGTTTCAAGAAAAGGTGCTGAAGTTGTACAAATATTGTGCAGTTTTTGATCAAACAACTGAAGCTTATTTGGGGCATTTTGTTATTTACTTATAGTACACAGAGAGAATATTTTTGAATTGATTTGTAATGATTGATTCTGACTAATAAAGAAGTTTTACATCTCAGACCAGAGGGGAAAAATCTCCTCCTTACATCTTTAAATGTTTTTAGTGTGACACCAAAATTATAGACAAAAGCCTCATTATGCATGTAAGTGAAAAGAAATGTGGATAAGAAAGAGAAATTACAGTCACTTAATCTGTAACACTTACACTAGTTTAAAATTAGAAAGCTATAGCTAATTATCTCATTTGGAAAGCCTGAGCAAAATCTGATCAAATATCTATGACAGAGTCTAATTTATCATGTATCTTATATGATATCTTTTCCATAATAGCTAAATCAATGAGACCCAAGTGCCAGTCATTGATCTAATGGACAGATGGTGATTTCCATTTGATAAGGATTAAAGTTTTGGCAATGAGGACGGCTAGAGGTACCAATTTTTCTTGTGCTTAAGAGATTGTTGAGAATTGCCTTCAAATACTTGTACTGTAAATGAAGAGTGTATTTTTGTACACAGAGAAGCCAGCCCTTCTCCTCATGACCATTGCTGTTTGTGCTTGTCAAGTCACCAAGCCACAGCACAAATGCTCCATATCCAGCTTCACTAATGAAATACAGGGTGGGCTTTACAGTGTTTATCATCTGTATGGAACCAGAATTTGCTTTCTGCCATGGCTCGAAGGCACAACAGCATGTCATTTGAAAGCTGGAAACATCATGAATAAACTCAATAGGTGTTTTTTCTAGATGCACTTAGCTGCTCAGCATCTAGTCATTGCAAGATCCCATCTCTTGACATTTCAGGACCACTGATGACATCCCAAATGCCTGTGCCTGCATTACGCAGAGAGTTGCTCATTATGGGGAGATGACTAGGTTACGGAGGTTTATCAGCCAAGGGAGTAGATGTCTTTGCCTGGCCCCAAATCTCTGCTTTCAGCCTCTGACAGCAGTTTTTGCCTAGAAAAAAGCAATCCTGAGTGTCCCACAAGAAAAGATTTTTATCTTCACCAAGTGCCACTGACTTAGTTGCCTCCTTCAGCTGGATTGTAGCATGCAAGCCCATGAGATAAACTTACAGCTTTATTTTGGGGGTGTCTTTGGCTGATGTAATAGGTTACAGGCCCTTTAAAGGGAAAAATTTCTTGTTTCTGAAGCCCTTGATGTGGTGTGTCCTAGCTATCATATGTCTAGAAAACAGAGGAAATCATGACAGTTTCCTTATGTGGCACCCCACAAGAAACAATGAGAAATAAAAAGGCAACACAAGAAAGTGTTTCATGCTGTGTTTCGATTCCTTCTCTTACCTTAACATTTCTGCTGCTCTGACTGCTGTAAGTTCCCACCATGACTCTGATCCCAGTCTGGTCCTAGAGGTGCAACCATGAACCAGAGTAACTGGAATAGGTCCTGGACAAACACCGATTTGAAATTAACAATAATTAAAACAATCCAAAAATGTTCCTGCCTCAAAGATGTAACAACCCGAGGAATAAGGTACTTGCTATGTTCTTTTTCAATGAGCTGCTAGCTTAAGATACTCTTATCATTGTGCCAATGTGATTTTCCATGGAGCTACAGTGCAGGCTTTCTCTTTTACTAGAGAAAGTGTTAAGTGTAACCATATGCCAAGCATGAAATAGGAGCTAATAATAGATACACAAAGACAAGGGAGTAGAGTTAAACAATAACCTGATACCTGCTGGGATGGTCAGTCATGTTCTAAGCACTGTTCTGTATGATAATTAATCTTTAGGCGGCTCTGGTAAAGTCCTGATTTAAATCCAAAGCGAACAAGCTAAGCAAAGAATCTGTAAGAACTCCACATAGCGCTGGATTAAGGCAGGCAAAGAAAAATCACATATATAAAGGCTGGGACAAACAGTGAATTACAGTTAGTGGAGTCTGCTCTATCAGAGACTGTGTGGCTGTAATGTCTTCCGAGCTTGGAGGAGCACAGCTAGCACTGACAGCAGGGTCACGGGGTGCTGGTGTTTATTAGATAATGAAACATGCATTAAGTGAGCACACAAGGAAGCAGTGGAAAAGGCTGGTTAACAAGACAAAGAGCTGGGACAAAATCATACTTAAGGAATATTTTTGAGAAGCCTGTTCAGACTCTGCCAGGTATGCTGTGGGATGTACATCAACGCTGGTTTGGAGGGACACGGTCTTAAGTGCTGTGGGAGCAGCCTAGCCAGTCTGTAGTAGTACTTAAACCCTGACATTCATGTAAGTGGGGGCAGAAGCTGGGGAAAGGACTGCAGCTACGGAGCAGAATGGATTTCCTGGTCATTCCCTATTCATCGTGTTGCTAGTTTTTGTGTCAGGACCCTGGGTTAGGATGAGGACGAGGTGGAGGAATTTATTTTTTCACCAATCTGAGTTCCAAAAAACCTTCTGAACAAAACCCGGTGTCTGTTTTGGGTAGTGGCATGTCAGGAGTGTAGAAAGCTTGGATTAATTGCCATGAGATGAAAAAGAAAATCTGAGGAAGTGATCACTGCTGTTTCTTGGTGCAGTGCTATGTGCTGAGAGCTCACCACAGCATGCTGCCATCCTCTAGCCTTCCCGTTTGTTCCTGCTGTCAAACCCAGTTAACCTAGAGCTATCTTACTTCCCTGCCACTGCTCCCACTGTTCCCTGAAAAAGAGACTGGAGAACCCAAATTTGTTTCCTATCTCGTCCTTCCCCTTTTATCTCTTTTGATGACATTGGTGCTGCCTGCTTGTTCTCTGGATGCTGGAAATCAGTATTAGTGTAATTTTCACTTGTATGTTTTCACAGTTTGCTGTTTTAAAAAATGTTAGGCTACACAACACTTTTTTAATTAGCTGACAGAGGAAATGAAGCAAAAGAAAAGCATTCCGTTAGGTACAACCCTCCAATACTTGTATTTTTTTCTTACAAAAAATGAAAAAGAAAACAAGTTGTCCTGTGAGTATTACAGCTCATGGAGCCTGTTCCTACAGATTTGTATCCTGTTTCCTTCCCTCGCTCCCACCACAATAGTTCTGTCTCCCTCTGTAAACCCTCTGACATCTGTCAGGCAAGAAATAACACATACCCGGGCTAATCTGGAGCCATGCATATGCAGATTGGGCAGCTGGCTACTACCAAGCCACATAACATATCACATCTGAGTTCTTCCTGCCCTCTTTTCAATGGGGTTTTCATGCTGGGTCTCTCTCCACTTCCCAGCTGCAGATTTAGAAAAAATGCAGTTAATTGTCTCAAAGACTTCTGCTCCTCTTTCAAATTTGGGTTAAATTGCCCAACAGACTAAAAAGTTATTAAGACTGACTGGCAGAGAGGTGGAGAACCAGGAGGACAGAAGCCTCATTGCCTTAGCAAACCAGCCTGAAATACTTCACTTAAACCACTCTCTTAAGGCTAATACAGTGTTTTGCTTTACTCTTCTGTGGCACAAACAGAGGATGCAAAAGGCTGAATCCAAATTCAGCTGCAGAAGATGACATCTGTGCCTCTTTACCCCAGGGTGTATTCACTACGTTAACCTTCTGGGAGGTAAGAGGTGCAATACTTTCCTCTGTGCTTGGAACTGAGCCTCAGCCTCCCCAGGGAATACCAGTTGTCTTAGGCAGGGATTCCTTGTGGTCCACTGTGTTGGTGCTTTCACCCCAAACTGGCTGAGGTGACACTGAGTGAGGCAAGAACTGATTCTTGAGTGATGATCCCTGTCACCAGACCAAAGAAGAATAATCAGCATTTGTATTTATTTCAGTATTTAATAAAAAAGGTGGTCAGCACTGGCAGGGGAGTCTAGTGCACACCATAGCCGTTGTTTGAAAGGCGAAGCACCTGGATTCTCTTTCCTCAATTGCCTGTTGTGTAGTTGAAGTAGGATCCTAACTTGGTGCCTAACCGTTTAAGTTGTTCTGGCTTTTAACACTGAAACCCAGAGCACAGTTCTTGCTTATCTTATAGCTTGGTGGCCAAGCCAACCATGGAGCTAGAAGTCTGTGATTCTTTCTTGTTATGTCTTAAAGAATATCAAAGTACAAGGCATTTAGCTGAAGACTTCTCCAAGTGGTGTCTAGAGAACACATGCGACATGGGTTTTCTTCAAAGACCAGCATCCGAATTCAAACAAACTTTTCCCAGGGAGAACAGTAGGTACTTTTTTTACCCCAAAAGAATTGTCTCTGACAAATATCAAGTACTTGCCTAAAAGCTTACATCACTAAACTTCTTTTTAAGACACTAGAATTATTTGACATATGAAACATATTTTTCTCTAGCCGCCTCTTCAGAAATGATTTGCCAGTGGCAACTGAAGCCTATTAAAAATATATCATCTCTCCAATATGGGAAGTTTCAGCACATAAAGCTGGCTGTTCTGTGTATTACACTTCTGTATTCTGCTGATAGACTCATTTGGGTAACTTTGCTAAACTGAAAAATGTGTCATTGTTATACATAAGCTTATTAACTTTACCCTTTCTTTTTCCTATCTCCAAAAAATAAAAGGCAAACAAATTGTGGGGGGAAAAAAAAAGGGGAATCCCAGCTACACTGGAAAGCTGGAGAGGCTTTGACATGGAGGTTTCATTATCACTTCCACTCCCTCCCTGTAGGGATTCGTTAAAATGTCAACTGTGTGAAGGTATACCAGTAAATATATAAATAATACATAATAATTCCATTTGCAGATTCCACTCGGGAATACTAGCCCCAAACCATGTTAGTCTTGCTTATACCAGAAAAATCATAAGTAGTATTCTGTTCTGGTGTGGCTCCACTTGTAGCAGCAATGTTGGTGCTGCAATACAAAGTGGGCACAGAGCTTTTACTTCAGGATCATTGCACCCAGCTAATATATGTGTGTGATCCCCACTGACTCTGTTGCTTTCTGCGTCAGAAGTTTAAAACTTGTGGTCTTACAAGAACAGCAACTCGTCTTAATGTAATGGTCTCCAGCTGTCTGTCCCTGGGTGTTTGGACTGGGTGATAATGTCTCACGTGAGATCTTCCCACAGCCAAGTACAAGTAACTGTATTAAGAAAATACAGTTATAAGTTTGTACTGGCCAGCTTAGTTATGGTGTTGCTCAAAATCTGTGTGACTAACTTCACCCAGCTTTAGCAGCACATGGGTATTCATGTGCGCACCATGTATGTTCATCGTGATCCATTTATCATGAGCTGCTTTGCATATGGGTAAAGGTAAGACTGCTCCTGCTGGTTACACAGAAAGATGTAGTCTGATAGACAGCTGTGCCCACTGCCTTTTAGGATACCCATGCTAGCCAGTATGGACCAGACATTAACAACCTGGGAACGGCTGCTTGGCAGTCTGTGTTAAAGGGATGGGTGGTCTCAGCCTTTACTCACAGCAGCCTGTTGTCTACATGATAAAAACTCTCTTGCAAGTGGCGTTTATCAGCACCCAAGTTAGCAATCTTAGAGATTAGGAGCTGAGCTAACATAGAGGCTGGTTTACCCTCTTGGCCCTCCCAGTGGCCCTCAAAGAGCAGAGCTGAAGGCAAAACCTGTGGACAGGGCACCCTGGGAAGCTTTGCTAACACAGGCTGTATGAAACTCATGCTGCTGTGGGATTACACTCTCCAGGGCTGTCAAGTCACTACTCGCTACTTTGTAAAACCAGTAAGTTGCCTTTTAAAAGATGTTAACAGAAGCTTAAGAAAAAAAAACCCAACAACTAACAACACCATAATTACTATAAATGTGAGTTTTCCATTGGGTCATACATCTTCATTTAACTTAGTGATTTAGTGATTCCTAAAGGAAATGATTATAGTCCTTTGTTCTTAAACAAATAAGTTGTGTTCTTTATCCTCCGAAAAAGCTGATAATATGATAGGTGCAGCTCTAAGGAATAATTATACTAAATGGCCGTGGATACCTCAAAAGACAGAATACATCTATTATGCAGAATTCCCTACAGAAATCTTAGAAATCTTATATGCATTGATTGCTAGTTAGCATTAGAAAGACTTTTACAAGTTGACTTTACCAAAGAAGCAACTATTTGCATTAGCAAACAGGCAACATCAGCTAGCTGATAAGAATACAGTGGAGTAATGCAATTAATATAGCTATGTCTGTTAATTAGTGTTTGCTGACTGTCAAAAGAAGATACTGTTAGGAGACAAACTTATTTTACTGATTAAAGAGTAGGGCCCATCTAGCTGAATTGAACTGGACTCACTTTTGCTCTAATTAAAGCTAGCAGAGTACTGTGTACTGGAAACTTGTGCCACTCTGACATACATTTGCATATTCATAAGTGAGATAGATTGATATTTTGCAATTAACATGGACCAATGAGAATAAAGCCTAATTAGTAAACATGCTCTCTTTATTAACTCTCAGGTCAGGCTTTTGTTGTACTATAAAGTAATAATGGAACAGGAAGTCCTTTTTAAGAAAAAGAGTTATGTCATATATAGTTCATTCATTTCTCATTCAAGCTCCCTCTGCTTGTTACTCTACTGTTACTCACAGCCATTTAGTTAATGACTGAGATGGTGCAAAAGAGAAGGAGATGTATATGACTGAAGAGGGAATATTAGGTCAAAGTAGGAGTGGAAAATGTTGGTAAATGCAGAACTCTTGGGCAGTCTAGCTATAGACAAGTTCATTACAGTGTACTGTTTTTTTAATTATTAAAGTTGGCTTCATTCAAGCAAATCTGCAGATTTTGAATGTTTTCCTAGATCCTCAAATGACAGAAATGAGATTACATCAAGAAGGTGCAATACAGGCTGGAGTATGATGTGTGCATGTGGGCTTTAAGAAGCTTGCACAGCTACGCAAAGTGTAGAACTTGTTAGAGTTATATATAAATAATACTTTTATATTTAAATTGTAATTTTAAAGATCAGATTGTAGAAATAATCAGAATCAGTTGGCAAACAACTTAAAAAACAAAATATGTCTCTATGTAGAGCTTATATGTGGTTTGCAGAAATAAGTCATGCTCTCACATTACTAACTTATGTCCTCATTATGATTAAGTAAAATTAATTCTATATGCCAGTGTTTACAAATTCACTGATTCTAGCCTTCATTTTTTCTCTATTTAAAAATACGCACGGATAAGGCATTTAACTGGATGTAACACATCAGAAAATGGCTCACAAACAAATATGCAGTATAAACTCCCATTAACTAATAATGTAGTTGACATTGATTGAAAGTAATTAACTCTAGTCCTCTTTTTCATGTTGTTAGTTAAAATAAATACCAGTGTATAAAAGAAAAGTTGGCATCTTCTCATTTTGCAGATGGATTGAACTAAGCTGACTTCTTCCTCATATTGAGTTAAACTAAAGGATTAGTAGATGCATTAGGGAGACACAGGAATCCAGGTAAAGCAATAATAGTCAGTGAGGCAGTCTCACTCCATCATTCACCTTTCCTACTTAGAAGAGGTTAGTTACCTAATGATAAAATTTCATGGTCAATTTGGAATATGTAATTGAATCTGATTGTAAACCTACTGCTATTTCTCTCTTCTTCAGAGGTCGGCACGGCAGTATAATCCCTGACCCCTGTCCGTGAGCATTATCTTATAACTGGCACCAAATACTATTTTGGAGGAGATATCTCTTTTCTTTAGCCTCCAGTCAGCAGCTTGCTTCTGTGTGAGATCTGGCAAATGAGACACACAGATCCTATTCTCCAAATGTAAGTCATGGCAGGAGCCCAGGCCCCTTCCCATCACAGCCACCCCCCCCCAGGAGTCTGGCAATGGCTCTGCTGGTCTGTCATCACTCGGCTCTCTACAGGTGGCTGGTCATGAACCTTCCTGCATACAGAGGGAGCTAAACAGTATTTTCCAGGTAGGTCTGCCCAGCTTAGTGACATACTGTCTGTGCTCCCAGGCAGCGTGCAGTCATGTGCATGTTGCAGGTGTCACTACCTGCACTGTGTCCACAGCATGCCACATGGCTAGAAGTCCACCAGGTCTCCATAGTGAGAGCTGTATGGGGAGTCCAACTCCACTGACCCCCTTCCCATCTTTCAGTTTCTTCCCTCCCCCTTCACCTTCTCCTTACGGCCACATGTGCCTCTCAATAAGACAAATATAGGGTTCCCAAAATTCCTGGGAGGGGGCAATAATCTTCTTCTGATTCTCTTTCCTCCAGAGCAGGATCCCAGCAGTGATGCCTGGGCAGGTGATGCTCCACAGTCTCCCCTGTGCCCCTTCAACTTTCCAGCAAAGTTGCTTTCCAAAAAGCTCCCTCTTCCTTTCACCTTTTCCACACCCTAGCTTCTCCTTTCTGACCCAGCTGCTGGGGTGTAAGGATCAGGTATGTACTGTAGATGTCCAGCCTCCCTTCTGCCTCCTGTTAGTGCTGTCCCAGCAGAGCTCACACTTAATGAAGTCCCGCTTCTGGGACTTTGGCTCTACCTACTCCCTCACTGGCTTTCCTCAAAGAAAAAGACAAAACATTTATACTGAGAAGGATGAAAAAAAGGCCTAGATATTGTCTGCAATGAGCAGATATTTACTATGACAGGACCATAAAAGCAGAAAATGAGAATGCTCCAGAAAAAAATAATGCAGTAGTTATAGACTGAAAATGGTAAAGTTAAGGCAAAAAGTGAAGCGATTACCCTATCTGCATAATGGCACAGACTCAAAGGCTAGAAAGAGGATGCCTTACCCCCTGGAAAAGCGTAGAGTTGGATAGAGATAGGGTAAGACCGAATCTCATGAGGCCAAGAGCAAAATTCATGAGGATTTTCTGCATCTGGACACAGTCCTCTAAGCAGAAACTTGCCTGGAAATTTATCTTAATCTGGACTCTTAAAGAAAGCAGCCTCCTCTTGGGAGGAGTGCAATTTTGTATGTTTATCTCAAACCTTGCATAAAGCAAAGAGGAAGAACATCTCACTTGTGGATGATGATAGGCTCTAGGCATGAGCAAGGCATCTGATCGTTCAGCTTGGGCAATATTGAAGCACTTTTGAGAAACACAAAGGTGAAAAATGGCAGAGACTGTGGTTTCTAGTGTTAGGTGACATCTCAACTGAGATTTTCAGAGATGTAAGCTTAAGTGTCCTTTAAATGCCTACATCCTTTTCTGTGGCTAGCAGTTGGGTTTTAAAGCAATTTATTTAAAAGTCTTTCTTTTATTAGCAAGCCCTACATCTGTCAGGCACTGATTTGAAAAATCACAGTTTGAAGCCTAACCCATTTACTATAGCCACCATTCTTTCAAAATGTCTTAGGTGTTCAGATGAATGACTGAGTGTTAAAACTAGATAAATTCAGATTAGTGAAGAATTATAATTATCTGATATCAAAAGCATCTGACCACTGGAAGAACTGCTTTTAATTCGCCATCTCAAGTAGCTTTTGAGTCAAGATTAGATTTTCAGAAAGGGAAATACTCCAGTTCAAACAAGTATTAAATATAAGAAATCGGTATTGTCTGTACTCTTGCTATATCACAGCTCAGATTAGTTGCCCACTGTGGTCTCCCCTGAAACCTGAAAGTTAATCACTAACTTAACATAACCTTGAATTGAAGCAGTTGGGGGAAAAACGGCATTAATCCCTATTAGCTAAACAAAAAAGCGAACAAGAAATATTTTCATAGGCTTTTAGGTCCTATAATCATCTGTGTGAGATTATTAAGAAAGAAGGATATTCTCCTGCTGGATAATTGTGGCCTTAACAGCCCCAGCCTGGCTTGGAACAAGCGAATGCGCAGTGGATAGAGGTCAGCTGTCTGGCACTGGCAGATAGAAGAAAGCACACAGGAGAAGGTAGCAAGTGAAAATAAAGGGATGACAAAGATGCTCTGTCAGGTCATCTTTCCTGCTTTGAATGCTAAATAACTTAGGAACTGGAGAGGAGGTGGCAGCTCCCACAGCTTCCCAATCCTTGTTGTAATGGCTCATTTTCACTAGAGGAGAAAAGTGATTTTGTTCCTCCTCATCAGAAATATTTTGGCTCCTAATGCCTCTTGAGCACTCATCTCTCATTCATTTTGAATAGAAAAAATCAAATTTAAAAAAATAAAAAAAAAAGAACATCTCTGTTTCCAGACTCTTCTGGGCACAATGACAGTGGTGGAATGGAGTCTCTGAGTGTACATGGAAGTATCGCAACCCAAGAGTGCTGAGTAGGAAACAAGAAGTGGGACTGCACACAGGTGTTAACACATCTGCAAATCATGTCCTTGTAGACTTCAGAGACATTAGAGAGTGCCCAGGAATCCTACATTCTACAGCAATTATGGGAGTCTTTTTCTGCAACTTCACGAAAAACGAAACCTCAATGAGATTCTTTTTTATGTGACTTCATCCATCCCCTCATTGACAGCAGAGACCTATAGCGGAAAATGAAACTTTTTCTTCAACATCTTCTCCAATATACACCTGAGTATTCAGATACCAACATACAGTTGGTATAAATAAAACATACAGGTAAAACATACAGTTTTATCTGTAACAAAATTCCAATTCTTTTAAAGATCTACAGTGATGTCATTTTTGTTGGGGCAGTTCTGCTGCATCTTTTACACTGAGGTGCTAGATCTCTATGACTGCTTTCAAAGTTCTTCTTTTAAATTGTGGCTTCTGATCCTACTTACCTCATCAAAAGAAAAATGATGGGCATAGGTACGTTTCTACTGTGCTACACTATTCATCTTGCACGAAAAGACAAAGCAAAATGGCTGCCTTGCATGCAGCAATTTGCACTCTGAATTATTCAAATGTTTTTTCTTTCTCGTCTCATGGTTAGATGGTCCCTGAATCAACTCAAACAATTCAAAGGGGGTAATAAGTTGATATAATTTCCCATCAGCCTTGCAGAAAGTCTCATTCAAAACAGCTGCAAGTTTGCCAGCCCTTCACACTATGAAGACTTCCACAGCGGTGCATCTGATGCCATTGAGTTACAGAACTCTTGTACTGGGGCTTCTTGCACTTCTGTGCTAGAGTTGCTCCTTTCTTGTGCAAGGGTGTTTCAGATAATGCCTCAGTCAGCAAGATGTTCTTCTTCAGAGTGGCAATAATCCTCCTTACTGCACATCTTCATCATTCTCGTGGGTGTAATAGTTATTTATGCAAGAGATTTGACATCCCTATGCTGTTGTTGTATGCCATAATTCTGTCATAACCTAATTACCATACTTTGTGGGGTTTGATAATGATTTAAGCATGAATAGAATAATGTAAGTACAGGACGCTTTAGTTTGCTCTTGACAGACTATAGAATATTCCAAGTATGCGTGTGTAAGGTGTAGTATGTATAAGCATCTTGCCTTTTTTCAAAGCTTGCCAAAAAATAGATGCAAAAATAAAATAGAGACAGGTGGAAATTTCCATGCCTACCAAGCACTCATCACCTGCTTATGGATCAGAGGTTCTTGGGAAGTGCAGCCAGCTGCCTAACCTGCTGGAGATGAATCCAGGTATCAGAGAGTTAAAACGCTTGCTCATTGGTTTTCTCAGCTCCTGTTTTAATTTGCTCTCTCTTTTTTTTTTTTTTGGACAGCTCTGTGAAGGCAGTCTGGTTCGCTGCTTCGCCATACTAATGAGACTCATCCATCTGCCTCTGTCATTGCCAGGCTCTCTTTTCTGCTGGAAGTCAGAGATGAACGCTCAGGACAGGTCCTTTCTAGGCTGCAGTACTTAATCATTTCTAAACACGCTAGATGGCCTCAGGCAGTGAAGGCAACAAGCATTTAACCCAGGCTTGGCAGCTCAGGCTTCCACATAGTCTGGCTCTAAGCCTTGATAATGAAAAGTAGCTGTGCTTTTACTCTCCATTTAACCAGATGCTCTTTGCTTCTTGGGGCAAAAGGTTAAATAGATATAAGAACCCATGCTAGTTTTGAAGCCTTTTATTAGCAGCCCTTATAGAAGTGGAGTAGAGCATTCTGCTCCCCTGACTATGTCTCTTGGGATCCTGTATTTAGGACTGTGTCCACTAACTAGAGGAATGTAACCTCCTCACCCAAAGCTCATTTCTTGTTCAAGTAACAATAAATAGAGCCTAAAGCCCACTTTTCCACTTAATTATTTAATGTTCTACTTTTATAGTAGGAATGAATGAATGAGACGTTATCAGTTTTGTTTAATGGTGGCAACACCTTATATTAACAGTGCAGATAAAGCATTTTTTCCACTGTGGCTGGGACAACTGATTTATTTTTCCACTCCATCTACCGCTCCATATGTCTCTGGAATCTGCCTTTTTCCCAGAGCTCATGTTAGTATAAAGCAATTGTCTGGGATGTGTAAGAATTAAGTATCCCATCATTCAGGCTAGACATGCAATTAGAAGAGTTGCACTAATTTCCACTGCTGAGACCCTGTCACTTTAATTTATCCTTACTTTCCTGCATTTAGGTCTTCTCTGGTTTGAGGCCAAGGGTTTTATATAGTTTGAGGCAGTGGTTCTGTAATGCCAGAGGTGGGGGGGAGGAGGAGCTGGTGGATGTGGGTGGGAGGGGTAGAAGAGCAACCGGGGGAAGTGTTAAGGGCAGGGGAAGAATAGGAACTGGCTGAAAGGAACAAAATCGACACGTACGCACTTCAAAGATCGAAAGCATGTGCCAAATAATAATGTGTGGAGTGGCTGCAAGGGAAAGCAAAGCTTTCAGAGAGGAAGTCTTTATTTAACACCAGCTTTGGGCATGTGTCTCACCCTGGATTATTTTCTTTTTTCCGTAGATGTTTAGCATTGAATCTTGGTGCCAGGGTTGAGTTCGAATGGCTTGGCTGAGAGCAATACCAGATCTGTCCTCTGCTCTACTTCAGATTTCCCAGGAGAGAGCCAGGGATGCAGGAACATCAGCTTCTGATAAGGTACCATCTCCCTGCTCCCACTGGCTCCCATGCTGCGCGGGAGCAGAAACCCTCAAAATAGCAGAAATCTGTCAGTGCATTGAGCTCCTGTATAAAAGTCCAGGGCAACCTCATACAAGAAAGTTTTTGTGCGTCTAGTGCAGATCATTCCTGCTGCAGTCAGGATGAAATTATTCCTAGATTCAACTGGTAAATCTTTGCAAAAACCTTCGAACTTTCCAAGTTTTCATGCAGCAAAAACCTCTAATTGCATATCTTTACGGAAAATAGTGTGGCTTTCTAATTAGGAAGAATTTTGATTCAGGTTATTTATATGGAACTGAGTTAATTTGTGTGAGCACTTGTCAGTCCAGCATAAGGAAATACGCAGAAAATATATGTTGATACTGGGTGTTATATAGATCTGTAGTAAGTAGTTCTCTTGCTCCAGCGTTTTTTAAACAGGTAGCAAGAAGTACCAATACAATATACTTCAGTAAATTTAAAGAACAGTACAAGGAAAATTGGCAAACCACTTTAAGTAAGCCTTTTTTAATGGGATAAAGAAAAGATATAAGCTGCCATTCTGCACTGTACTTGCATTTCAGTGATGACATGCTTACAATTTGTTTTCATCATTTTTTAATGACAGAGAATATGGAACTCTGCATTAGGTATACTTATTACTAATAAAGTGTTGCAGAAGACTATACAGTGCTGATAAACTATTAATGTAACTTAGGTCAGATGCTGCCTGTAATTACCATCGGTTTGGATCTTCTTTTCCAACAGGTACAAGGCAAATGTAGCATCTTAGTAAATAGAAAGAAGGTTGCTCTGATGGATTTAAAATTACAGTTTCAAATTGTTTAATTTCTATCTGATTATAACTCACATTTACTGAAAGATGGTGGAGATCTGAAATTAAAAAGGGAGACTATAAGCCATGGATGTTGCTTGGCATGGGGGAGTTTAATGTGTCAGAGTGGGGATTTCAGCATGATCTCCATGCCAGGTTTCTGTGCACAGGTTCTAACTCAGCATCTTCTCTGATAGCACTTTGCAACCATATTCAACAAGGCCTCAAATACTGTTGGAAAGAAGCAAATATCGTAATCCACTGATTCACACATTAAGCAGCTAGTGATTTAGACTTTTGACTTCAGACAGAATGGAGGCCGCATCTGTGGGAGAATAGCTCAAGTTCCCATCCATGACGTTAAAATGCATTAAGGCTTCAGTCCTGCAGGACAACTGCATTTGTGTGTGTTCACTTTTGTGTCCTGCTTGCAAATCTGAATCAAAGTCTGATGCAAAGACAAAATTGGGCATGTCAGCATAAAGGCTCAGGTGAAACCTAGGTGTGATGTAGATATTGGGTCTTGGCTATGTATTGTAGATGCTAGAAATTTAGCTCAATTTCCTCAAAGGTATTTGGTGAAATGGAAGGAGAATGGGGCACCTAAGTGCCTATGAAGCTCTGAGAGTTTGTGAGGGAGATTTAGCTGTGTGAAGATAGACAGTGAAATTGTTCATAGTTAATATAGTTTTAAGCATTTTTAAATGCTAAGAAAAAATTAGATTATATTACCTATGTGCATATCAGCTGTAGTTGAACTTTACATTATTAATTGGGTTTATACACTTGTATCTGGAGATCAGCCAAGCACAAGACCCTGCTGTACTGGGCACAGTACAAACACAGCGACAGTTTCTGGCTCGAGAATTTCATCTTTATGGACAAAATAGAGTAAGGACAGTGGAACTGAAAGGATGATGTAATCAGAGTGAATGTAATGATGACTTGAAAACACTGTACAAACATTAAAATCTAGTGATTTCCTATCTCAACCTTTGCATTTGGATGCAACCAGGGCAACCTAGATTACCCACTGTACGGGTGTGGCTGATTTCTAGTAGCTGGCTGTGTTTGGTGGGAACAGAGAGGAAAGGGAGGAAGAGCAATTCAAAGGACACTAAGGTCAAGAAGCTCTAAAGAAGGGAGAAGATGGGTGTCAAAGTGAACAGGCAATTCCTAGTATCTTCCTGAACCCTGTCCTCTCCAATGTTTGCTACCCCTCTCACACTCATCCCCTCTTCTAAGTTTTACATTCTGAAGCCTTGTGTGGTCTCTGTGCTTTGTGTTGCAGGGCCCACCTGCCTCTTCCCCTGTGAAAGGCAGTGGTGACTGTTCTCAAACAGAAGTCTTCAACCAGTTTGCGCTCACCACACAGTGATTTAGACTGTGTTTTGTTGGATAGCTTGTGTGAGTGAATGTGTCGGACACCATGAAGACCTTAATGAAGTCAGACTTGTGCTTTGATGGGTTGTAAGTAATGGCAAGTCCTCTTCCCCTTCTGTCCTCCTGCAGTGACTGTCATTTAAAGCAGCTAAGTTGATCCCATCTGTCATACCAGAGATCAGCAGGGGAGTGCAATTCTAATGCAGCCAAATCTTTTCTTATAGAGGTCATTTTTGTAAAAACTCGATGAAAATAAAATCCAAGCCTCAGGTAAGGTAGACCTGCAAGATCTCCTTACTCTCAAGGCACCTTCACAAAATATTTAAGGAAAATATGAACTTAATTCATAGTCTGCTCTCCTGCATGTTCCATACTTGCTGCTTATGTTTACAAGAGCAAGATGAGAATGGCTTCAGACACAAATAAGCAGTATTAGCAGGGCAATTCTTCAGAAGTATACTTATTCTCTTCCAAAGGTATTTGCATAATAATAACAAAAGAAAGCTACGTCAGGTAAACTACATATCAGCAGAATTGTTTCTAAAAATGAATGCTTTTCAAGGTTTTCCAAGAGGCAGTGGGAGCTCTTTGAAATCAATGAGGTAATTAAAGGCATTACAGCACTTACCTGGAGCATGGGTGACCATGGTTTGCATCCCTGCACTGTTAGTTTCCCTATGGAAATTCCGGACAAGAAAATTCTTTTCTGTGCCTCATCTCACCTATAAAGCAAGAATTACAGTATTAGCCTAATTCTGGGAGGTGTAATCAAGGTTGTAGAGGAGTGCAGAACAAGTTCTCCAGTGGTCCTGTAGTGTTAGTAAATGAAGCAACAATTCCCCTTCATTAATGTAGCAGTTGTTACTATGTAGTAACACCTAAGTAGTCCCTATCTAGGGTGACAAATTCAGCAGGACCTAGCAAGGAAAGAAGGACTCAGGAAAGTTTGTTCCAGGGACCATGGCAATGCTCAGTGGTCCTTTGTCATGAAAGCATATATATAATAAGGACCTCTATGCCCAGATATTATGGTGATAGAGACCTTTAAAAACTCCCAACATTAAAAGATGCTGTTCAAACTTTCCAGATACCAAAACCAAATAAAAATAAAGCTCTTTGTATTTTCGCAGAGTTCAATGTATAATGCATAATGCTTTAAAGGTGTTATTAGAGTTGCAGCACACATTTAATTTTTGGCAGTGTAACATTAAACATGGATTTTCTCTCTAATGATTCCATGATAAGCTGTCTCACACTGCAGGTAAGAATATAATAGTATAATGGAGGGAATTAGCAAAATTATTTGGGTCTTCCTGGTCCTGGCCCTGAAACCAATAGCACTGTTGGCATCTGGATGCTGCACCTGTCGTGAATTATGGCCCCTATTTTCACAAGAAGGATAAACCTGATATTTCAGTGCCATTCATCATATATAATAAACTCTCTGCCTAAGTACAAATGCATTTAGATGCTGGTATCAGAACAGAGTACAGAGAATACTGGCAGTCAACTGTATATGTTGGATACACTTTTTGTAATACTTTCTGTTGCTAATAAAGTAAGTCACTAGGTCTGTTTCCCAAGGGTAGTTTGACACAGTTGAAATCACAAGCTCTGTGTCATGAAGAGCACAATACCCTCTTCACCCTTTAAATCTCGTAACAATGCTAGAGCTTCGCCTATTGTATGGGCTCTGAATTGCCTGACCAGAAATGTGGACCCAGGGTTTATGTTAGCCCAAAATATTTAGTCATACAACCAAACACATTCTGCTCACAAGGCTGTCAAGATGTCTGAGTGAGATAAATGTCTTATTTTCTTATGTTTTCTTATGAATGACTGTGCCTGTGAGCAGCAGGTCATGGGAGGCAGCAGGGCCCAATGGGTTGTGTTTGATTTTGGTGCTCTTCCATCAGCCCACACCATTTTCTGGAGCTCATTTTCTTAACAGCATTTTGACCCACCATCTCTCTGCCTCTTGGCACTCTTTCCTACAGACAGGTAAAGAAGGTTCAAGCAATGTTCCCAGCTAGCTTCTGGGGCTAAGCGCCATCCCTTGTCAAGCTTCATCTTCCTTAATGTAGGGCAGTAAGTGTGCCCTGTGGTTTCTCCTCAGCGGGAGATTCCTATGCCCCAGGGATGTCCTCTCCTTCCAGAGGGGACAAACATCACATTTCTGGCAAGAACCTTCCTACTTCTTCCCACATTTCTGGCCATGTGAGCTCTGAGAGAAAGGCTGAAGTGAGCCTGGAGCCCACGTTTCCATGGGGCATCACACTCCACCACTCTGACAGATGCCGCACATGCTCTGGTTTTATACTTGCTGGTACTGAATACTGAGAAAAATGGGGAATTTTTTAAAATGTTATTATTTTTTTATTTACTGGTGGCACCGTCTCAAATGCTTAATCAATATATGTGAGATGGAAAGAATGGATCTGGTATTTTGCCAGTGAGATACAAGGTTTAGAAAGAAAGCTGATGTCCTAGCAGGAAAAGTTACTTTGGAGAAGTTGCAGGTTTGCAGGTTTAATCATCAGGCTTCATATAATTAAACACCCCAGAAATGTATTTTCAGATTATAGCAGCATTGACTCTACCCTCCAGTTATAACTGTCAGTAATCAGTAATACCATTAATTCGTTTTAATACTCTTAGTAATTTCTGTACCAGCAATAGGCAATAATGTGAATGCTGAAGTGGAGGCTTTTAAAACCAGAATAGGGCTGCGACAAAATGAATCAGCTTCTCAGTTTATCTAGTTCCTCTGAAATCAAGGGAGTTATGCTAAGTTACACTATACAAGAAGTGATTTCAAGCATTGTATGATTTAACAGTAACTCTGCCAAACTTGATTATACTTTCATAGGAGTAATAGAAAATAATAACACTATGGATGGGGAAGGTGTTTTTTTTAGCCTTGTGCATATATATTCATTCCATGGAACCACTGAGTAGACTGTGGAAGTAGCTACTTAAACATTGCTTTAAAGATTTAAGAGTGTCAAATTTTTAGGAAAAAAGCTTGGATTTCTGTAGGATTCTTTCTACAAGCAGTAATGCTGAGTAATATTGTCTAATTTTTTTTCTCCCGCTTTCTGTAATACGGTCTGCCTTAAAAAAAGAAATCAAGAAATGAGCAAGCAGGAGAACAGCAGTATATTTATTTACTCAAAAGAATTATCTCCTTGTCAGGGACTTTGCAACAGACGTGAAGCTCAGATCTTTCATTACTTAGGAAGGAAACAGCATACAGGCACACTGGCCAAATCTTAGTGAAACTTTTCTAACACTTATTGACACTGTTTGTAGAAAGGCTTTTTTTCCGTTGTTGTTTTAGCCTTTCCTCTGTTATTATGAAGGACAATATATATCATTTTTACTGCAAAGTGCCAGGCAAGCCAGGATATTCAAATGAACAAACCTGGATGCTTTACAACTTTTGCCCCCTTGAAATCAGATCTGAAAAATATAGGACCTAAATATCAATACTGTACGATTTTATTTTTATATCAGGCATAAATCTTAACAACCCATACTTAACAATGAGCTCAGATTTTAACTTAATCTTTGGCAGGCTGAGCATTAAACCAGCACGCACTCCACTTTGTCTTCTCTCCCAGGCTGCAACTTGAAAAAGGCACTGCCTGTGCCAGCCAGCTTAAAGGTTTTATAGTTTGTGAAAGGCAGATACAGTACTGCCTAGGTGGGCCACAGGCTCCTCCTGGAAGACAAAGCGTTGAGTGTTGCACTCCCAAGCTCTCTTCTGCTTAAATAAAGTTGCTAGTTGCCTAATGAATGTTAGCTGTAATACTCCCTGTGGTCAGTGGGGCTGTTGTTTAATGAATTGCTTAATGTGCTTGATTACTGTTACTATGTGGAAGGAGGGAAATAGCCAGAGAGATTTGAAAGACCCACTAGAGAATACGATGAAAATGAATTGGATCAATAAGAAGTTTTTGCTCATCTCTGAACAACGCATTATATGCTGCATTGTTGGAGTTGAGGATAATGTAATTTTGTGGCTTGTTGTTGCTCTTTTTATAATTCTGAAATATAAATCTCGGTTGACATCAGGTTTTAGGCCTGGCCTTCCTGGAGTTATAAATGTTCCCCTGACTCCAGTCCTGGTTACTCACATGGACAGATAAATTAATTAGGAAAACTTTTATGCCAATTACTTTATGCCCTTGGCTTTCATATGTTTCTGAAGAGCAGCAGCTAATTAAAGATATGATTCATAATTACTGGTCGATCGAGTAGTTGAGTAATGGAATCAGGAACTGTTCCAAAAAAATTATCCATCACATCATTACTAATTGTTACATAATACATAAGGACATAGAATTCAAATAAAAAATTACTCACATTTGAAAGCTTCATTCAATTAGTGGGTTCAGGATATTTTTTATAACAATTATAAACACCAAGATAGTTCTCACGTTTTTAAAGATCACACAGGTTTTATAAATATTTATAATTAAATAAGAGTACAATTTCCAGTGAGTAAAGGACTCAGGGGCCTCGCTGGAGAAGTGGTTTAGTAGTATATTGAATTTATGGCAGCTGGAAATCAAATCTGTAGGTCAAATTAGGGCTCAAGTGAAATGAATATGATGGTGTCTTCCTAGACCTGTTTGCACAAGCCACGTAACTGCTGTAATTTGGCAACTATTGCAGGCTAATTTCTAGAGAATAGAAGAGCTGTTGCAAGTTAGAACTTGGCACTGAACGACGCACAGAAATTTGCGCAGAATTTGTCAACACTCATTTTTCACAGTCAGCATTTGCTGTCCCAGCGAGAAGATCGTAACAGATATCACAAGAAGATCATAACAGATATCACAGCCTGGTAAAATGGTGGATGAATAAAATAAAATAATTAAAATAAATTAAAATAAAATAATAAAATAAAAAAATATAAAATCCTCCAGCATTTCCTTGTGAAGTTTGCAGATGTTCTGTGTTATCACAGTTTATGAGCAGTCATGTCACTTCTTCAATAAAAGACGTCTGGAAAACTGGAGTGTGGGTTCATGCAGTAATTTAGATACCCCACTGGTGAGCTTGGGAAACCCCTGGGTTCAGTTTCCCACTGGCTCCCTACAGCCTAAAGCAATCATGTGATAAAGTGCTGTGTAAATATCTATATCTGCTAAGCCTTGAGAGTACTTCCTAAACCTTACAAAGCAGGGCCATCCATACTTGCAACGTGAGCCTTCACAAAGCCTGTGAAGATGCCCCAGCCAGCAGTTCAAAAGTTATCAAGACAGCACCTGAAGTACCCAGACAAACTTTAGCTGACTCAATATTTATTTGAACTTCCTGGAGGACCTGACCCTGCATATTCTTCATCTCCGTCATTTATTTAACTCAGACCTACAGTATTAGCTTCTTCACATACTCTGCAATGGGTTTTTTGCTATACTTGGTTGGGTTTATATGATTAACTGAACCTACCACTCATTAGACATATGGCATATGGTTTGGAGGAGGATTAATAAATGTTTTGCCGTATCCAAATGAAAGATAGAAAATGCATGAAAACAAACTTCCACTTCTGCTTGCAGCTTTAAATGGCATTTTAGCTGCCATCCATCTGCAGGTACCATGTGCTGCCTTCCTGAATATCATCAGGGAACAAAGGAGAATTCAATTAGACATTTTTATATTCTGACTGACTTGGATTGCTATAGATACCTACAGCAGCATGTAGCTGATGGGTGGGTAAGAACATTCAGCAGAAGAATGTCCTGAAGACCTCAAAGTCCAGAGGGACAAAGTGGACACAAGACAGCAAAAAGGGGAGAGGGACCAGTGGGGAGCATCTGGCCCCTTCTGAGAGTCAGCACTGAGGCCAAGTCCCCTGAAGTCCCTGTGATTGCAAGGCTCTCCCTCGAACCTTCCTCTTCTCACTCTGTAAAAGAGTTTGAGGGGAAACAGATTTTTTTTTGTTTGTTCATGGTTTTGGTTTTGGGTTTTTGTTGGGTTTTTTTTCTTTGAAGAAGCCCTTTTCTAATAGTGCTACATCTTTTAAAACCATATTTTTGTGTTTCAGGAGCTGAAATGAGCAGGAAGGCTTTTTCCCCTGCACCAGGTCAGCTAAGCACATGGGGAAGAGAAGAATGGCAAAGTGATGCATAGAAGACTGCAGAGGTGTTAAGGATTGCAGCTGTAGAACTGAAGGCTTTTAAAACTTCAAAGTTAACATCCTAGGGAATAATAAAATGCAAAAACAAGTAATATACAATCATCATATTATATTAGATGGGAAATCAATATTGAACCTGGTAGCCTTATTACAGTGTGTTTCTGTTGTGATGGTTAGTCAGAAAAAGCTTTTTAGGATGAATGGTGACAGCCTGTGACCCATCAACATCCTTATCAAACACACGCTTCTGCCTGGCAGAGGTGCGGATGCTCCTCACCTGCAACAGCACCGCACTGTGAAAGGGCTGTCTGCAAGCCAAATGACAGAAATTCACAGCTAAAGAAAAATCCCAACGCCAACACAATGTAACCTTAATTCACAAAATCCATAAGAAAAAAAACCAAAACCAGGGCACTTTGAAATGAATTAAAGCTAATGTCTCTGCAGAAGTTTTATTTTTAAACATTTAAGCTGCTACGCTGCTGGTTTATGAAATGTTATAAATGTATTTGCATAAATGGAGCAGGGTGAGGTAAGATATTCGAGTTTGATACGGTTAGGGGGTTTTATGGAAGTTTAATTTCTTCCCATTTTAACACTAGAATTAAATGATTCTATTGTCTGGACGTTTGTCTGGGACTAGAAACCCTGTGGACATAGGTCAGAAACCCTCAAGATGTAGCAGGGCACAAGAGCCCTTTACTTGATGCCGAGTATCTTTGGGGGAAAGTCCTCTACATTTTTATTTTGGTTTGAACCATTTTTGTAGAAGAGAAGAGGAAGCACATGGTTTATTTTAAGACAGTGTTGTCCATAGCCTAAAAATATTTTGGTCTGGATTACTCAGTGTGTATGTGTTACCCTCTGACTTAAAAGGGAAATAAAGGTTATTTTCACACTATATTTTAATTACTGTACAAATTACTTTAAAGCAACTGAAAAGGAGCAGTTTTGAATTAATGGATGAAAAATTACATTGAATTATTCTCATTATGAATATAGCATTATAGCTTTTGGAGATGCTCATATTTCGGGTAAAATACCAGTGGTAAATGTTACCATGTAACTAATTCCCCTATATGTTATATATTTTATATAAATACATGAAAATACAGGCTTACACTACAAAAAGCAAAACCCCCTTCAGCCATGTTTAGTGCTTGAAAAGTCACATAACCAAGACTAATTAATCTCCTGTGGTTTACCAGATCAAATCAGTAGGCGACGGATTTTTCATAAATATTTGGGGTCATGATGCATTTTACTTTGATACATTTTAAACATTTCATAATGAAAGTTATTCTGAAATTAAAAACTCTGACTACTGCAAGCACTGAAATGGGAAACTCCTCTCATTTTTTCCCCCAGATAGATAAACAAAACAACAATGCCCACAGAACTGAATGGAACACAACTTAATTCAGTTGCAACAGCATTATTTTTTTTTTTTTTTATTGAAAAACCTTCTTTTTTGGTTTTTGGGGTTGTTTTTTTCTTTCAAGCAAATGTTTTCAAGCAGCTTCAAGAGCAGCCAATGGGCTTTAATCCATGGTACTTGGAAGATCCTACAGCTTCCCTGAATTTCCCATAAGGGTGGAAGTGTGCAGAGTGCCAAGGGGGCAAAAAGGAACACAGAACGGAGTTGAAATGGGGAGCATAATTTCCACATTAGATAGACATTTTCTACCTGCAACCTGTGTCACTCAGTACTTAGCAACACCGAGCACTTATGAAACCGTGAAGGCTGTCTCTGAAATACTTCAAACTTGAGAATCTCATGCAGTAACTTTCAGGCAAAGCAAATATTTGTCACGTCTTGGATTTCAGCTAATTATATGCTTTCACCAGGAAGATGCTGTTTATTCTACATGCATGAACTTCTTTGTGGAATAAATATTATTTGCAAAAATGCAAGATAACATGGTTCATGCCTCTCCGTGTCAAACGTAATAGGCACTATTAAACCAGATGTACCCTTGAAGCACATTTCATCATTAGTTTACCACCTTTCTGGTGTCAAAGGCAAATGCCTGATATTGCAACAGATACCCAATAATATCCTAATGTGCTTCATATGCCATAAAACTTTCATTACCGGCAACAGCAGCTGGGTTGTGTCACTATAGCCAGTGAAATTCTATAAGATTTTATGAAGTGCAAACTTGTTCTATGAAGACAGATAAGATCCATTATGTAAAAAGTGGACTAAATTGCCATAGTCTCAGGGCTTCACCAACTGGTGCAAATTGAGCTGAAAATCTGCTAAGAAGCACGTGTTGCTGTGATCATTTCATCCTTAGACTCTACTCACAGGGCTGTCTCCCCATTGAACACAGGCTAATGTTAATACATAGCATTAACACTATATGGTATAATACTGCACGATCTCCCTGTCTCTGTCCTGATCCCCTGAGATTCTTCCCTCCCTGCCTGAGCATGGTCCCTACAGGCAACTGAGCCCCCACAGGATGCCAGAAAGCTGGCAAGCGTAGGCAACAGAGGAGTTGTGCAGAGGCTGAGCCGAGGTATGAACATCCTCTGAGGCAAGACAAAGTAAAAGGACCTGGGATTCTTCACAAGGAGAAATAAAGACCTGTTTATGACAGCTGTTCTTCAAAACCACCGCACCCCAAGCCAGACCAGAGAGAAAAGAAAGATGTTCTTTCCCCACTACTCTTTGTGTGTGTGGTGAGTGCCGAGATGCTCTCAGTTTGGGGGTGGCATGCAAGTAGGTTACCTTGCCATAACCAGACAGCTAAATTATTAACACTATTTTCTGAAAAAGAAGGTGCTTGTTATTGCATGATTCATGCCTGAAGTTTTCCAAGCACTTAAAACAGAGTCCCCATGATTTACAAGTAAGAACAGATTATTAGTGTCTGAGAGCTTAATTGACTGCCTCCTCTCAGCCATTGACTTCAGCAGTAAATTTTTTTCCAGTTACCTGCTCAAAATAGCAGCATCTGCCCCTTGAACAGCCAGCGGGGATCAAGGTGTGCCTGTTCTCACAGAATAAATAAATACCTGAGGCTAAAAGCCTCAATCTTTTCAAACTGGCCACTGGAAACAAATTGCCGGACACCTTGAAAGCTCTAAGGGGCAAAGAAAATCAAAGCCGATTTTTAATATTTTACCTCCTAAAACTGCTGTCATTCTAAAATGAAGAGGCATGTGGAGTATTCAGGCTGAGGTGAAGGAGGCGGGCAAGCACAAAAGAGCTTGCCTGCAGCACTGGGAGTCTCCAGTGCCACACATAGTGACTTTACCTAATTTATTCAGTGGCGAATTCCAGTGAGATCTCTCAGCCCTGTTTATACACATATGTTCCGATGTACGAGAGCCCTCCTCTCTCACATAAAAGCTAACACACAGACGTATAGCGTGTATGTTGTACTTCCCTACTTGGCAACTGATTGCATATCTCAGCTCCACTGTGGAAGTAATCCCCACATATGTATAATTATTTTTAATGAATTAAGTCCTTGAAGTGTGAAGATCCATAAAGATCTTTATAGTCTCCTTTGACACTTGAAGGTAAATATTTGCATTGTGCATTTCAAATTAGATGTGCAACGCCTGTTAAAAATAATGGGAGCTGGAAGTCTGGTCTGTCTAATGATTTCCTTCATGATCATTGCGATAGTAGAGAAAATACAGACAGCAGGTGCTTGAGTCCTCCTCTGCTCCCCTGAGGATGGAGAGATCTGTTGGCAAAGTCACCTCTAGGGTGGATGAGAACATCCTTCCCAGAGAGGGTTGTGTCAGGGCATCTGCTAAACAAATGGTCCCTTTCCCTGGGCGATAACAGGCACTTTCAGTTCCCTCTGCATTACTGAGATACAGACCTTTTTTCACCTACAACTATTCTGTAACTTATGCTGAAATATTACTTGGGTTTGCTGGCAGCAGAAGGGAAAACCATCGGCACTGTCACAGAGGGTAGTACAGTGGCCACAAGGCAGTTCTACACACTGGGGACAGTGTGATAAAACTGAACGTGTTGGGTTAATGCAAGGTAGGTAGCTGTGGGGGGAAGGAGGCACCCTGAGGTCGCCCAGAGCACTGTGCAACTGCTCTTCAGTGTGAATTAGCCAGTGGGGAGCTCTGTGTCAGGATGGTAAGCTAACGCAGCCACATACAGCTCATCACCAGCCTGCCTAGCACTCTTCTCTTGCCTGAACTCATCCAGCTGGCACTACTGTGGGTCTGTCTCCACCACAGCAGAGTTGCCTCGGCAGTCATTGCCCTTTGCCAAAGCTTTCACATTTGGACCTTCCATGAAAATATTCAGAATTCCCAAAATGAAATGCATCAAATGCCTTCACTGATGGGGCCAAACCCTCCCACAGTACTCCTTGTCTCAGTCCTGGACAGAAACAGTGGGGTTGGTGGTTGGTGCTTGAGCTTCATCTTCTACCACGACACCCAAGAAAGCAACTGAAGTAGAGACAATTCATTCTGACACAGGCCCCAGTCCATCTGAACTGTTGGGCACTCGCTTTGCCACTGAGGCTAAAATGTTCATCCTGCATGAGGAGCACCCAGCAATGCCTGACAGTATGGGGTTCCACCATCACACACGTAGTTCCTTCCAGGGAGTCTTTAGCTTTAGATATTAGATATTATATTTAGATATTCATACTTTTCTGAGATCTTATACGACATTATGGCAAACTCTGCTGTGTGCTAGCACAACTGCATTGCCAGCAGCTCTTACACGAAAGAAAAAAGAGGTACATATATTTACTATAACAAAATAAATATCTCACTGAATTTACACCTTAAAAATTGAAACACCTGGTGCAGTGAAATTTCTGCTGTACATAAGGATTGCATGACTACACTTCTTGTCCCAAATCAATAAAATAAACCCATGATTACTGCTACTCTGTTCAACGCTTTTGAGTAAGTCATAATTCTACAACCAAGGTACTCATCAATGCACAGTGATTCATTGACACGTACCTGCTACAATATACAATATCACCAATTGTCAACCAAAAAGAGTAATAGAACTATATATAATGTAAAGAGTGGCTTGAAGCCTTATTGTGAGAGACTCGGGAGGAGGGAGAGTTAAAGAAATGATATGTCACTCAATCCTAAATGTTGTAGTTGTGTGCAGTTGTCAGTCCAGTGCACTGGCTTTGCAAGCCTTTAGTTACCTGGAAACTCCCATAAGAGCCTGGAGGGTAGGCACAGAGGCAGGAGGAGGCTGAGGAAGGGAGAAGAGAAGGAAAGAAAGGAGGATTAAAGCAAAGCACTGGTATCAGTGCTGCATTTACCCTCCAGGGAAATCCTTATTGTGTACCAAGTACCGCAAGTGTGTTTTTTATTGAGGAGAGGGAGAAGGAACAACCAGGAACTCTGTCATATTGTATCACTGTGAAAAGTAGTTGTGTTTTTGTAAAGGAAGGTATGGCTGGCTAGAACAATTTCTCACTCCTTTTTAGCATCTTATACATCAGGATGCTACAAGAGAAGGAGTCAAGCCGTCTTCCTGTGTACTACAGTGTGAAGGAGTAAATTATGTTGTGGCCTTTCTTTGACTCTAGGTAGGCCAAAGATGCTCTCAGTTAATTAGTCCTCTGGCAGAGGCACATATTACATGCAGGCTGTAGAGAAAGACCTGCTCAGGTCTAGTAGCTACATGCATATGCAGAGAAAAACACATTGTTTGCTCCCTCAACCCTTCATTTTTTCCCTTCATGGTGATCATTTTGGGAAACACACAAACCCATTCACAAGTGGAGGCTGGGCCAAAATCTGGGGTATGATGGATTATCACCTTTTGGTTTTCTATGAACAATGGGCAAACTGAGACTGTATTTGATCCCTCTTTTATTGGACTGCTCCAGTTGCAGAGGAATATGCTGGGTTAATGCTCAGGTGGAAACTGTAACATCACAAGAGAGTATTTCAGGTTTCACGCTTTAATAGCTGCTATTTGTTTAATCAATGAGAAAGCGAACCTATTTTTATTTGTTAAGCTTGAAGAGAAAGATTGAGCTCTACCAGTCGTGGATAATTATGCCTTATCTCTTGCTATGACAGTGGCTTTCTCTGAAATCTACACCTAAGTTATGACTAAGAGATACCATTTTGATAGATCTCAATCAGGAAATACCAGAACAAATCGAGATGGATTCTTCCTTTGTGTCAATACCTTGCTGTTTTTCAAACAAGAAATATGATGCCTCCAATTTCACTGATTACTAGTTTCAGTGTCAGTCTTACCAAGGCAATGATAGGCTCTATATAGATGTCCTCCTAATGTTATTTTCCTAACAAAAGTAGTGCCTGACCTGCAGTTTTTAGAGACAGCATAGAAGAATAGATCATACTTTTTCTGCTGGCTCTGCCTGGTTTCTAACTGCTTAATTTAATGTCATTGAGAGCCCTCATCCAAGGAGCACTGCAAGACTAATACTGAACATTTCACTCTGCTTTTATTGTGTGTCAGGATTAGAATTCATTTAACTTATTCAGTTCTTTATGTCAGCAAAGCTGAACCTGGAGTTAAAGCAAAACTTTCTGAAGACATGGCTGGACAGTAGAGGAGAGAACAGAAATACTGTGCTTGGCCATGTCTGGCTCTGACAAAGCTTCATTGGCCTTTTCGTGCCCTCCAGTAGCAAGGTTGGATTCTTGCAAATGTGCAGCCACTGTCATAGCTGCATAATTGAAGGGCTGACAGTTCTCAAGACTTCATTATTATTTTTATTAGGGAATCTGTTGGCACTGACAGTATTTTCTCATACTCTTCAAATACACTGGATACTGGCAGCTGAGGATTCTGCATGACAGCTTGCATTGAAGTATCGGGGTATTTTTCATGTCTGTACAGAGAAAGAAAAACTGTCAACAGGAACACAAAACACAGCTCAGAGATGGTTTTATATATCTTAGTTTATTTCAGACTTGGTGTTATTTTGATTTTTCACTTGCAAATTGTAATTTTAATTATCTGTGAGCAAAGGTTATTGTTAAAAATGTAAGCAACAAGATTAATTTAATGCCTCTAAACAAATACACAGTAAGAGCATAGTGAGCAAGGGAAGTTTCCTGATTCATAGCTAGCTTCCTTTATTTAGGTCACTGCTAGACTGGCTTCATCTGAGCCCATTTTTTTTAACAGTTCAGTACTGAATGATGTCAGATCATGAATGGCCTTCTATATTCCTTCTTCATAAACAAGGAAGCAGAGCCTAGACAGATTAGTTTTGATGTAGATCAAAAGCAAGGTCTTTAAGGATATATGGGGAAACCTTTAAGGTTGTTTAAAGAGTGTACTTAAAACACAGGGAAGATTTTCCTTGACTTTGCTGTCATAAAGGATTGCGTTGAACATGACTAGCAACAAAACACTTGGCGTACTGAAAGCAGGACTTTCAGATCCCGAACACCCAGCAAGGAGCAAATTGTGTTGAACACAGAAGCAGGAGATGTGGTTCCTTGGCAGACCTCATGAGCAGTGATGCCAAACTCTAGCTGAATTACCAATGGGGAGTCAGTAAGTGTGAATAGCCCCAGACAGGGTTTAGAGGTCTTCCTTTCTGAATGAGTGCTGAGAGAAAATAAGCAGTGCCTCTACAGTACTGTAGAGCTTTTATAAAATTGACTCTTCAGAGGAACAGGTTGATTAATTAAACTCACTAAAGTGGATGTAATTAAAAAACATACTGTCAAAGCAAGAGGAGAAAGATAAAGAAGAAAAAATTGTATGTAAGAAATCATTATATATATGAAATCATTGTGAGTTCATACAAAGGGTTTATTGAATGCACATCGGCCAAGCTTTATTGATGATTATGGATTTTCTGGATATGCCTCAAAAACAGCATTTTCACCCCCGCATAATTGCTTTTTTTCTCCTGACCATTTTTATAATTTTATCATCTCTAGAGCTGCCATATTATAAGCTATTTATTGAAAAATACAATAGTCAAATCAATACAAAAGTATTAGAAATAAAGTAAAAATAAGTTGACATTTCAGTTTGCATTTAAATTCTCTGGAATTTTGGAGTTCTGTTTCTTTCCAGTTACTAATACTGGAAATGCAAAACAAGTCCTCAGGAGGGGCTGTATATGTTTCAGTAAGTGGTACATGCCTCCGTTAATGATACTTGGAGGTCAGCCTGCCCCAATATTATTTGTGTGCCCACATGATGACTGCTTACTGTACGTCATGACTCTTCTCTTGGTCTCCATGATGAAAAACACAGAATCAAGTTCAAGATCATTTTCAGGTAAGTATGTCCATACTCTCAGACAACTGGAACCTCTTACCCTCCATGTCTATTCACTATTTGAAAATAACACTCTGCACAGTAGTTGCCCATGATCCTTTCCAGTTCCTGGAACAAGTCCATGGAGAAAAGGAGGCAGTGGGTTTGTATTTAAAAATAATTACAGTTTTTCAGGATTTTAGCTATCTTGTTGATGGGATGCTTGTTCTACTGGATAGCACAGTGGATTGGCAGACAGGAAACCTGCTCCTCACAGCTTTTCTGCACTGCAGCAAGTCATGAATCACTTTACAATCCTGTTCCATTCATCCATCCTTCATCAGTTTTGTATGTGTTGTCTTTAAAATGTTGGAAGAAGTAGCATTTTTCTGCTTGTTTGTAGGCTGCTCAGAGCACTTACCTTTCTCAGTTTCTATAAGTACTAGTGAAACTGAAAAGGAATATATTTTTTACTCTTGTATAAAGGAATTAAGAAGGCAACTTAAATTTTAACTTTGTTGTTCTAAAGTATTAAAAAACCTTGTCAAATCATGCCCAGTGATATAAAGACTCCACTATGTACACGATACCTGAGCTCCTGTCCCAAAAACAGGACTCACTGTAAAACCAACAGGACTGGCCAAGGAAAGCAGAGCTAAGCACACATGTACGTGTATGAGATAAGGGCTGTCGTTACAGATTGTTGTACTGATTCTGCTGCAGCTGCCTTCGTTATACAGTGACATTTCCCACTGCCAGAACCAACTACCTAGGACACAGTAACCACAAAAACAGCAACAAAATAATAGGACATTTTTAACGAAGCTAAAAGGCTTTTATAATTCTAGAAGGCTTTCCAAGTCCTTTTAAAACTTTAAATAAAATTTTACTCTAACTTATTTTGACATTTTGACAGAGAAATAAGGCAATTTAAAAAAAAAAATAACAGGAGACAGTAAATTGTACACAGGCATTGCAGAAGCCAATTCTTCTACAGAACAATAAAATACGTGCTGCGTACATACTTTCAGAAGTGCTCAGCTCTGTGGTCAAAAATCAGTGTGCCGACAGTTGTTCTTCAGCATATGGGGTCCCTCAGAGCTTAAGTTATGACCTACATATTCATTTGCAGCTCCCTCATTTAGGGACTTTCTCTTTGTAGAGAGGTACCAGTGTACCAGGCTCCTGCCATTTCAAAAGTGGGGGAGAAGCTGAGGAGAGCATGATGGAGAATGAGCCGAAAGGGGGAAGAGTCAAGCCAACAAGACTGTGGAGATGGTGTGTAGCTGAAGAGCAAGACCATGGGAGCCATGCAGCATGGCATCAGCCATAGTTTGCAGACAACAGCCTAGATGGGGGTATTATTTGGACATATTTGTCAGATTAAAGTTAGAGATTGGCTTGATATATGAGTATACTGAATGGCATATGCCCATTTTCAAGTTAACCCTGGCTTTATTTATCATTTCCTTATATGTATGTAGAGTTATATAGATAAAAATTAAGATTATAAAGAGAAAAGTGACTGTATATATGATCACTTTGTAATGGATTTACATATATACACATTTTTAGAAGTGTCAGGAAATTATAGCATTCATGTATTCTGTATAAATTAGAATGCATCCTTTTGTCAACAGGTCTCCCCAGAATAGTTGTGCAAACAGTGTTTGTCTCTCTGTCATGAAGCTGTGGGTAATTAACATATGCAAAACACTACAGTCCCGCTAGAAGCTACCCAGCCCTCCCCTGAAATTTAGGCTCTATTTATTTACAACAAAATAAAGTGGACCCTTCTGGAAAGAAACATAGCTTTGTGGCTGCACCAATGCTGTTGCACAGATGCTTTAAATCTTTTATATCTCCCAGACCTCCAGGGGCTGGTGTTGGATGGTATTGAGCCAGGGCCAATAAATAATTTATGCTAAGTAGCAATTTAGTTGTTTGGCTTGGGGTAAAGAAATCCAAGAAATTCATAAATAAAGTTCCCATTTTTGCTGTGTTCCAAAGTTAATTTATGTTACTCTGCAATTAACTAACATAAAGGTGAAAAAATATGACAGGCCTAAGGTAGAAAATAAAGCTCATAAATCTGCTGCAACTTAACTAGTGGTGCTTTACTGATAGTTGGTGCTTGCACTTGGTTTCCCATTCATCTAATTCACCTGTATTTGCTTGACCCAGAAAAAAATAGTAATTGATTTCTAATAGTTCCCCTTTGAAATAAACAAGAAAATCCAACATTTTTTGCTGTGTACTTAAAACTAGAAAGTAGGTACTAGATTTTGTCATATGATTTGCAAAATACACAGAGCTGGAAACGTATATGTATAGAATCATGGAATCTTAGAACGGTTTGGGTTGGAAAGGACCTTAAGATCACCTAGTTCCAACTCCCTTGCCTTGGGCAGGGACACCACACACTAAACCACGTCACCTAAGACTCCATCCAACCTGGCCTTGAACACTGCCAGGGATGGAAAATTTATCACTTCTTTGGGCAGCCCATTCCAGTGCCTCACTTCTTCCTTATGTCTAACCTGAACTTCCCCTGTTTAAGTTTTAACCCATTACCCCTTGTTCTATTGCTACAGTCCCTGATGAAGAGTCCCTCCCCAGCATCCCTATAGGCCCCCTTCAGGTACTGGAAGGCTGCTATGAGGTCTCCACGCAGCCTTCTCTTCTCCAGGCTGAACAGCCCCGACTTTCTCAGCCTGTCTTCATACGGGAGGTGCTCCAGTCCCCTGATCATCCTCGTGGCCCTCCTCTGGACTTGTTCCAGCAGCTCCATGTCCTTTTCATGTTCAGGACACCAGAACTGTACACAATGCTCCAAGTGGGGTCTCACGAGAGCATAGTAGAGAGGCAGGATCACTTCCTCCGACTGGATAAAGTCTGGTCATTGGATGCCCTGTGTCCAATGGACCATATTTAAAACCAAATCCAGTTATTTGTCAATATCCTTTATATATACACACACATTGCACTTACACAAAAATGCACAGGATTTTGATGTGATTCTTAATTTCTTCTTCTTGACCTTGAAACACATATTTCCTGCCAAAGAAATTACTCTTCTTCAGCATCATTCATTAGTCTATTGACACCATGTGTACTATTTAAGAAGATACTCTTCCATATACGCAAGTGTGTGATGGTTGTTTTCGTTAAACACTTTCACTATATCAGGAGAACTAAAGTTATATCAACATCTGCAGTATGTAATGTACAAAATACACAAGTTGGATAGACTGAAGGAATGAAAGCTGAGCAATAAACTGGATTCAGATTGTTCCAGGATGAAAAGGCTATGCTTGTCTTTTCTGCCTGGATATACCCTGAAAATAGCTAACTATAATATTTACTGAAATTTTGCAATTTGTATAGTTGCATTCAGAATTTCTGAACTGACCATTTTTCTAATGCTGAAGTAAAATGGTGTATCCCATTAATTTCACAGGTTTTGTTACAAGAATTCTGATCATAGGTCTGAGGAACCTATTTCAGGGAGGTTGTCTATTATCTATTTCTGCAGAAATAGATTCTGACTATCCATAAATAGAGAAAAATTTAAACAGTATTATACAACAGAGAAGGACTAAGACCTCTGATTCTCTGAAGCATTGTGCAGTCACTGATTCCAGTAAAACCACATTGATTCAAGGCAGCTTAATGTCTCATATTTTCAACTTTAAGACTCGTTTTTGCAATTACTATTAGTTTGAACGAATGCATTCAATGTCCTTCCTTTCAGGATGCAAAGAAAGGGAAGCTTCTTTCCTCCCCTCGGTTTCACTCCTGCAGAGTACAGTGTTGCAAACATCCCTTGCTGAAATCAATGCCTTCTTACAACTTCAAGGAGCCTGTAAGCTTCAAACCTGTTCAGAGGTGAAATGGCACAGAAGAGTTCAGACTCAGACACTCAGATACTTGCCTGTTGTAGAAGAAATATCTCCGACCATTATCCAGAAGGGTCTGGTTATGAAAGAGATTGCATTTGCTGTGATAATGGGACCAGAATATGCTTCCCTATCCCCTGTAATATTTGTTTTCTTTTTCTGGAGATTTCTGCATGATGAATATGAATTTAGCTCTTTACTTCCCAAGATAAAAATTACATGATTGACTTCTCTTTTAATTGCAATCCAGAATATCTCCAGTTCTGACTCTCACTTTTAATCATGTTCCAGGCAGCGCTCTCTCTGTCGAGGGTGCTCTGTGAGGTGCTGCTGCAGGAATGAGTATGACCCTTCCGCCTTCTTTGGCAGACTACAGAGCACAGGGCCTGCACCCTGGAGGAACAGTCCTAAACTCTCATAGAGTCTACTCGAAACAAGTTTCAAATTTGCCAGATAAGAGTTTCGAAAAGACCATGTAATTTATTTAATGGAAGACAAGGTGCGAATCTACTCATTAAAATTCATAATGAGATGCATCTGGCATCTTAACACTTCTTACTATTCTGCAAATAGACTTTGTTAAAGGCCATTTTGCTCTTTCTAGCAGGACTACATGGCACAGATAAAGGGCTCTGAATTGCAGAAATGAGAATACGTTTTCAAGTCTATTACCTCCAATTTCCAGTCATTAAATGATTCAGTGGGAAACTTTCTGGGAAGCTTTAGGTTTAGTGACCTCTAGCAGGGACACCAAGCCAAAGTGACTCTTGAAGAAGACTGTAAGTCCCACAGTTTTATATATAAATGTAGAAACAAATAGAGGGATGGCTAAAAAACAGTTCAGCCTGTTCCTCCCAGTCTGACTCAGATCAGATTTCAACCAAAATGTTTCCTCTAAACAGCCATTTGTCAATGTAGTGAGAGCAAATGAGTAACATGAGTCCATTCTTTTCTGAACAGGACTTCTCTCCACCTGAGAGGTGTCCATCACACTGGAGACTCAGCAAAGGACCAGGGGTGTTGTGGTTTAAGCCCAGCTGGTAACTCAGAACCACGTCGGCCGCTTGCTCACTCCCCTCCTCATCTTCCTCCCTTCGCTCCCAGAGGGATGGGGAGGAGACTCAAAAGAATGTAACTCCCACGGGTTGAGATAAGAACAATTTAGTAACTAAGGTATAACACAAAACCACTACTGCTACCACCAATGATAATAATGATACAGTGGAAGAAGTTTTTGAGAAAGGGAGGAAGAAGCTGGGGAGTGAGCGAGCAGCTGCGTGGTTCTGAGTTACCGACTGGGCTTAAACCACAACAAGGGGGAAGCAGAGAACTTTCTACCCTCGGGGGTGAACTATCCCCTTTACTCCATCAAGGTTAAAAGATTTGGGTGGCTCAAAGCACATTCTTCATTCACATCAGTCCAGAGACTGATGCTCTACATTTTCCTCCTTTTACTGCTGCTTTATATTTTCTCTCTCAAGAAAGTCAAAGGAGGTTAGGATGCAATTCAAGCAAAACAGAAAAATGGTTTCACCTTCCCTTACCCCAGGCAGTGGGGTAAAGAGCTGTCCTACCAGCAGATGTTACGGTAAGGGTGTCTTAGATCGGCTTGGGAAGATGGGACAGGAGTGCCCCATGTCTCTCCCTCTGCTCTCCTACCACTCACTGGAAAAATCTGTTTCTCTTGAGTGACTCTTAACAGAGCCTAAGTGCTTGGTTACCTGGACTTTTAACATTTACATGTTAATATGATGGAAGGTAAAATAGCAAAACCAGAACTGTGAAGCAAAAATAAAGGTATTTCTGAAGATGCAGAAAGCACAGGAGCATTAGTGTTTTGGGAGCATGCATAACTGTGTATGCATGGAGTTACGTATTTGTGAGAGTTTGATCTTGCAAAGCATGTTGTTTGTATTTTAAATGGATGCCATGTGGGATATATTTAACGTACAGTCTTAGAGATATGCTTCATCTCCAACATGTCTTTCCTAAACATTTCCTGAGTAAAACAGAGGATCCATCCACAGACTGTGCTATTGGATAGCTCACGCAGAAATGTGTTCAAAGTTACACATATGGCTGTACGTATCTCCAGCTGATTTCAGTGAGGCTGCTTTGTAGGAAATATGCCACCCATGGTCACTTACATGTGTGCTGTCTAGTCCCATGTTAGATTTACATAGCAGAAAACAGTTTACAATAGCCTTATGCAGTACGTAAGTTACAACGGTCACTTTTCAGGGTGGTATGATGTAATTTACATAGCAGATTTATGCCTCAAGCATCCCAATGAAACTCGTGCTCAATAAAGGGGAGCTAGAGAAAAGTAGGCAGACTGACATTTACCAGAAAAAGACTGGATGCCAGTCTGGAGCTCTTCTCAAGAGCTCCTTCTGTGTGGAAATAGGCACATGTAAGAGACAATCTGCATAACCCATAATAAAAAGAGTTGTGAGTTATATTTTGTCTCATAGTTTGTTTGCCTAACCGTTTCATTACTTACTGCAGTTTTATTGATGATTCTGATCTCTTCTCCTTGTCCTGGTTTCAGCAGGGATAAAGTTAGTTTTCTTCCTAGTAGCTTTTATAGTACTGCTTTTGGGATGTAGGATGAGAGTAATGTTCATAACACAGTGATGTTTTAGTTATTGCTGAGCAGCACCTGCACAGAATGAAGGCCTTTTTGCCTCTTACCCCACCCCACCCCGTCAGCAAGTAGGCCGGGGGTGCACAAGAAGTTGGGAAGGGACACAGCCAGGACAGCTGACCCCAACTGACCAAAGGGATGTCCCAGACCATACCGTGTCATGCTCACATATAAAGCTGGAGGAAGGGGAGGGAGGCACATTTAGAGTGATGCTGTTTGTGTTCCTAAGTAACCATTACATGTGATGGAGCCCTGCTTTCCTGGAGATGGCTGAACATCTGCCTGGCCATGGAAAGAGGTGACTTAATTCCTTGTTTTGCTTTCCTTGTGTGAGCAGCTTTTGTTTTAACTATTAAACTGTCTTTATCTCAACCCACGGGGTTTCTCACTTTTACTCTTCCAATTCTGTACCCCATCCAGACATAGAGGAAGTGAGCGAGTGGCTGTGTGGGGCTTAGCTGCCCGCTGGGGTTAAACCACAGCACTGCTATGACATGAGATTTTTTTAAATTATTAATCTCTGTGTAGATTGTGGGGTCTCACACATCTGCATGCAGCAGGCAAAGTTTATACATTAGCTGACCACTGCAATATTGTTAAGGTTGTACCTTTGCTGTACTGAGCAAGAGAAAAGCTAATGTATGAATGGAGAGAGGTCTGCACACTATGCCCAAACCAACTACCCAGTTACTGAGGAGGGAAGTATATGCATAAATATCAGCTGGTGCTAGTAAAGGAAGCTTAATTAGTAATACTAAAGAGTATTCATCACAGTAAATGTTCAGAAGCATTTATGCTGCTTTCACAGCATCTGCTTAGAACTCCATTAGTAAATATTTTTTAAAAGAGGGCCTTCCTTCCCCTTTGACCCTTCTTATGTGATATTACTAAAATAACAAATTCATTTTCACAATTCCCTCTCAACGTATACTCAACTTCTGCTTCAGCTTTTAGACAAATACTGTATATCTATACACTCTCTCTGGTAACAGTTCAATCCTGATCTGTTGTAAAGCAGCGGAGCAGATCAGGACCTGCAACCCAAGTGGGACATATTCTTGTGTGGAGATGAGTGTTATGTTGAGCAGTGGTGTTTCAGGAGCAGAACACATGTTTTTGAAGAAATGCAGGTGCACATCACCCATAGTTAGCCTGGTCGCTTTCAAAGTGTGCCTACATTACTGAAGAAGGGTAGAGGAAAACCTAAGCCTCAACTGTGTGGTTCTATACAGAATGAATTAAGAAAATTCTTCCTTACAAATTCAGACAGGTGTTTTTAATTCTTATCATGTTCTAATGAAAACAGAAATACTTTCTTCCACATAAGCTTCTGTGTCCTTTGGAGGTAGAACCTTGAGCCACATGAAACTAACAAAAACGTCTATTGAATTAAGCAAAACTGATGATCAGGGTTTCACACATGGGAAATAAAAACTGTTATGAACTAAGTCCTGTGGTACCACTCTTCATTGGTGCAGTCTGGCATTTCAGACGCTTTTGCTTGCAAACACAACACTAATGCACCTTGTATTTCTAGTGAAAAACACGCTTTTGGATGCAGATTTTTACTCCACATTAACCATACTCCTCTATATTCGAAGATCAAGACAAGATTCTTTTAAGAATTTAAAATGCTTTAGGTATCAAAATCTAGGGTTTCATTTTGTCTCTTCTAGTGAAACAAATGAAAAGCTATGCAATATATTCAGTCATACAGAATGTGAAAAGTGTGTTAATAAATATTAATAAAATATCTATTGGAGATATCCCTCACAACTGTAATTTGCCATAGAATCATTGACATCAAATGTGTAAAAGATTCCCACATCAACTCATTTAGTTGATCCTCTGTGAAAAATCATACAAATCAAAACTATTATTCTCATTTGTGGATTTTCAGTTCTTTTTCAATTTTTTCTAAATTACTTAAAAGACAAAAAAAATATATGTTCAGATGCTGTGAATTTATATGGAAAATGTTCACAAAGCATGGATTTTCTCTACCCAGATTTTAAATACCTAAGGTCTTCTACTCTGGGCCACTTAGTCTGTTATAGTGAAAAAGGAAAGACCAGTCCCATCGGGCAATCATTTACCCCATTCTGATGTGGGTGCCTAGTATCAATGAGAGGAGCTGCCTTCTCAAAGTGCTTATCCATCTTCATTGATTAGGAAGAGAGCTTAGCTACCTACACTAGAACAGGTACCAACTCCTAGACGGCTAAATTTAGGTAATGCATGTTCCATCCAAAGTGATTTTATTTTCTAGTCAGGCCTTTTGGAAATGGCTAATTAAAAATAATAACAATTGTAACAATCCTTCCATAATTTTTCAACTATTTCTTCTACTAAGTCATTCTGGATTATTCAAAACCATCTTCAACTCTGTTCTATTTGCTTTCCACAATGTGCAAGCAGGTGTGTAAGTCTCACACTGTTGTTTCATTTTCCATCTCAGTAACTTTAATCAGAGCTACCTCTGAAGACCATAGAGCCTTTCTTCCGCACTAACTGAATGCTGCTGGCTAGGTCTGTTCCAGTATAAGAATATCCTCAGCTTTTTTAGGACTCCATGCAGCTATGGCACTTTCATTTGCAGAATTAAGGCCTAAGCATTTCTGCTCATGTACTGACTTGGTTGTTTAAGGAAAGACAAAGGGACTAAGCAATCCTAAATAGCCATGTTCACCCAGACCAGTTTTAGCTGTCTAAAGATAGTTCAATCTTTAGATTAGTGGTGAATGGGAAGAGAGGGAAATCTCCAGACAGTGGTTTGTGCCTAGCTAATGTTGCTGCCAGAGGTGCCCCTGAAACTCAGCAAGTCACACACTTGCTCTGTTGATGCCTAGCTCAGAGTGAATGCCTGATTTTTAAAGGGCTGCAGCTAAAGGAGGTGCACCCACCACTCTGGACCCCAGTGCCCTATTCAGTGTGACTTTCCAGGATCTAGAGAGAAGTGAAGTGAATCCCACTGCTACGATACACTGATGACCTAACCAAATGATTCCCAGCTTTACTATCAAAACTTATATATCTGTATATTTGATGCTTTTTTAGCACATGGTAGAAGTGTGGTTCTGACTCAAAGAGGATTTTTTATTTTATTAGAACTGAATCCACCCTGCACTTTCCCTGTAAGTATGCTGCCTACAATTTTTATAGAAAAACGTCAAGGACCTGTTATACTGCAGTTGTGTTCTGCTAATGAAACTAGGATACAAAGATGGAAAAATAAAATTGGCTTTCCAGTTTCTTCCCTTGTTCAGCTGCAGACACATGCAAGACCCCATAATACAACCAGTATTATAAATAGCTCAGATGGACCTTCCGTGTAATACTCTATCTAATCATACCCAGAAGCCCTACATTATTATTGGTTTTGTTGTTACTATATTTGTCTTTACTGCAAAGTTAGCATCAGTCCTGGAAATTAAATTCTTTTCCTTCAGTCCATACTGTATGTTCTCAGCACCTGGTTGATCTTTGCCATTACCTTTTGTAAACACAAAGGGCCATGTCTTCCAACACACTTTTTACCACATCAAATTCTCTGACATCATAGAGCAAAAGAACTCCTAATTTACAAAGATTTTAGAATTCATACTAACTGAGAATATATACTGAGTCTTTCATGGGTCAGATGTATTAGCTATCACTTCCCCACCTTTCTTACGGAAAAATATGTTCCTTTTTACATAATTCTTAGTTGTGGCATAGTCCGAAATTTGGGCTTTTATCTGTCTGAGGTTTTCCCTCTCATTTATCATTATTTTCTGCTATGTATCTGTCCAGTTGTTTTTTTCTTTCCTTTAATTTCTGTTTCATGGTCCCCAGATAGAGAATGAAATATTAGGTTTGTCAAGCGTATATCATTGTTTAAATGCCTGGAGATGATGGGTTAAACAGCCCAATCAATGAAACAAACCTCCAGTGCATTGCAGCTACTGCAAATGATGTTCCCTCTGGCTGTTTAAGACCTACCAAGTCAATAACCTATTAATATCATACTCTGCTAGGGTCAGCGCCAAACAAGTCACACATCTTTTCAAGGCATCCAACTTACGGGTGGATTAAATGAAAGGCTGTTGGTCCTTTGGTGGCCTTAAAAAAATTGTGCTTTTTTTAATCTTCTTGCAAGATTAAACCTTGTTGACTGAAATAAATTAAAAATTAAAATGGATCAGATAATAGTTACTGTAGCTACATAAAATCATAGCTTAACCCAAACTGCACCACCAGTAGTTCACATGGAACTATCTCTCCTCTTTAGAATCATATATTTTACTGATACAGACTGCAAAATAATTCAGCAAACATGACACTTATATATATATATATGAGAAAATGTTTAATCCTATCCTTGAAAGAAAGTTCAGTGTTTTCTGGTTTTTTATGTCCAAAATAGAATCAAAGAATACAAATAGGTAAGGTGCTATTTAAAGTACCATCTAGTATCATCATTTACAGTCAGTTATTTTTCACACATGGAAACTTAGGGCTGAATTTTACCCAGGGTGCATTTTTAGGTCATGGAAGCTTTCTGCATGCATCTGGAGAGAACTTTTCCTACTGTATCAAGCTGTAATTCATTGCATGAACCAGCAGACCTTACCGTGATTAGTACAAGTGGTTAATAAATAGTATGCCAACGTGAAAAAGGGTTGTAAGACCTCCTGAGAAACCCACATTTAGCCTGTGCTTTGTGAGCACAAGCTGGGATATTCCCAGCTCCAAAACAGATGTGGCTTGAGGAAATATTTAAAAAAAAAAAATTAAAACATATCTCAGCAGGTCCTAATTGAGAACTTTCACTCCAAAATGAATTAATTTTTGCCCACAACAGTACCTGTTGGTTTGCAATAGTTTGTCTATGGTCTAGGTTTGCAATAGGCTGTCTACAGTCTACTTCCAGGCCTGTTGTGTCCTATCCTGGCCTAGAGCTGGAAGAAATTTTTCAGTCTTCCTTGTCACAAGCCTCTCCAATTGTGAACACAAGAGGGTTGAGGCACACAGCACAATGTCATTGGGAAGAGGTTGCCGGGAGGCATCAAAAGAGATCCCACTGCCCTCCCTCATGTCATTAACAAACCACTCAATTTAAGGTGGTTAACAGGAAAATTAATCACCTCCTCACAGGTTCTTGCTAAGGTCACAGAACCAAAGGGCTGGGGTCTCTGCACATGTCCTGTCCAGCCCCTGTGGTCCCCTGTGAGGATATTCCCACTACAGCCGTACGTGCAACAGGAATTTTAATTGTGCCCTGAGAGAGTACTGTATTACTAGATGTAGGTGTAAGAGAAGCATTCTGTTCCAGTCCTGATCCTGTACAAACATTGTTTTCAGAACACAAGAACTGAAGGTCTCTCACTTGGTAGAGTTCTTTTTCATTCATTTAGACAGAAAACAATGCAGAGAAGGGGAGGAAAAGAGCTGTAAAACAGTTCAAATTCAATCCCAGATCAGGCCTTCCTTGTGTCTGATGTGCCCTCAAGAAGAGTGAAGGTGAAAGTATGAAAAGGTTGGGCTCAGTCCTGGAAAGTGGTGACTAATTCAGTCTGATGCAGCAAAGCATCATGTTCATACAGTGTTTAATGCCAAAGAATAACCTCACTCGATTCAGGAATGAATGCTGAATGAATGCCAAACCAGTGGTTAAGGTCTCCTTGTCAATATCCTTTGAGGCTCAGTATCTAATTAAAAATAAATAAATAAATAAGAAGCCAGATCAACACAGAAAGCAAAGAAATAAACAGTATATTTAGTCTTCCCATATGAGAATTTACACAGAGTTCAAAATACATTGGTCCAAATTAAGCAGAAAAGAAAGAAAAAGTACCTATCTCATCCTTGATTATGAAAAAAAAGAACTTCAGGGGCTCACAGTAAAGCCTTCTGGCAGAAAGAAACTTCAAAATCTATCCTTTTTTTCCCTTAACTGAGAACCCCCTTTGAAGTACACTGCAAAGGATTCTGCCTGTCCCCAGAAGCCCTGTGCAGTGCCGCTAGCCATCATCTCCCACCACTTCTGAATTAACATCCCACAGACACTCCGAAGGAGCAGCACACCTACATTTCCTAGCAGATAACTTATTTAGTATACAAGCTCCTGTTACCCACCAGGCCAAAAGAAAAGCACTGTACCCCTTTGGTATTATCCCTGATCCCCAAGAGGAGGGATCAGTTCTTCCATGAAAGATCAAAAACCACATTGCAGGCACAGTGGATTTGCTCATGTGTGTGACTAGGTTGTGCAATTTACACAATGGTCTGTGGTAGAATTTGGAGCCATACAGCTTTACTGCTCAGAAAGTTTGCTCTCTACAGCCCTCCGAAGCTTAAATTCATGAAAACATCACAACAGACCAAATTTCTCCCCTTTTCATCAGCTATACTGAAAGGCTGGTCCGTCTCTTCACACTTCCATTTCTGTTTATTAGCTGGAGAAGGGCTGAAGCACCCAGTGCTCATGGGGACTTCTTTCAGGCTCTACTCAAGAGGCAGATCTCTCCCCACACCCACTGCAAGGCCCTGCTCAAGACCGGCCGCAAGTGTGACATGTGTGAAATTGAATAAGGCAAATGGTTCATCTAGCCTGGTTGTGTTTTCCTTCAGAATAACCACCAGGGTGGACTTCAGGAAAAAAAAAATATGAAATCGTCATATCCTGGGTAATGACAAAATAACCTTTTTAGATGCAAAGTGTCTTCTGAAACCAAGAAAATGACTGGTGCATTCCTGCTCTGCCACAGAAAATAAGGGTTACTATCAGTGTAGTTAGTTTATACTAACTTATACTTATCAGTGTAGTTAGTTTATACTAACTTATACTTATGACTTATACCAAGGTGTTTGTGTAAACAATAAATCCTTTCTTTGGATCATTCCAAGTTCCAAGATGGACCTTTCCAAGGCCTTAGTAGCACCCTGAAGTAAAGTCAATGGAAGTTTTCTCTATCCACCCAAGGGAGCAGGGAATTCTATTGCTAGTGCTGTTGCCTGCTGCACTAAATAAAGCAGCAGAAAATGTATTCTGGAAATCTCTACTGAGCATCAAGGTCAACTGAATGATGGCCAGGTCTATATGACTGAAAGTCTGTGCTCCTTTTGCCCACACAGGTCTTTTCAGGTCATCAGAGAAGGACTAAGAAAGACACCTCAAAGTCACCTCATTAGATGCTCTCTGGGTATCAGGACCTTCCCTGTTATAGCTTAGCCGTACGTAATGTATTTTACACCTCTCTGTCATGGCTGTGCTTGATCCAAGGACTACCTGTGAACATGGGGCAATGGCAGTTCACAAAGGTCCTATTTTAAATAAATGTGAAACCTTTCAGTCAGTTGTCAGTGTTATGTCTTCTTGACGGCAGGAAATCCTCATGTACCATGTCTGAGTGTTTCAAACACAACAAGCTACCTTGCTTCCCATTGCAAGTCAGTGATAAGTCCCTCATGCTCATCTTCCACTCCTCTCTCCCAAAACAGCTGGCACCAAAGAGCACTCAGTTCCCACAGGCTGTTTCAGTCAAAGGATTTAAGAGTTCAGCACCAACCCTTCAAATCCCACTCTATGTGTTTTCCAAATATTGCCATGTCCCTTGGCTGGGATGAAAGCCAGGTATATGCAAGCAGCTGAGATCATCTGCTATTTCTCTTTTGTACGTTATTTGCCAAATCTATTAAGTGCAATCCCAGTCAGGCAGAATGAAACTTGCCCTGAGTCTGGTGGTGTTTTCAATAAGATGAAGTCAGTGAATATGTTTATATATGCTGTTCTTGATCCTAGAGCTCCATTCAACTTGTTGGAATTTCCTTTGTAAGCCCTATTTTATTCCCTGCCTGCTGCCTTCCCACATTTCAGTGCAGCAATGCCTTCTCCACGCTGGCTCATGTACTCTTTACTAAAGAACTATAAGGAAATATGGTCCACAATGGTAGCATTCAGAGGAACATTTAATTCCATCATTTAAAAAGTTTATCTTCTCAGTACAGTTTTTCACATCTGAAATATCTCTTTTATCCAGTATTTAGAAAAATAACCAGCACCTGGTAAGGAAGTATGAAGAAAAAGAGTCCTTGAATGCATACAAAAATAGTGACAATCACTTTTATTTCCACCTCACATCAAAGTTTTCTTCTTCATTAGCCTTCTGTGTAATCCAGAGTATTGTCAAAGTTTTGTGGTGTGTTTTTTTTTAATCCATGTATCAGCCACAGAAATATGTTAAGATGGGAGTTTGGGGAATGGTCCAAAGAAAGAAAATGGAATCAAACACTGAACTAATCAACAACATTAACACTTTAGCATTTGATTGACTGAGGATATTAAAAAACATAATAAATACATGTGTTGTCACATTCTGATCCAGAATGACCAGGTATGATTTCAACTTATGTGTTCAACTAATTTTGAACTGTGTTCTCCAAAGCATACTTAAATATTGGTACTATGTTCTGTCTTTTCAGAAATACTATTTTTAAAAAGCACACATTTTTGTTTCATCAAATAACTTATATCTGAGGTTTGTCAGTTGTTCCGCAATAGTTTATGAATATAATGCAAGATTTCTAGAAGTGTTCAGTCTTTGCCTCTTTGGCATCAAAGCAAATTTTACCATGTGTTCATAGCACGCCCAGTACAACACAATAGCCAGTGGCAAAATCTAGCATTTAAGAAAAGCTGTAGCTTAATCAGGTAAACAACCTGTCCTTTCTGCTCCCATCATAGTACATGGTGGAAAGCTAAGTGAGAGCTGGTCCTTACAAGCCTGAAACGAATGTTGAAAACACTTATCTTCCCTACAGTATTTTCTTTTCCCTGATGCAATTAATTATGTTGTTCACAGGGAGATGCTTTTAAAAACTAGTATTCTAGAAAGAAAATTGGTAGCAGATCTCTTGATAAAAAGCAAACTACTTCCGAGAATTAAACAAAATGAAACACATTTGGTCAGTATGTCCTCTGTCCCACCTGATGCTGGCCTTTCCGTACAGTGAAAATAAGCATTTTATTCTGAGCACCGCTGAGGACTTCTTAGGTTAAGGTTCTACTTGTTACAGGGAAAATCAGTTGGCGACACTTTATAAAGGGTTGATTAGAACTCAGCTGCAGAAATATTTATTGTTCACCTTGTCCAGAGGCAAGAGTCTCGGTCAGAGTCTTGCTCTGTCAAGGATGGCCAGGAGACTGTCAAAGTTGGCCCTGGGTGTCTGACACCAAGGAAGGAGGTCTCAGGTGCTTCACCCTATGCTGACACAGTGCAACTCTGCCATCCAAGGAAAGCTCTTTCTTTGTCCGTTTTTATTTCTCTAGAAAACAGCAAAAATAGAACTGAATTCCAAATAAAATCCAGGAATACAAACCTCTGCTCATTTAGGTGTTTGTCTACAGAGGACAAAGGACTGAAATAGCTATTTCTGGTTAAATCTCTTACCAGGAAATAGGTGCTGAGGGAGACACTGGATTTCAACAGAAGAAGGCTTCTCGAAGAACAAAAAACGATCACCTACATGAGGATGTAGGCAACTGGTGTGTGAGGGGAGGGAAGGGAGAGGAAAGCAAGGGAAGGGTAAACAGGAGTTTTACTATTACATTTCTTGAATGTTCTTTTTGTCAAGTATCACTGATGCATTATTTTAAAACCAAATATTTTTGTCGTACAAGTTATTACAGCATCACTGGGAAAACCATGTCCACATCTCTGGCTACAAGTTTTGCTATAACCAGGATTGTCTATGGGTTTTTTTCTCCTTCTCTTCCTGTGCTTTGTACTCAGCAGATTTTGATTATGATGTCCTCCTTGTATTAAGAAGCTGTTGTTGAGCGTAATGTGTATAATGACACCACTTTCATTGTAATGCAGAATGCATAGCTTCAAGTGTTTGCAACACTTTAGCCAGTTCCTTTCAAATTGAAAACAGAGCTATTCCGAATGCAACCTGCAAGGTCCAGCCACCAATCTTGTGGCTGACACCTCTACAAACAGCTCACCATTCACCAAAGTTGAGGAAACTTCTAACAAACAGCAACACTCTTCAGTGCCCCAAGTTTTAAAAGTAATGTACAAATGGTGATTTCTTTCATAAATCGCATTAAAGCAAAAGATTGGTTTTCCTAGGGAGAGAAGCATGGTCATTTTTCACAAATCGAAAGCATCTGGTCCAAACAGAGCAGTGAATTTAATATATCACTATTTTATTCATGTCATTTGTAAACAGAAAAATATCCTTGGCAATGTCAGTATTTTTTCTCCTCTTTTGCCCTTTAAAAAATGCTTATAAATTAAGCTTCCCCCTGCATCTGTGAGCTCAGACTGAAGGGCAGAGAACCCTCTAAAGCAATACGAGGCACAGAGTTTTCACACCCA